>NW_026972245.1:0-405011 GCF_036711695.1 Zophobas morio | reverse complement strand
AGGACGATTCTGGGAAAACCATTGGAGTTATCGAAGAAATGAAAACGGATATGGTTTCTGCGGCCCGAAATGTGCGAGAAAATGTGTTAAGTGAAATTTCGAAAATTTTGTTGAAAATTGGTTGAAAATTGAGGTCATTTTGCATATTTTTGAACATTTCAAAGGACGATTCTGGGAAAACCATTGGAGTTATCGAAGAAATGAAAACGGATATGGCTTCTGCGGCCCGAAATGTGCAAGAAAATGTATTAAGTGAAATTTCGAAAATTTTGTTGAAAATTGGTTGAAAATTGAGGTCATTTTGCATATTTTTGAACATTTCAAAGGACGATTCTGGGAAAACCATTGGAGTTATCGAAGAAATGAAAACGGATATGGTTTCTGCGGCCCGAAATGTGCGAGAAAATGTGTTAAGTGAAATTTCGAAAATTTTGTTGAAAATTGGTTGAAAATTGAGGTCATTTTGCATATTTTTGAACATTTCAAAGGACGATTCTGGGAAAACCATTGGAGTTATCGAAGAAATGAAAACGGATATGGCTTCTGCGGCCCGAAATGTGCAAGAAAATGTATTAAGTGAAATTTCGAAAATTTTGTTGAAAATTGGTTGAAAATTGAGGTCATTTTGCATATTTTTGAACATTTCAAAGGACGATTCTGGGAAAACCATTGGAGTTATCGAAGAAATGAAAACGGATATGGCTTCTGCGGCCCGAAATGTGCAAGAAAATGTATTAAGTGAAATTTCGAAAATTTTGTTGAAAATTGGTTGAAAATTGAGGTCATTTTGCATATTTTTGAATATTTCAAAGGACGATTCTGGGAAAACCATTGAAGTTATCGAAGAAATGAAAACGGATATGACTACTGTGGCGAAAAAGGACGAAAAAGGATACTAAGAACGAAAAAGGACGAAGATGGACGAAAGAAGACAAAAAAGGCGAAAAAGGACATAAAACGGCGAAAAAGGACCAAGAAGGACGAAAAAGGACGGAAAAGAACGAAAAAGAAAGAAAAATGAAGAGAAGGGCAAAAAGGGTAAAGAGAATTTTGGAGGGGAGTAACTATGATTCTTCGGTGGGAGTAACTATGATTATTCGGTGGGAGTAACTATGACTATGTACTTCAAAGGACGATTCTCGGTAAACCAAGGTAGTTATCGAAGAAGTGAAAGCGGATTTGATTTCTGCGGCCCGAAATCTACAAGAAAATGTATTAAGTGAAATTTCGAAAATTTTGTTGAAAATTGGTTAAAAATTGAGGTCATTTTGCATATTTCTGAACATTTCAAAGGACGATTCTGGGAAAACCATTGGAGTTATCGAAGAAATGAAAACGGATATGGTTTCTGCGGCCCGAAATGTGCGAGAAAATGTGTTAAGTGAAATTTCGAAAATTTTGTTGAAAATTGGTTGAAACAAATTGAGGTCATTTTGCATATTTTTGAACATTTCAAAGGACGATTCTGGGAAAACCATTGGAGTTATCGAAGAAATGAAAACGGATATGGCTTCTGCGGCCCGAAATGTGCAAGAAAATGTATTAAGTGAAATTTCGAAAATTTTGTTGAAAATTGGTTGAAAATTGAGGTCATTTTGCATATTTTTGAACATTTCAAAGGACGATTCTGGGAAAACCATTGGAGTTATCGAAGAAATGAAAACGGATATGGCTTCTGCGGCCCGAAATGTGCAAGAAAATGTATTAAGTGAAATTTCGAAAATTTTGTTGAAAATTGGTTGAAAATTGAGGTCATTTTGCATATTTTTGAATATTTCAAAGGACGATTCTGGGAAAACCATTGAAGTTATCGAAGAAATGAAAATGGATATGACTACTGTGGCGAAAAAGGACGAAAAAGGATACTAAGAACGAAAAAGGACGAAGATGGACGAAAGAAGACGAAAAAAGTCGAAAAAGGACATAAAACGGCGAAAAAGGACCAAGAAGGACGAAAAAGGACGGAAAAGAACGAAAAAGAAAGAAAAATGAAGAGAAGGGCAAAAAGGGTAAAGAGAATTTTGGAGGGGAGTAACTATGATTCTTCGGTGGGAGTAACTATGATTATTCGGTGGGAGTAACTATGACTATGTACTTCAAAGGACGATTCTCGGTAAACCAAGGTAGTTATCGAAGAAGTGAAAGCGGATTTGATTTCTGCGGCCCGAAATCTACAAGAAAATGTATTAAGTGAAATTTCGAAAATTTTGTTGAAAATTGGTTGAAAATTGAGGTCATTTTGCATATTTTTGAACATTTCAAAGGACGATTCTGGGAAAACCATTGGAGTTATCGAAGAAATGAAAACGGATATGGTTTCTGCGGCCCGAAATGTGCGAGAAAATGTGTTAAGTGAAATTTCGAAAATTTTGTTGAAAATTGGTTGAAAATTGAGGTCATTTTGCATATTTTTGAACATTTCAAAGGACGATTCTGGGAAAACCATTGGAGTTATCGAAGAAATGAAAACGGATATGGCTTCTGCGGCCCGAAATGTGCAAGAAAATGTATTAAGTGAAATTTCGAAAATTTTGTTGAAAATTGGTTGAAAATTGAGGTCATTTTGCATATTTTTGAACATTTCAAAGGACGATTCTGGGAAAACCATTGGAGTTATCGAAGAAATGAAAACGGATATGGCTTCTGCGGCCCGAAATGTGCAAGAAAATGTATTAAGTGAAATTTCGAAAATTTTGTTGAAAATTGGTTGAAAATTGAGGTCATTTTGCATATTTTTGAATATTTCAAAGGACGATTCTGGGAAAACCATTGAAGTTATCGAAGAAACGAAAACGGATATGACTACTGTGGCGAAAAAGGACGAAAAAGGATACTAAGAACGAAAAAGGACGAAGATGGACGAAAGAAGACGAAAAAAGTCGAAAAAGGACATAAAACGGCGAAAAAGGACCAAGAAGGACGAAAAAGGACGGAAAAGAACGAAAAAGAAAGAAAAATGAAGAGAAGGGCAAAAAGGGTAAAGAGAATTTTGGAGGGGAGTAACTATGATTCTTCGGTGGGAGTAACTATGATTATTCGGTGGGAGTAACTATGACTATGTACTTCAAAGGACGATTCTCGGTAAACCAAGGTAGTTATCGAAGAAGTGAAAGCGGATTTGATTTCTGCGGCCCGAAATCTACAAGAAAATGTATTAAGTGAAATTTCGAAAATTTTGTTGAAAATTGGTTGAAAATTGAGGTCATTTTGCATATTTTTGAACATTTCAAAGGACGATTCTGGGAAAACCATTGGAGTTATCGAAGAAATGAAAACAGATATGGCTTCTGCGTCCCGAAATGTGCAAGAAAATGTATTAAGTGAAATTTCGAAAATTTTGTTGAAAATTGGTTGAAAATTGAGGTCATTTTGCATATTTTTGAACATTTCAAAGGACGATTCTGGGAAAACCATTGGAGTTATCGAAGAAATGAAAACGGATATGGCTTCTGCGGCCCGAAATGTGCAAGAAAATGTATTAAGTGAAATTTCGAAAATTTTGTTGAAAATTGGTTGAAAATTGAGGTCATTTTGCATATTTTTGAACATTTCAAAGGACGATTCTGGGAAAACCATTGGAGTTATCGAAGAAATGAAAACGGATATGGCTTCTGCGGCCCGAAATGTGCAAGAAAATGTATTAAGTGAAATTTCGAAAATTTTGTTGAAAATTGGTTGAAAATTGAGGTCATTTTGCATATTTTTGAATATTTCAAAGGACGATTCTGGGAAAACCATTGAAGTTATCGAAGAAACGAAAACGGATATGACTACTGTGGCGAAAAAGGACGAAAAAGGATACTAAGAACGAAAAAGGACGAAGATGGACGAAAGAAGACGAAAAAAGTCGAAAAAGGACATAAAACGGCGAAAAAGGACCAAGAAGGACGAAAAAGGACGGAAAAGAACGAAAAAGAAAGAAAAATGAAGAGAAGGGCAAAAAGGGTAAAGAGAATTTTGGAGGGGAGTAACTATGATTCTTCGGTGGGAGTAACTATGATTATTCGGTGGGAGTAACTATGACTATGTACTTCAAAGGACGATTCTCGGTAAACCAAGGTAGTTATCGAAGAAGTGAAAGCGGATTTGATTTCTGCGGCCCGAAATCTACAAGAAAATGTATTAAGTGAAATTTCGAAAATTTTGTTGAAAATTGGTTGAAAATTGAGGTCATTTTGCATATTTTTGAACATTTCAAAGGACGATTCTGGGAAAACCATTGGAGTTATCGAAGAAATGAAAACAGATATGGCTTCTGCGTCCCGAAATGTGCAAGAAAATGTATTAAGTGAAATTTCGAAAATTTTGTTGAAAATTGGTTGAAAATTGAGGTCATTTTGCATATTTTTGAACATTTCAAAGGACGATTCTGGGAAAACCATTGAAGTTATCGAAGAAATGAAAACGGATATGACTACTGTGGCGAAAAAGGACGAAAAAGGATACTAAGAACGAAAAAGGACGAAGATGGACGAAAGAGGACGAAAAAAGTCGAAAAAGGACATAAAACGGCGAAAAAGGACCAAGAAGGACGAAAAAGGACGGAAAAGAACGAAAAAGAAAGAAAAATGAAGAGAAGGGCAAAAAGGGTAAAGAGAATTTTGGAGGGGAGTAACTATGATTCTTCGGTGGGAGTAACTATGATTATTCGGTGGGAGTAACTATGACTATGTACTTCAAAGGACGATTCTCGGTAAACCAAGGTAGTTATCGAAGAAGTGAAAGCGGATTTGATTTCTGCGGCCCGAAATCTACAAGAAAATGTATTAAGTGAAATTTCGAAAATTTTGTTGAAAATTGGTTGAAAATTGAGGTCATTTTGCATATTTTTGAACATTTCAAAGGACGATTCTGGGAAAACCATTGGAGTTATCGAAGAAATGAAAACGGATATGGCTTCTGCGGCCCGAAATGTGCAAGAAAATGTATTAAGTGAAATTTCGAAAATTTTGTTGTAAATTGGTGGGAAATTGAGGTAATTTTGCATATTTTTGAATATTTCAAATGACAATTCTGGGAAAACCAATGAAGTTATCGAAGAAATGAAAACGGATATGACTACTGTGGCGAAAAAGGACGAAAAAGGATACTAAGAACGAAAAAGGACGAAGATGGACGAAAGAGGACGAAAAAAGTCGAAAAAGGACATAAAACGGCGAAAAAGGACGAAGAAGGACGAAAAAGGACGGAAAAGAACGAAAAAGAAAGAAAAATGAAGAGAAGAGCAAAAAGGGTAAAAAGAATTTTGGAGGGGAGTAACTATGATTCTTCTCTAGGAGTAATTATGATCCTTCGGTGGGAGTAACTATGATTCTTCGGTGGGAGTAACTATGATTCTTCGGTGGGAGTAACTATGATTCTTCGGTGGGAGTAACTATGATTATTCGGTGGGAGTAACCATGACTATGTACTTCAAAGGACGATTCTCGGTAAACCAAGGTAGTTATCGAAGAAGTGAAAGCGGATTTGATTTCTGCGGCCCGAAATCTACAAGAAAATGTATTAAGTGAAATTTCGGAAATTTTGTTGAAAATTGGTTGAAAATTGAGGTCATTTTGCATATTTTTGAACATTTCAAAGGACGATTCTGGGAAAACCATTGGAGTTATCGAAGAAATGAAAACGGATATGACTACTGTGGCGAAAGAGGACAAAAAGGATACTAAGAACGAAAAAGGACGAAGATGGACCAAAGAGGACGAAAAAAGTCGAAAAAGGACATAAAACGGCGAAAAAGGACGAAGAAGGACGAAAAAGGACGGAAAAGAACGAAAAAGAAAGAAAAATGAAGAGAAGAGCAAAAAGGGTAAAAAGAATTTTGGAGGGGAGTAACTATGATTCTTCGGTGGGAGTAACTATGATTCTTCGGTGGGAGTAACTATGATTCTTCGGTGGGAGTAATTATGATTCTTCGGTGGGAGTAACTATGATTCTACGGTGGGAGTATCTATGATTCTTCGGTGGGAGTAACTATGATTCTTCGGTGGGAGTAACTATGATTCTTCGGTGCGAGTAACTATGATTCTTCGGAGGGAGTAACTATGATTATTCGGTGGGAGTAACTATGACTATGTATTTAAAAGGACGATTCTCGGTAAACCAAGGTAGTTATCGAAGAAGTGAAAGCGGATTTGATTTCTGCGGCCCGAAATCTACAAGAAAATGTATTAAGTGAAATTTCGAAAATTTTGTTGAAAATTGGTTGAAAATTGAGGTCATTTTGCATATTTGTGAACATTTCAAATTACGATTCTGGGAAAACCATTGGAGTTATCGAAGAAATGAAAACGGATATGGCTTCTGCGGCCCGAAATGTGCAAGAAAATGTATTAAGTGAAATTTCGAAAATTTTGTTGCAAATTGGTGGGAAATTGAGGTAATTTTGCATATTTTTGAATATTTCAAAGGACAATTCTGGGAAAACCATTGAAGTTATCGAAGACATGAAAACGGATATGACTACTGTGGCGAAAAAGGACGAAAAAGGATACTAAGAACGAAAAAGACGAAGATGGACGAAAAAAGTCGAAAAAGGACATAAAACGGCGAAAAAGGACGAAGAAGGACGAAAAAGGACGGAAAAGAACGAAAAAGAAAGAAAAATGAAGAGAATAGCAAAAAGGGTAAAAAGAATTTTGGAGGGGAGTAACTATGATTCTTCGGTGGGAGTAACTATGATTCTTCGGTGGGAGTAACTATGATTCTTCGGTGGGAGTAAATATGATTATTCGGTGGGAGTAACTATGACTATGTACTTCAAAGGACGATTCTCGGTAAACCAAGGTAGTTATTGAAGAAGTGAAAGCGGATTTGATTTCTGCGGCCCGAAATCTACAAGAAAATGTATTAAGTGAAATTTCGAAAATTTTGTTGAAAATTGGTTGAAAATTGAGGTCATTTTGCATATTTTTGAACATTTCAAAGGACGATTCTGGGAAAACCATTGGAGTTATCGAAGAAATGAAAACGGATATGGCTTCTGCGGCCCGAAATGTGCAAGAAAATGTATTAAGTGAAATTTCGAAAATTTTGTTGTAAATTGGTGGGAAATTGAGGTAATTTTGCATATTTTTGAATATTTTAAAGGACAATTCTGGGAAAACCATTGAAGTTATCGAAGAAATGAAAACGGATATGACTACTGTGGCGAAAAAGGACGAAAAAGGATACTAAGAACGAAAAAGGACGAAGATGGACGAAAGAGGACGAAAAAAGTCGAAAAAGGACGAAGAAGGACGTAAAAGGACGGAAAAGAACGAAAAAGAAAGAAAAATGAAGAGAAGAGCGAAAAGGGTAAAAAGAATTTTGGAGGGGAGTAACTATGATTCTTCGCTGGGAGTAACTATGATTCTTCGGTGGGAGTAACTATGATTCTTCGGTGGGAGTTACTATGATTCTTCGGTGGGAGTAACTATGATTCTTCGGTGGGAGTAACAATGATTCTTCGGTGGGAGTAACTATGATTATTCGGTGGGAGTAACTATGACTATGTACTTCAAAGGACGATTCTCGGTAAACCAAGGTAGTTATCGAAGAAGTGAAAGCGGATTTGATTTCTGCGGCCCGAAATCTACAAGAAAATGTATTAAGTGAAATTTCGAAAATTTTGTGGAAAATTGGTTGAAAATTGAGGTCATTTTGCATATTTTTGAACATTTCAAAGGACGATTCTGGGAAAACCATTGGAGTTATCGAAGAAATGAAAACGGATATGGCTTCTGCGGCCCGAAATTTGCAAGAAAATGTATTAAGTGAAATTTCGAAAATTTTGTTGTAAATTGAGATTGAAATTGAGGTAATTTTGCATATTTTTGAATATTTCAAAGGACAATTCTGGGAAAACCATTGAAGTTATCGAAGAAATGAAAACGGATATGACTACTGTGGCGAAAAAGGACGAAAAAGGATACTAAGAACGAAAAAGGACGAAGATGGACGAAAGAGGACGAAAAAAGTCGAAAAAGGACATAAAACGGCGAGAAAGGACGAAGAAGGACGAAAAAGGACGGAAAAGAACGAAAAAGAAAGAAAAATGAAGAGAAGAGCAAAAAGGGTAAAAAGAATTTTGGAGGGGAGTAACTATGATTCTTCGCTGGGAGTAACTACGATTCTTCGGTGGGAGTAACTATGATTCTTCGGTGGGAGTAACTATGATTCTTCGGTGGGAGTAACTATGATTCTTCGGTGGGAGTAACTATGATTATTCGGTGGGAGTAACTATGACTATGTACTTCAAAGGACGATTCTCTGTAAACCAAGGTAGTTATCGAAGAAGTGAAAGCGGATTTGATTTCTGCGGCCCGAAATCTACAAGAAAATGTATTAAGTGAAATTTCGAAAATTTTGTTGAAAATTGGTTGAAAATTGAGGTCATTTTGCATATTTTTGAACATTTCAAAGGACGATTCTGGGAAAACCATTGGAGTTATCGAAGAAATGAAAACGGATATGGCTTCTGCGGCCCGAAATGTGCAAGAAAATGTATTAAGTGAAATTTCGAAAATTTTGTTGTAAATTGGTGGGAAATTGAGGTAATTTTGCATATTTTTGAATATTTCAAAGGACAATTCTGGGAAAACCATTGAAGTTATTGAAGAAATGAAAACGGATATGACTACTGTGGCGAAAAAGGACGAAAAAGGATACTAAGAACGAAAAAGGACGAAGATGGACGAAAGAGGACGAAAAAAGTCGAAAAAGGACGAAGAAGGACGTAAAAGGACGGAAAAGAACGAAAAAGAAAGAAAAATGAAGAGAAGAGCAAAAAGGGTAAAAAGAATTTTGGAGGGGAGTAACTATGATTCTTCGCTGGGAGTAACTATGATTCTTCGGTGGGAGTAACTATGATTCTTCGGTGGGAGTTACTATGATTCTTCGGTGGGAGTAACTATGATTCTTCGGTGGGAGTAACAATGATTCTTCGGTGGGAGTAACTATGATTATTCGGTGGGAGTAACTATGACTATGTACTTCAAAGGACGATTCTCGGTAAACCAAGATAGTTATCGAAGAAGTGAAAGCGGATTTGATTTCTGCGGCCCGAAATCTACAAGAAAATGTATTAAGTGAAATTTCGAACATTTTGTGGAAAATTGATTGAAAATTGAGGTCATTTTGCATATTTTTGAACATTTCAAAGGACGATTCTGGGAAAACCATTGGAGTTATCGAAGAAATGAAAACGGATATGGCTTCTGCGGCCCGAAATTTGCAAGAAAATGTATTAAGTGAAATTTCGAAAATTTTGTTGTAAATTGATGGGAAATTGAGGTAATTTTGCATATTTTTGAATATTTCAAAGGACAATTCTGGGAAAACCATTGAAGTTATCGAAGAAATGAAAACGGATATGACTACTGTGGCGAAAAAGGACGAAAAAGGATACTAAGAACGAAAAAGGACGAAGATGGACGAAAGAGGACGAAAAAAGTCGAAAAAGGACATAAAACGGCGAGAAAGGACGAAGAAGGACGTAAAAGGACGGAAAAGAACGAAAAAGAAAGAAAAATGAAGAGAAGAGCAAAAAGGGTAAAAAGAATTTTGGAGGGGAGTAACTATGATTCTTCGCTGGGAGTAACTATGATTCTTCGGTGGGAGTAACTATGATTCTTCGGTGGGAGTAACAATGATTCTTCGGTGGGAGTAACTATGATTCTTCGGTGGGAGTAACAATGATTCTTCGGTGGGAGTAACTATGATTCTTCGGTGGGAGTAACAATGATTCTTCGGTGGTAGTAACTATGATTATTCGGTGGGAGTAACTATGACTATGTACTTCAAAGGACGATTCTCGGTAAACCAACGTAGTTATCGAAGAAGTGAAAGCGGATTTGATTTCTACGGCCCGAAATCTACAAGAAAATGTATTAAGTGAAATTTCGAAAATTTTGTTGAAAATTGGTTGAAAATTGAGGTCATTTTGCATATTTTTGAACATTTCAAAGGACGATTCTGGGTAAACCATTGGAGTTATCGAAGAAATGAAAACGGATATGGCTTCTGCGGCCCGAAATTTGCAAGAAAATGTATTAAGTGTAATTTCGAAAATTTTGTTGTAAATTGGTGGGAAATTGAGGTAATTTTGCATATTTTTGAATATTTCAAAGGACAATTCTGGGAAAACCATTGAAGTTATCGAAGAAATGAAAACGGATATGACTACCGTGGCGAAAAAGGACTAAAAAGGATACTAAGAACGAAAAAGGACGAAGATGGACGAAAGAGGACGAAAAAAGTCGAAAAAGGACATAAAACGGCGAAAAAGGACGAAGAACGACGAAAAAGGACGGAAAAGAACGAAAAAGAAAGAAAAATGAAGAGAAGAGCAAAAAGGGTAAAAAGAATTTTGGAGGGGAGTAACTATGATTCTTCGCTGGGAGTAACTACGATTCTTCGGTGGGAGTAACTATGATTCTTCGGTGGGAGTAACTATGATTCTTCGGTGGGAGTAACTATGATTCTTCGGTGGGAGTAACTATGATTATTCGGTGGGAGTAACTATGACTATGTACTTCAAAGGACGATTCTCGGTAAACCAAGGTAGTTATCGAAGAAGTGAAAGCCGATTTGATTTCTGCGGCCCGAAATCTACAAGAAAATGTATTAAGTGAAATTTCGAAAATTTTGTTGAAAATTGGTTGAAAATTGAGGTCATTTTGCATATTTTTGAACATTTCAAAGGACGATTCTGGGAAAACCATTGGAGTTATCGAAGAAATGAAAACGGATATGGCTTCTGCGGCCCGAAATATGCAAGAAAATGTATTAAGTGAAATTTCGAAAATTTTGTTGTAAATTGGTGGGAAATTGAGGTAATTTTGCATATTTTTTTTTAATAATAATAATAATAATAATAATAATGTCTTTATTGCCCAACAGTGTAAAATACACCAGTTACAGGTACAACTTAAAAGGACAATTGTATGTAAAAAAAGAACTAAATAAAAAGAAAAATAAACTACGAAACGATAGATTAGTGGCTAAACTAATACTAAATTAATACAAAAATTAATGAATACTACTAAATATTACCTACTTTTTCAAAAAAAAAAATCTTTCAACACATTTTTTTAAACGTTGAATATCTCAAATGAAATATGTCAACATCATTACAAACTTCATTATATAAAGATGACATCAGGTATAGCGGCGATCTAACAATCATATTTGTCCTGGGGATATTGTAGGTGAAAGTTGAATGATGTCTGGCATATATTCGTGGGACCAAAATGTTCAGTTTTTCAAGCATTTGAGGTATATCCAATTGGGAGTGAAGTAATTTATATAATAGAAGTAGAACATTAGTTTGACGCTTTACTAAAACAGGGATAAACTTAAATTCATCTAGGAGAAGATCGTGGTTATATCCTCTTGGGGGATAAACTTTATGAGATTTTAAGAATAAGTATTTTAGGAATTTACGTTGGATGTATTCAATTATGACATTGTAGGTTTGATATATAGAATACCACACAATGGAAGCATATTCAAGCTTGCTCAAAATAAGTGTTCTGTATAAGGCGACGAGGCAGTCAGTATTATAGAAAGATTTACTATTACGTATAATAAAACCCAGCGTCCGATTACAGGATGAAATGATATTAAAATAATGTTGATCAAATCGAAAAGCCTTATCAAAGTATATACCTAAGTCTTTAACAGTGTTATATCGCGGGAGTATGCTTTGATCTATTTCATAATCATAAGTAATAATGTTGTTTTTTCGAGTAAATGAAATAATTTTGCATTTAGGAAGGCTCAATTTAAATTTATTGCTGATGCACCACTCATAGAGCCTGGTTAAGTTTTTTTGAAGAAAGATAGCATCTGCTAATGAGTTAATATTATGAAATATTTTCGCGTCATCTGCAAATAACAAAATTGAACAGTGTATGCTGGAAGGTAGATCATTTATGTATAAATTAAAGAGAAGTGGCCCTAATATAGATCCTTGAGGAACTCCTGAGCTAGCAATAAAAGAATAAGATACAAAGTTGTTATACTGCACAAATTGAGTACGGAGAGTAAGATAGGATCGAAAAAGGTTTAATAATTTACAAGTGAAACCAAAATTTACAAGTTTTTTAAGAAGAATATTGTGGTCAATACGATCAAATGCCTTTGTAAAATCCGTATAGATGACATCGACTTGTGATTGATTTTCCAAACTTTCAGATACAAATTGTGAGAACATTATGAGGTTAGTTGTTGTTGATCTATAATAATTTAAAAAACCATGCTGATACTTTGATATATAATTTTTCACTTCGGGGTAGATATGGGAATATAGGATTAATTCAAAAATTTTAGCAAAATTAGAAAGCAGGGAGATTGGTCTATAATTTTCAATTTTAGATGCATCACCGGACTTTAAGACAGGACAGATCTTAGATTCTTTCCATTTATTAGGAAAAACTCCTGTTTCAAGGGATTTATTAAAAATTAGTAGGAGTGGCTTAGCAATTTGAAACTTACAGTCCTTAATTATGAAACTTGGAATCTGATCTGAACCTGATGTCATACCTGGTTTCAATCTTGTGATGGCTTTTATTATATCATCTTCCGTGATCTTAAATATATTTACAACACATGAGGTAGAATTTACAGTATCAGCTAAATAATATTCATCAAGCGGATCAGATTCAGTATAGGTGGATCTAAAGAAATCACTAAAGGCATTTACTATTTCCATAGGATTTTCAAACTTGTTTATACCAAATGACATTTGGCCTGGAATTCTAGTTTTACCTTTTTTAGCATTAATGTAACCCCAGAATTGCTTAGGATCATGATGTATGTTAATTTGAATGTTGTTAATATACAATTTATAAGCAGTATTTATTTGCTTCTTTAAAAGGGACCTAATTTCTTTAAATTTCAGTAAATAAGAATGTAGACCTGAAGCTCTGTATTTCTTAAGGTATCGGAATTTAAATTTAATATTATTTATTATTTCCCTATTGAACCATGGCGGGTAATGCCGCTTTTTTGACCGAAAGACAGGTACATGTTTACGGAATAAATTGAACAGGATATTATAAAAACAATCAGCCATCAGATCTACAGAAGAAAGAGTTGATAATAATGACCAATCAGTTAATAGGATATCATTGTAAAGAGAGATGAAGTCAGCTTTACGAAAGTTAAAGGCACTTATATTATGGTTATCATTACCATGGCGTGGAAAATTAATCGGTTTATCAACTGAGAAGGTGCAAACTAAAGATAGTGCTGGGTGATACTTGTCTTCTATTACCATTGGATTATCAAAGTGGCTAACTTCCCATTGAATATTCGAAAATGCTAAATCTAACAATTTATTATTAGAATTGAAAATATTATTTATTTGATTTAAATTTAAAAAATGTGCAAATGTCTGTAGACGAAGAATTGTTTTATTAGGGATGATGTCATTAAAATTTGGAATATTGAAGTCACCTATTAGAATTATGTTATTAAGACTCACTAACTCTTCCTCAAAGAAATCACAAACAGCATTTAAACCGTCAAAAGACGGAGTACAAGGAAAATATATTACAAAAACCGAGAGAGATTGAAAACCAAGTTTTAATTTACATCCAACAAGATCTATAGATGGATTATTAGTTTGAAAAGCTTGAGTATCGACTTTTTCAACTGAAATGTTACCTTTGACAGCTAATAATACACCACCACCACGAGTTACGTTATTTGTTATCAAATTTCGATCAGACCTGAACACATTGTAAACATCTGTTAAGATAAATTCAGAATTATTTATAGAGTCAATTAACCACGTTTCCGTTAAACAAATTATATCAAAATCAGAATCACTTGAAGAAACCAAAAAATCATCCATTTTGTTTTTGAGGCTACGAACATTTTGGTAGTATAAGTAGAACTTTTTTACAGAATTGGGCAGGCCTAGTTTAAAGTAGGTTTTTTCTGGATTGTCGGAACACCACGTATGTATTTAATAAACAAATCTAGCTCACCTTTTTCACGTCTGTTTGTTATCTGGTTCAGTAACTCCTTATAATACAGCCTTTGCTTATCAGTTTTATCTGATGACGCATGCACAGATTTAAAGTGCGGAACAGCATCAATATTACGACGTTTCCTTTTTATTAAGCCTAATAAATTGAATACATCTTTTTCTTCTTTAAGTGTTAATTTGATTGGTCGAATCTTATTGGTAACATACATGCCAAGTCGAATTGGAGTTGAAATTAGTTCTGGGATGGAAGAACGCTCATTACCAGAATCATGTTGTAACAATTTCAGAAAATCGGAAACCAATTCAGCTTCTTTGATCTTTCTGGTTTCATTATTTAGAGACGGATCTTGTTCAGGCATATTATATAAAATTATATTAGTTTTACGTTTTTGGCGTTCAGTTACCTCTTGTACCATACTCTCGTAATCATAGTTAGAGTCATTTTTAGGTAGATTTGATGTTAAATTTGTTATTTGTTGCTTTAATGCGTCAACAGTTTCACTAAGATTTTTTATTGTATCTAATAAACTTGGTAGTAATTTGCAACAGTTGCACGGTCTTGTGTCACTTTTTGTGGAAAGGCAATCGTCACATTTCCAACAAGCACCACTTAGGGATTTGAAGGCATCGTATGGGGATTTATCAATACCAACACACTTAATGTGATAATGGTTGGTGCAGGAATTGCATTTAATTCCGGGAATTGTAGGGGTGATAGCACTGTTGCAAGTTATACAATAAACAACCATCTTAAAAAAAAGAAAATGAAAGAAAAAATTAAAAAGAGGTAGTTAGACAGATAATATAACTGATTATAATCAGTGTGCTAATTTACACCACTGTACCCTGTGGTAATATTAATCAGCTAAAGTTCAGCCACGTGAATAAAAACAAGTTTAAGAAAGATAAATAAACCCAAAAAAGAAACTCTAGCGATAACTGATATTCACACGAGCCAATAGCGTCACAGAGACCCAACAAAAAAAGCCACACCAATCTGTTAATTGCGAATTCACCCAAAAATTGTTAATAATATAACAGTGCACATACACGTCCTACTGTCCAATTTATATTAATTAACCTGCAACGCAACTATTGAAAAAAGATTAAAAACACACGGAGCACAGCTCACACACGTCTACACACTATCTTTTGTTAAAAATTGATGGGAAATTGAGGTCATTTTGCATATTTTTGAATATTTCAAAGGACGATTCTGGGAAAACCATTGAAGTTATCGAAGAAATAAAAACGGATATGACTACTGTGGCGAAAAAGGACGAAAAAGGATACTAAGAACGAAAAAGGACGAAGATGGACGAAAGAGGACGAAAAAAGTCGAAAAAGGACACAAAACGGCGAAAAAGGACGAAGAAGGACGAAAAAGGATAAAAGGGACGAAAAAGGACGGAAAAGAACGAAAAAGAAACCAAAAATGAAGAGAAGGGCAAAAAGGGTAAAGAGAATTTTGGAGGGGAGTAACTATGATTCTTCGGTGGGAGTAACTATGATACTTCGGTGGGAGTAACTATGATTCTTCGGTGGGAGTAACTATGATTCTTCGGTGGGAGTAACTATGATTCTTCGGTGGGAGTAACTATGATTCTTCGGTGGGAGTAACTATGATTTTTCGTACCGATTTTTTCGAAAATGTCGCTCCGCGACCATCAACAGCCTATATTTTTGGAATCGGCACGTCGAGAATTACGTCCCTGAATTTTTTCAGAATTTTTAAACGACTTTTTCAAAAGTGAAAATTTTCCAATACTCCCTACTTCTTCAAATTTCGGCCAAATTTTGACATATTCGAAACCTAACTGAGTACATTTTCTTGTAGATTTCGAGCTCTAGAACTCACTTCCGGCCTCGATTCTTTGATAGCTGCAACCGTTTTTCCAGAGTCGACGGTTGAAATATCGAAATTTTTGAAAATTCGATAAATTAGACATTTCGTACCGATTTTTTCGAAAATGTCGCTCCGCGACCATCAACAGCCTATATTTTTGGAATCAGCACGTCGAGATCTACGTCCCTGAATTTTTTCAGAATTTTTAATCGACTTTTTCAAAAGTGAAAATTTTCCAATGGTCCCCCCTTCTTCAAATTTCGGCCAAATTTTGACATTTTCGAAACCTAACTGAGCACATTTTCTTGTAGATTTCGAGCTCTAGAACTCACTTCCGGCCTCGATTCTTTGATAGCTGCAACCGTTTTTCCAGAATCGACGATTGAAATATCGAAATTTTTGAAAATTCGATAAATTAGACATGTCGTACCGATTTTTTCGAAAATGTCGCTCCGCGACCATCAACAGCCTATATTTTTGGAATCAGCACGTCGAGATCTACGTCCCTGAATTTTTTCAGAATTTTTAAACGACTTTTCAAAAGTGAAAATTTCCCAATGGTCCCCCCTTCTTCAAATTTCGGCTAAATTTTGACATTTTCGAAACCTAACTGAGTACATTTTCTTGTAGATTTCGAGCTCTAGAACTCACTTCCGGCCTCGATTCTTTGATAGCTGCAACCGTTTTTCCAGAATCGACGGCTGAAATATCGAAATTTTTGAAAATTCGATAAATTAGGCGTTTGATACCGATTTTTTCGAAAATGTCGCTCCGCGACCATCAACTATCAACCCTTATTTTTGGAATCAGCACGTCGAGATCTACGTCCCTGAATTTTTTCAGAATTTTTAATCGACTTTTTCAAAAGTGAAAATTTTCCAATGGTCCCCCCTTCTTCAAATTTCGGCTAAATTTTGACATTTTCCAAACCTAACTGAGTACATTTTCTTGTAGATTTCGAGCTCTAGAACTCACTTCCGGCCTCGATTCTTTGATAGATGCAACCGTTTTTCCAGAATCGACGATTGAAATATCGAAATTTTTGAAAATTCGATAAATTAGACATGTCGTACCGATTTTTTCGAAAATGTCGCTTCGCGACCATCAACAGCCTATATTTTTGGAATCAGCACGTCGAGATCTACGTCCCTGAATTTTTTCAGAATTTTTAAACGACTTTTTCAAAAGTGAAAATTTTCCAATGGTCCCCCCTTCTTCAAATTTCGGCCAAATTTTGACATTTTCGAAACCTAACCGAGTACATTTTCTTGTAGATTTCGAGCTCTAGAACTCACTTCCGGCCTCGATTCTTTGATGGCTGCAACCGTTTATCCAGAATCGACGGTTGAAATATCGAAATTTTTGAAAATTCGATAAATTAGACATTTCGTACCGATTTTTTCGAAAATGTCGTTCCGCGACCATCAACAGCCTATATTTTTGGAATCAGCACGTCGAGATCTACGTCCCTGAATTTTTTCAGAATTTTCAAACGACTTTTTCAAAAGTGAAAATTTTCCAATGGTCCCCCCTTCTTCAAATTTCGGCCAAATTTTGACATTTTCGAAACCTAACCGAGTACATTTTCTTGTAGATTTCGAGCTCTAGAACTCACTTCCAGCCTCGATTCTTTGATAGCTGCAACCGTTTTTCCAGAATCGACGGTTGAAATATGGAAATTTTTGAAAATTCGATAAATTAGGCATTTCGTACCGATTTTTTCGAAAATGTCGCTCCGCGACCATCAACAGCCTATATTTTTGGAATCAGCACGTCGAGATCTACTTCCCTGAATTTTTTCAGAATTTTTAAACGACTTTTTCAAAAGTGAAATTTTTCCAATGGTCCCTCCTCGTCAAATTTCGGCCAAATTTTGACATATTCGAAACCTAACTGAGTACATTTTCTTGTAGATTTCGAGCTCTAGAACTCACTTCCGGCCTCGATTCTTTGATAGCTGCAACCGTTTTTCCAGAGTCGACGGTTGAAATATCGAAATTTTTGAAAATTCGATTGATTAGATATTTCGTACCGATTTTTTCGAAAATGTCGCTCCGCGACCATCAACAGCCTATAGTTTTGGAATCAGCACGTCGAGATCTACGTCCCTGAATTTTTTCAGAATTTTTAAACGACTTTTTCAAAAGTGAAAATTTTCCAATGGTCCCCCCTTCTTCAAATTTCGGCCAAATTTTGACATTTTCGAAACCTAACTGAGTACATTTTCTTGTAGATTTCGAGCTCTAGAACTCACTTCCGGCCTCGATTCTTTGATAGCTGCAACCGTTTTTCCAGAATCGACGATTGAAATATCGAAATTTTTGAATATTCGATAAATTAGACATGTCGTACCTATTTTTTCGAAAATGTCGCTCCGCGACCATCAACAGCCTATATTTTTGGAATCAGCACGTCGAGATCTACTTCCCTGAATTTTTTCAGAATTTTTAAACGACTTTTTCAAAAGTGAAATTTTTCCAATGGTCCCTCCTCTTCAAATTTCGGCCAAATTTTGACATATTCGAAACCTAACTGAGTACATTTTCTTGTAGATTTCGAGCTCTAGAACTCACTTCCGGCCTCGATTCTTTGATAGCTGCAACCGTTTTTCCAGAGTCGACGGTTGAAATATCGAAATTTTTGAAAATTCGATTAATTAGATATTTCGTACCGATTTTTTCGAAAATGTCGCTCCGCGACCATCAACAGCCTATATTTTTGGAATCAGCACGTCGAGATCTACGTCCCTGAATTTTTTCAGAATTTTTAATCGACTTTTTCAAAAGTGAAAATTTTCCGATGGTCCCCCCTTCTTCAAATTTCGGCCAAATTTTGACACTTTCGAAACCTAACTGAGCACATTTTCTTGTAGATTTCGAGCTCTAGAACTCACTTCCGGCCTCGATTCTTTGATAGCTGCAACCGTTTTTCCAGAATCGACGGTTGAAATATCGAAATTTTTGAAAATTCGATAAATTAGGCATTTCGTACCGATTTTTTCGAAAATGTCGCTCCGCGACCATCAACAGCCTATATTTTTTCAATCAGCACGTCGAGATCTACGTCCCTGAATTTTTTCAGAATTTTTAAACGACTTTTTCAAAAGTGAAAATTTTCCAATGGTCCCCCCTTCTTCAAATTTCGGCCAAATTTTGACATTTTCGAAACCTAACTCAGTACATTTTCTTGTAGATTTCGAGCTCTAGAACTCACTTCCGGCCTCGATTCTTTGATAGCTGCAACCGTTTTTCCAGAATCGACGATTGAAATATCGAAATTTTTGAAAATTCGATAAATTAGACATGTCGTACCGATTTATTCGAAAATGTCGCTCCGCGACCATCAACAGCCTATATTTTTGGAATCAGCATGTCGAGATCTACGTCCATGAATTTTTTCAGAATTTTTAAACGACTTTTTCAAAAGTGAAAATTTTCCAATGGTCCCCCCTTCTTCAAATTTCGGCCAAATTTTGACATTTTCGAAACCTAACCGAGTACATTTTCTTGTAGATTTCGAGCTCTAGAACTCACTTCCGGCCTCGATTCTTTGATAGCTGCAACCGTTTTTCCAGAATCGACGGTTGAAATATCGAAATTTTTGAAAATTCGATAAATTAGGCATTTCGTACCGATTTTTTCGAAAATGTCGCTCCGCGACCATCAACAGCCTATATTTTTGGAATCAGCACGTCGAGATCTACGTCCCTGAATTTTTTCAGAATTTTTAAACGACTTTTTCAAAAGTGAAAATTTTCTAATGGTCCCCCCTCTTCAAATTTCGGCCAAATTTTGACATTTTCGAAACCTAACTGACGACATTTTCTTGTAGATTTCGAGTTCTAGAACTCACTTCCGGCCTCGATTCTTTGATAGCTGCAACCGTTTTTCCAGAATCGACGATTGAAATATCGAAATTTTTGAAAATTCGATAAATTAGACATTTCGTACAGATTTTTTCGAAAATGTCGCTCCGCGACCATCAACAGCCTAAATTTTTGGAATCAGCACGTCGAGATCTACGTCCCTGAATTTTTTCAGAATTTTTAAACGACTTTTTCAAAAGTGAAAATTTTCTAATGGTCCCCCTTCTTCAAATTTCGGCCAAATTTTGACATTTTCGAAACCTAACTGAGTACATTTTCTTGTAGATTTCGAGCTCTAGAACTCACTTCCGGCCTCGATTCTTTGATAGCTGCAACCGTTTTTCCAGAATCGACGGTTGAAATATCGAAATTTTTGAAAATTCGATAAATTAGGCATTTGATACCGATTTTTTCGAAAATGTCGCTCCGCCACCATCGACTATCAACCTATATTTTTGGAGTCAGCACGTCGAGATCTACGTCCCTGAATTTTTTCAGAATTTTTAAACGACTTTTTCAAAAGTGAAAATTTTCCAATGGTCCCCCCTTCTTCAAATTTCGGCCAAATTTTGACATTTTCGAAACCTAACTGAGGACATTTTCTTGTAGATTTCGAGCTCTAGAACTCACTTCCGGCCTCGATTCTTTGATAGCTGCAACCGTTTTTTCAGAATCGACGGTCGAAATATCGAAATTTTTGAAAATTCGATAAATTAGACATTTCGTACCGATTTTTTCGAAAATGTCGCTCCGCGACCATCAACTATCAACCTATATTTTTAGAATCAGCACGTCGAGATCTACGTCCCTGAATTTTTTCAGAGCTTTTAAACGACTTTTTCAAAAGTGAAAATTTTCCAATGTTCCCCCCTCTTCAAATTTCGGCCAAATTTTGACATTTTCGAAACCCAACTGAGGACATTTTCTTGTAGATATCGAGCTCTAGAACTCACTTCCGGCCTCGATTCTTTGATAGCTGCAACCGTTTTTCCAGAATCGACGGTTGAAATATCGAAATTTTTGAAAATTCGATAAATTAGACATTTCGTACCGATTTTTTCGAAAATGTCGCTCCGCGACCATCAACAGCCTATATTTTTGGAATCAGCACGTCGAGATCTACGTCCCTGAATTTTTTCAGAATTTTTAAACGACTTTTTCAAAAGTGAAAATTTTCCAATGGTCCCCCCTTCTTCAAATTTCGGCCAAATTTTGACATTTTCGAAACCTAACTGAGTACATTTTCTTGTAGATTTCGAGCTCTAGAACTCACTTCCGGCCTCGATTCTTTGATAGCTGCAACCGTTTTTCCAGAATCGACGATTGAAATAACGAAATTTTTGAAAATTCGATAAATTAGGCATTTCGTACCGATTTTTTCGAAAATGTCGTTCCGCGACCATCAACAGCCTATATTTTTGGAATCAGCACGTCGAGATCTACGTCCCTGAATTTTTTCAGAATTTTTAAACGACTTTTTCAAAAGTGAAAATTTTCCAATGGTCCCCCCTTCTTCAAATTTCAGCCAAATTTTGACATTTTCGAAACCTAACTGAGAACATTTTCTTGTCGATTTCGAGCTCTAGAACTCACTTCCGGCCTCGATTCTTTGATAGCTGCAACCGTTTTTCCAGAATCGACGATTGAAATATCGAAATTTTTGAAAATTCGATAAATTAGACATTTCATACCGATTTTTTCGAAAATGTCGTTCCGCGACCATCAACAGCTTATATTTTTGGAATCAGCACGTCGAGATCTACGTCCCTGAATTTTTTCCGAATTTTTAAACGACTTTTTCAAAAGTGAAAATTTTCCAATGGTCCCCCCTTCTTCAAATTTCTTTCGGCCAAATTTTGACATTTTCGAAACCTAACTGAGTACATTTTCTTGTAGATTTCGAGCTCTAGAACTCACTTCCGGCCTCGATTCTTTGATAGCTGAAACCGTTTTTCCAGAATCGACGATTGAATTATCGAAATTTTTGAAAATTCGATAAATTAGACATTTCGTACCGATTTTTTCGAAAATGTCGCTCCGCGACCATCAACAGCCTATATTTTTGGAATCAGCACGTCGAGATCTACGTCCCTGAATTTTTTCAGAATTTTTAAACGACTTTTTCAAAAGTGAAAATTTTCCAATGGTCCCCCCTTCTTCAAACTTCGGCCAAATTTTGACATTTTCGAAACCTAACTGAGTACATTTTCTTGTAGATTTCGAGCTCTAGAACTCACTTCCGGCCTCGATTCTTTGATAGCTGCAACCGTTTTTCCAGAGTCGACGATTGAAATATCGAAATTTTTGAAAATTCGATAAATTAGACATTTCGTACCGATTTTTTCGAAAATGTCGTTCCGCGACCATCAACAGCCTATATTTTTGGAATCAGCACGTCGAGATCTACGTCCCTGAATTTTTTCAGAATTTTTAAACGACTTTTTCAAAAGTGAAATTTTTCCAATGGTCCACCCTCTTCAAATTTCGGCCAAATTTTGACATTTTCGAAACCTAACTGAGTACATTTTCTTGTAGATTTCGAGCTCTAGAACTCACTTCCGGCCTCGAATCTTTGATAGCTGCAACCGTTTTTCCAGAATCGACGATTGAAATATCGAAATTTTTGAAAATTCGATAAATTGGACATTTCGTACCGATTTTTTCGAAAATGTCGTTCCGCGACCATCAACAGCCTATATTTTTGGAATCAGCACGTCGAGATCTACGTCCCTGAATTTTTTCAGAACTTTTAAACGACTTTTTCAAAAGTGAAAATTTTCCAATGGTCCCCCCTTCTTCAAATTTTGGCCAAATTTTGACATTTTCGAAACCTAACTGAGTACATTTTCTTGTAGATTTCGAGCTCTAGAACTCACTTCCGGCCTCGATTCTTTGATAGCTGCAACCGTTTTTCCAGAATCGACGATTGAAAAATCGAAATTTTTGAAAATTCGATAAATTAGACATTTCGTACCGATTTTTTCGAAAATGTCGTTCCGCGACCATCAACAGCCTATATTTTTGGAATCAGCACGTCGAGATCTACGTCCCTGAATTTTTTCAGAATTTTTAAACGACTTTTTCAAAAGTGAAAATTTTCCAATGGTCCCCCCTTCTTCAAACTTCGGCCAAATTTTGACATTTTCGAAACCTAACTGAGTACATTTTCTTGTAGATTTCGAGCTCTAGAACTCACTTGCGGCCTCGATTCTTTGATAGCTGCAACCGTTTTTCCAGAATCGACGGTTGAAATATCGAAATTCTTGAATATTCGATAAATTAGACATTTCGTACCGATTTTTTCGAAAATGTCGCTCCGCGACCATCAACAGCCTATATTTTTGGAATCAGCACGTCGAGATCTACGACCCTGAATTTTTTCAGAATTTTTAAACGACTTTTTCAAAAGTGAAAATTTTCCAATGGTCCCCCCTTCTTCAAATTTCGGCCAAATTTTGATATTTTCGAAACCTAACTGAGTACATTTTCTTGTAGATTTCGAGCTCTAGAACTCACTTCCGGCCTCGATTCTTTGATAGCTGCAACCGCTTTTCCAGAATCGACGGTTGAAATATCGAAATTTTTGAAAATTCGATAAATTAGGCATTTCGAACCGATTTTTTCGAAAATGTCGCTCCGCGACCATCAACAGCCTACATTTTTGGAATCAGCACGTCGAGATCTACGTCCCTGAATTTTTTCAGAATTTTTAAACGACTTTTTCAAAAGTGAAAATTTTCCAATGGTCCCCCCTTCATCAAATTTCGGCCAAATTTTGACATTTTCGAAACCTAACTGTGGTCCCCCCTTCTTCAAATTTCGGTCAAATTTTGACATTTTCGAAACCTAACTGAGCACATTTTCTTGTAGATTTCGAGCTCTAGAACTCACTTCCGGCCTCGATTCTTTGATAGCTGCAACCGTTTTTCCAGAATCGGCGGTTGAAATATCGAAATTTTTGAAAATTCGATAAATTAGGCATTTCGTACCGATTTTTTCGAAAATGTCGCTCCGCGACCATCAACAGCCTATATTTTTGGAATCAGCACGTCGAGATCTACGTCCCTGAATTTTTTCAGAATTTTTAAACGACTTTTTCAAAAGTGAAAATTTTCCAATGGTCCCCCCTTCTTCAAATTTCGGCCAAATTTTGACATTTTCGAAACCTAACTGAGTACATTTTCTTGTAGATTTCGAGCTCTAGAACTCACTTCCGGCCTCGATTCTTTGATAGCTGCAACCGTTTTTCCAGAATCGACGATTGAAATAACGAAATTTTTGAAAATTCGATAAATTAGGCATTTCGTACCGATTTTTTCGAAAATGTCGCTCCGCGACCATCAACAGCCTACATTTTTGGAATCAGCACGTCGAGATCTACGTCCCTGAATTTTTTCAGAATTTTTAAACGACTTTTTCAAAAGTGAAAATTTTCCAATGATCCCCCCTTCTTCAAATTTCGGCCAAATTTTGACATTTTCGAAACCTAACTGAGTACATTTTCTTGTAGATTTCGAGCTCTAGAACTCACTTCCGGCCTCGATTCTTTGATAGCTGCAACCGTTTTTCGAGAATCGACGGTTGAAATATCGAAATTTTTGAAAATTCGATAAATTAGACATTTCGTACCGATTTTTTCGAAAATGTCGCTCCGCGACCATCAACAGCCTATATTTTTGGAATCAGCACGTCGAGATCTACGTCCCTGAATTTTTTCAGAATTTTTAAACGACTTTTTCAAAAGTGAAAATTTTCCAATGGTCCCCCCCTTCTTCAAATTTCGGCCAAATTTTGACATTTTCGAAACCTAACTGAGTACATTTTCTTGTAGATTTCGAGCTCTAGAACTCACTTCCGGCCTCGATTCTTTGATAGCTGCAACCGTTTTTTCAGAATCGACGGTTGAAATATCGAAATTTTTGAAAATTCGATAAATTAGACATATCGTACCGATTTTTTCGAAAATGTCGCTCCGCGACCATCAACAGCCTATATTTTTGGAATCAGCACGTCGAGATCTACGTCCCTGAATTTTTTCAGAATTTTTAAACGACTTTTTCAAAAGTGAAAATTTTCCAATGGTCCCCCCCTTCTTCAAATTTCGGCCAAATTTTGACATTTTCGAAACCTAACTGAGTACATTTTCTTGTGGATTTCGAGCTCTTGAACTCACTTCCGGCCTCGATTCTTTGATAGCTGCAACCGTTTTGCCAGAATCGACGGTTGAAATATCGAAATTTTTGAAAATTCGATAAATTAAGCATTTCGTACCGATTTTTTCGAAAATGTCGCTCCGCGACCATCAACAGCCTATATTTTTGGAATCAGCACGTCGAGATCTACGTCCCTGAATTTTTTCAAAATTTTTAATCGACTTTTTCAAAAGTGAAAATTTTCCAATGGTCCCACCTTCTTCAAATTTCGGCCAAATTTTGACATTTTCGAAACCTAACTGAGTACATTTTCTTGTAGATTTCGAGCTCTAGAACTCACTTCCGGCCTCGATTCTTTGATAGCTGCAACCGTTTTTCCAGAATCGACGGTTGAAATATCGAAATTTTTGAAAATTCGATAAATTAGGCATTTCGTACCGATTTTTTCGAAAATGTCGCTCCGCGACCATCAACAGCCTATATTTTTGGAATCAGCACGTCGAGATTTACGTCCCTGAATTTTTTCAGAATTTTTAAACGACTTTTTCAAAAGTGAAAATTTTCCAATTGTCCCCCCTTCTTCAAATTTCGGCCAAATTTTGACATTTTCGAAACCTAACTGAGTACATTTTCTTGTAGATTTCGAGCTCTAGAACTCACTTCCGGCCTCGATTCTTTGATAGCTGCAACCGTTTTTCCAGAATCGACAGTTGAAATATCGAAATTTTTGAAAATTCGATAAATTAGACATTTCGTACCGATTTTTTCGAAAATGTCGCTCCGCGACCATCAACAGCCTATATTTTTGGAATCAGCACGTCGAGATTTACGTCCCTGAATTTTTTCAGAATTTTTAAACGACTTTTTCAAAAGTGAAAATTTTCCAATGGTCCCCCCTTCTTCAAATTTCGGTTAAATTTTGACATTTTCGAAACCTAACTGAGCACATTTTCTTGTAGATTTCGAGCTCTAGAACTCACTTCCGGCCTCGATTCTTTGATAGCTGCAACCGTTTTTCCAGAATCGACGATTGAAATATCGAAATTTTTGAAAATTCGATAAATTAGACATGTCGTACCGATTTTTTCGAAAATGTCGCTCCGCGACCATCAACAGCCTATATTTTTGGAATCAGCATGTCGAGATCTACGTCCCTGAATTTTTTCAGAATTTTTAAACGACTTTTTCAAAAGTGAAAATTTTCCAATGGTCCCCCCTTCTTCAAATTTCGGCCAAATTTTGACATTTTCGAAACCTAACCGAGTACATTTTCTTGTAGATTTCGAGCTCTAGAACTCACTTCCGGCCTCGATTCTTTGATAGCTGCAACCGTTTTTCCAGAATCGACGGTTGAAATATCGAAATTTTTGAAAATTCGATAAATTAGGCATTTCGTACCGATTTTTTCGAAAATGTCGCTCCGCGACCATCAACAGCCTATATTTTTGGAATCAGCACGTCGAGATCTACGTCCCTGAATTTTTTCAGAATTTTTAAACGACTTTTTCAAAAGTGAAAATTTTCCCTTCTTCAAATTTTCCCTTCTTCAAATTTCGGCTAAATTTTGACATTTTCGAAACCTAACTGAGTACATTTTCTTGTAGATTTCGAGCTCTAGAACTCACTTCCGGCCTCGATTCTTTGATAGCTGCAACCGTTTTTCCAGAATCGACGGCTGAAATATCGAAATTTTTGAAAATTCGATAAATTAGGCATTTCGTACCGATTTTTTCGAAAATGTCGCTCCGCGACCATCAACAGCCTATATTTTTGGAATCAGCACGTCGAGATCTACGTCCCTGAATTTTTTCAGAGTTTTTAAACGACTTTTTCAAAAGTGAAAATTTTCCAATGTTCCCCCCTCTTCAAATTTCGGCCAAATTTTGACATTTTCGAAACCCAACTGAGGACATTTTCTTGTAGATTTCGAGCTCTAGAACTCACTTCCGGCCTCGATTCTTTGATAGCTGCAACCGTTTTTCCAGAATCGACGGTTGAAATATCGAAATTTTTGAAAATTCGATAAATTAGACATTTCGTACCGATTTTTTCGAAAATGTCGCTCCGCGACCATCAACAGCCTATATTTTTGGAATCAGCACGTCGAGATCTACGTCCCTGAATTTTTTCAGAATTTTTAAACGACTTTTTCAAAAGTGAAAATTTTCCAATGGTCCCCCCTCTTCAAATTTCGGCCAAATTTTGACATTTTCGAAACCTAACTGACGACATTTTCTTGTAGATTTCGAGCTCTAGAACTCACTTCCGGCCTCGATTCTTTGATAGCTGCAACCGTTTTTCCAGAATCGACGTTTGAAATATCGAAATTTTTGAAAATTCGATAAATTAGACATTTCGTACCGATTTTTTCGAAAATGTCGCTCCGCGACCATCAACAGCCTATATTTTTGGAATCAGCACGTCGAGATCTACGTCCCTGAATTTTTTCAGAATTTTTAAACGACTTTTTCAAAAGTGAAAATTTTCCAATGGTCCCCCCTTCTTCAAATTTCGGCCAAATTTTGACATTTTCGAAACCTAACCGAGTACATTTTCTTGTAGATTTCGAGCTCTAGAACTCACTTCCGGCCTCGATTCTTTGATAGCTGCAACCGTTTTTCCAGAATCGACGGTTGAAATATCGAAATTTTTGAAAATTCGATAAATTAGGCATTTGATACCGATTTTTTCGAAAATGTCGCTCCGCCACCATCAACTATCAACCTATATTTTTGGAGTCAGCACGTCGAGATCTACGTCCCAGAATTTTTTCAGAATTTTTAAACGACTTTTTCAAAAGTGAAAATTTTCCAATGGTCCCCCCTTCTTCAAATTTCGGCCAAATTTTGACATTTTCGAAACCTAACTGAGGACATTTTCTTGTAGATTTCGAGCTCTAGAACTCACTTCCGGCCTCGATTCTTTGATAGCTGCAACCGTTTTTTCAGAATCGACGATCGAAATATCGAAATTTTTGAAAATTCGATAAATTAGACATTTCGTACCGATTTTTTCGAAAATGTCGCTCCGCGACCATCAACTATCAACCTATATTTTTGGAATCAGCACGTCGAGATCTACGTCCCTGAATTTTTTCAGAGTTTTTAAACGACTTTTTCAAAAGTGAAAATTTTCCAATGTTCCCCCCTCTTCAAATTTCGGCCAAATTTTGACATTTTCGAAACCCAACTGAGGACATTTTCTTGTAGATATCGAGCTCTAGAACTCACTTCCGGCCTCGATTCTTTGATAGCTGCAACCGTTTTTCCAGAATCGACGGTTGAAATATCGAAATTTTTGAAAATTCGATAAATTAGACATTTCGTACCGATTTTTTCGAAAATGTCGCTCCGCGACCATCAACAGCCTATATTTTTGGAATCAGCACGTCGAGATCTACGTCCCTGAATTTTTTCAGAATTTTTAAACGACTTTTTCAAAAGTGAAATTTTTCCAATGGTCCACCCTCTTCAAATTTCGGCCAAATTTTGACATTTTCGAAACCTAACTGAGTACATTTTCTTGTAGATTTCGAGCTCTAGAACTCACTTCCGGCCTCGAATCTTTGATAGCTGCAACCGTTTTTCCAGAATCGACGATTGAAATATCGAAATTTTTGAAAATTCGATAAATTGGACATTTCGTACCGATTTTTTCGAAAATGTCGTTCCGCGACCATCAACAGCCTATATTTTTGGAATCAGCACGTCGAGATCTACGTCCCTGAATTTTTTCAGAACTTTTAAACGACTTTTTCAAAAGTGAAAATTTTCCAATGGTCCCCCCTTCTTCAAATTTTGGCCAAATTTTGACATTTTCGAAACCTAACTGAGTACATTTTCTTGTAGATTTCGAGCTCTAGAACTCACTTCCGGCCTCGATTCTTTGATAGCTGCAACCGTTTTTCCAGAATCGACGATTGAAAAATCGAAATTTTTGAAAATTCGATAAATTAGACATTTCGTACCGATTTTTTCGAAAATGTCGCTCCGCGACCATCAACAGCCTATATTTTTGGAATCAGCACGTCGAGATCTATGTCCCTGAATTTTTTCAGAATTTTTAAACGACTTTTTCAAAAGTGAAAATTTTCCAATGGTCCCCCCTTCTTCAAATTTCGGCCAAATTTTGACATTTTCGAAACCTAACTGAGTACATTTTCTTGTAGATTTCGAGCTCTAGAACTCACTTCCGGCCTCGATTCTTTGATAGCTGCAACCGTTTTTCCAGAATCGACGGTTGAAATATCGAAATTTTTGAAAATTCGATAAATTAGGCATTTCGTACCGATTTTTTCGAAAATGTCGCTCCGCGACCATCAACAGCCTATATTTTTGAAATCAGCACGTCGAGATCTACGTCCCTGAATTTTTTCAGAATTTTTAAACGACTTTTTCAAAAGTGAAAATTTTCCAATGGTCCCCCCTTCTTCAAATTTCGGCCAAATTTTGACATTTTCGAAACCTAACTGAGTACATTTTCTTGTAGATTTCGAGCTCTAGAACTCACTTCCGGCCTCGATTCTTTGATAGCTGCAACCGTTTTTCCAGAATCGACGGTTGAAATATCGAAATTTTTGAAAATTCGATAAATTAGGCATTTCGTACCGATTTTTTCGAAAATGTCGCTCCGCGACCATCAACAGCCTATATTTTTGAAATCAGCACGTCGAGATCTACGTCCCTGAATTTTTTCAGAATTTTTAAACGACTTTTTCAAAAGTGAAAATTTTCCAATGGTCCCCCTCTTCAAATTTCGGCCAAATTTTGACATTTTCGAAACCTAACTGAGTACATTTTCTTGTAGATTTCGAGCTCTAGAACTCACTTCCGGCCTCGATTCTTTGATAGCTGCAACCGTTTTTCCAGAATCGACGGTTGAAGTATCGAAATTTTTGAAAATTCGATAAATTAGACATTTCGTACCGATTTTTTCGAAAATGTCGCTCCGCGACCATCAACAGCCTATATTTTTGGAATCAGCACGTCGAGATCTACGACCCTGAATTTTTTCAGAATTTTTAAACGACTTTTTCAAAAGTGAAAATTTTCCAAATTTCGGCCAAATTTTGATATTTTCGAAACCTAACTGAGTACATTTTCTTGTAGATTTCGAGCTCTAGAACTCACTTCCGGCCTCGATTCTTTGATAGCTGCAACCGCTTTTCCAGAATCGACGGTTGAAATATCGAAATTTTTGAAAATTCGATATATTAGGCATTTCGTACCGATTTTTTCGAAAATGTCGCTCCGCGACCATCAACAGCCTATATTTTTGGAATCAGCACGTCGAGATCTACGCCCCTGAATTTTTTCAGAATTTTTAAACGACTTTTTCAAAAGTGAAAATTTTCCAATGGTCCCCCCTTCTTCAAATTTCCGCCAAATTTTGACATTTTCGAAACCTAACTGAGCACATTTTCTTGTAGATTTCTAGCTCCAGAACTCACTTCCGCCCTCGATTCTTTGATAGCTGCAACCGTTTTTCCAGAATCGACGGTTGAAATATCGAAATTTTTGAAAATTCGATAAATTAGGCATTTCGAACCGATTTTTTCAAAAATGTCGCTCCGCGACCATCAACAGCCTATATTTTTGGAATCAGCACGTCGAGATCTACGTCCCTGAATTTTTTCAGAATTTTTAAACGACTTTTTCAAAAGTGAAAATTTTCCAATGGTCCCCCCTTCATCAAATTTCGGCCAAATTTTGACATTTTCGAAACCTAACTGTGGTCCCCCCTTCTTCAAATTTCGGTCAAATTTTGACATTTTCGAAACCTAACTGAGCACATTTTCTTGTAGATTTCGAGCTCTAGAACTCACTTCCGGCCTCGATTCTTTGATAGCTGCAACCGTTTTCCCAGAATCGACGGTTGAAATAACGAAATTTTTGAAAATTCGATAAATTAGGCATTTCGTACCGATTTTTTCGAAAATGTCGCTCCGCGACCATCAACAGCCTATATTTTTGGAATCAGCACGTCGAGATTTACGTCCCTGAATTTTTTCAGAATTTTTAAACGACTTTTTCAAAAGTGAAAATTTTCCAATGGTCCCCCCTTCTTCAAATTTCGGTCAAATTTTGACATTTTCGAAACCTAACTGAGCACATTTTCTTGTAGATTTCGAGCTCTAGAACTCACTTCCGGCCTCGATTCTTTGATAGCTGCAACCGTTTTTCTAGAATCGGCGGTTGAAATATCGAAATTTTTGAAAATTCGATAAATTAGGCATTTCGTACCGATTTTTTCGAAAATGTCGCTCCGCGACCATCAACAGCCTATATTTTTGGAATCAGCACGTCGAGATCTACGTCCCTGAATTTTTTCAAAATTTTTAATCGACTTTTTCAAAAGTGAAAATTTTCCAATGGTCTCCCCTTCTTCAAATTTCGGCCAAATTTTGACATTTTCGAAACCTAACTGAGTACATTTTCTTGTAGATTTCGAGCTCTAGAACTCACTTCCGGCCTCGATTCTTTGATAGCTGCAACCGTTTTTCCAGAATCGACGATTGAAATATCGAAATTTTTGAAAATTCGATAAACTAGACATTTCGTACCGATTTTTTCGAAGATGTCGCTCCGCGACCATCAACAGCCTATATTTTTGGAATCAGCACGTCGAGATTTACGTCCCTGAATTTTTTCAGAATTTTTAAACGACTTTTTCAAAAGTGAAAATTTTCCAATGGTCCCCCCTTCTTCAAATTTCGGTCAAATTTTGACATTTTCGAAACCTAACTGAGCACATTTTCTTGTGGATTTCGAGCTCTAGAACTCACTTCCGGCCTCGATTCTTTGATAGCTGCAACCGTTTTTCTAGAATCGGCGGTTGAAATATCGAAATTTTTGAAAATTCGATAAATTAGGCATTTCGTACCGATTTTTTCGAAAATGTCGCTCCGCGACCATCAACAGCCTATATTTTTGGAATCAGCACGTCGAGATCTACGTCCCTGAATTTTTTCAGAATTTTTTAAAGACTTTTTCAAAAGTGAAAATTTTCCAATGGTCCCCCCTTCTTCAAATTTCGGCCAAATTTTGACATTTTCGAAACCTAACTGAGTACATTTTCTTGTAGATTTCGAGCTCTAGAACTCACTTCCGGCCTCGATTCTTTGATAGCTGCAACCGTTTTGCCAGAATCGACGGTTGAAATATCGAAATTTTTGAAAATTCGATAAATTAGGCATTTCGTACCGATTTTTTCGAAAATGTCGCTCCGCGACCATCAACAGCCTATATTTTTGGAATCAGCACGTCGAGATCTACGTCCCTGAATTTTTTCAAAATTTTTAATCGACTTTTTCAAAAGTGAAAATTTTCCAATGGTCCCCCCTTCTTCAAATTTCGGCCAAATTTTGACATTTTCGAAACCTAACTGAGTACATTTTCTTGTAGATTTCGAGCTCTAGAACTCACTTCCGGCCTCGATTCTTTGATAGCTGCAACCGTTTTTCCAGAATCGACGATTGAAATATCGAAATTTTTGAAAATTCGATAAATTAGACATTTCGTACCGATTATTTCGAAAATGTCGCTCCGCGACCATCAACAGCCTATATTTTTGGAATCAGCACGTCGAGATCTACGTCCCTGAATTTTTTCAGAATTTTTAAACGACTTTTTCAAAAGTGAAAATTTTCCAATGGTCCCCCCTTCTTCAAATTTCGGCCAAATTTTGACATTTTCGAAACCTAACTGAGTACATTTTCTTGTAGATTTCGAGCTCTAGAACTCACTTCCGGCCTCGATTCTTTGATAGCTGCAACCGTTTTTCCAGAATCGACGGTTGAAATATCGAAATTTTTGAAAATTCGATAAATTAGACATTTCGTACCGATTTTTTCGAAAATGTCGCTCCGCGACCATCAACAGCCTATATTTTTGGAATCAGCACGTCGAGATTTACGTCCCTGAATTTTTTCAGAATTTTTAAACGACTTTTTCAAAAGTGAAAATTTTCCAATTGTCCCCCCTTCTTCAAATTTCGGCCAAATTTTGACATTTTCGAAACCTAACTGAGTACATTTTCTTGTAGATTTCGAGCTCTAGAACTCACTTCCGGCCTCGACTCTTTGATAGCTGCAACCGTTTTTCCAGAATCGACGGTTGAAGTATCGAAATTTTTGAAAATTCGATAAATTAGACATTTCGTACCGATTTTTTCGAAAATGTCGCTCCGCGACCATCAACAGCCTATATTTTTGGAATCAGCACGTCGAGATCTACGTCCCTGAATTTTTTCAGAATTTTTAAACGACTTTTTCAAAAGTGAAAATTTTCCAATGGTCCCCCCTTCAAATTTCGGCCAAATTTTGACATTTTCGAAACCTAACTGAGTACATTTTCTTGTAGATTTCGAGCTCTAGAACTCACTTCCGGCCTCGATTCTTTGATAGCTGCAACCGTTTTTCCAGAATCGACGGTTGAAATATGGAAATTTTTGAAAATTCGATAAATTAGGCATTTCGTACCGATTTTTTCGAAAATGTCGCTCCGCGACCATCAACAGCCTATATTTTTGGAATCAGCACGTCGAGATCTACTTCCCTGAATTTTTTCAGAATTTTTAAACGACTTTTTCAAAAGTCAAAATTTTCCAATGGTCCCTCCTCTTCAAATTTCGGCCAAATTTTGACATTTTCGAAACCTAACTGAGTACATTTTCTTGTAGATTTCGAGCTCTAGAACTCACTTCCGGCCTCGATTCTTTGATGGCTGCAACCGTTTTTCCAGAATTGACGATTGAATTATCGAAATTTTTGAAAATTCGATAAATTAGACATTTCGTACCGATTTTTTCGAAAATGTCGCTCCGCGACCATCAACAGCCTATATTTTTGGAATCAGCACGTCGAGATCTACGTCCCTGAATTTTTTCAGAATTTTTAAACGACTTTTTCAAAAGTGAAAATTTTCCAATGGTCCCCCCTTCTTCAAATTTCGGCCAAATTTTGACATTTTCGAAACCTAACTGAGTACATTTTCTTGTAGATTTCGAGCTCTAGAACTCACTTCCGGCCTCGATTCTTTGATAGCTGCAACCGTTTTTCCAGAATCGACGGTTGAAATATCGAAATTTTTGAAAATTCGATAAATTAAGTAAGTAAGTAAGTAAGTAAGTAAGTAAGTATTTATTAATGACCGTTAGGGTACATAAGTCAAGTCAGATGAAATTACAATATAAAGAGTTTAAAATTATACAATTTACAAGGTAATTCAAATCGAATGGTAAAAACTACACAGGACATCGCTACAATTTAAAAATTCATCGAGAGAGTAAAATGCGTTTTTTAATAAAAAATTTCTTATAGTACGGCTAAATTGCGAAAAAGGTAAGTTAGCAATACGTTTCGGTAATTTATTGAATAATTTGGGCCCATAATAATTGATGGCATTTCTACTTCTACCTACACGATAGAATTCGGTGTAAATGCTATGGGTAGATCTCGTGATTAATGACATATTTGTGAGATTATTATAAGTGGTGAGATTAGACTTCACATATAATAAAGCATATAAAATATAAAGACAGGGCACGGTGAGAATACTTTTTTCTTTAAAATAATTTTTAACACAAGCTCTGTAAGATAGACCTCCAATAATTCGAACTACTCGGCGCTGCAATTTAAAAACGGTTTTTAAATGACTGCTGTGGCCCCAGGTTATAATGGCATAGCTAAAAATACTTTGAAATAAAGAGTAGTATATCATCATAAGGATCTGCTCACTAACCTCATATTGCAAATTCCTAATAAGAAAAGTTGATTTGGACAATTTTTTACAAATATCAATGACGTGATTATCCCAGCATAATTTCGGGTCCAGTGTCACACCAAGAAATTTGACACACCTCGGATTGTCAATCTCAGAAATGTAACGAAGGGAAAACACCATTTTTTGAGTTTTCAGTACATTAAGCGTTAATCTGTTTGAAGTAAACCATTCACTAGCAGCATTAATATCTTGTTCCATCCTGTCCAAGAGAGACGGGATGTCTGAGTCCACACTATAGCAAGTAGTGTCATCCGCAAAAAGTATGATTTTATTGTCTAGATGTTTAGCCAAGTCGTTAATGTATAACAAAAAGAGCAACGGACCTAAAATCGAGCCTTGTGGCACTCCTATGTTAACTATTGTCATTTCGGAGTATACATTATTAAACAGAACAACCTGCTGGCGATTGTGGAGAAAACTAAAAATAAGCTGTAAGGCTCCATTTGACAATCCGTACAACTCAAGCTTGTTTATTAGAATGTTGTGATTAATACTATCGAAAGCTTTTGATAGATCACAAAATGTGCATCCTAAGAATTGTTTTGTTTCGAAACAGGTAATGACCTCATCAACAAGCCTATTAATAGCCATGGTTGTACTTTTGCCATGTTGGAAACCAAATTGGCGTTGGTTCAATATGTTTTGTTTAGTAACGTATTCCTCAAGTTGTTTAAGCATAATCTTTTCTAAAATTTTCCCAAAAATAGGCGTTATAGAGATTGGTCTATATTTATCAACATCATCTACGTTGCCCTTTTTGTGGATAGGGATTACTTTGGTCACCTTGAGACAGGATGGGAAAAGATTTTCATTAATACACCGATTGATCAATCTTGTGAGTGGAACTAGAATGAGATTCTTAATATTCCTAACAATGGTGATACTTATGTTGTAGTAGTCCTTACTTTTCTTTTTTTTGATGGAATCAATTGTATCTCTTACTTCATTAAATGTTATCTCTCTGAAATTGAAAACAGAGTTCACCGGAGTCAAATTTTTGTGCATTAGCTGAATTGGATCCGTATTTGATAATTTTAAATTATTCTCCAAATTATGTGGGATATCACCAAAAAATGTAGAGAAGTCCTCCGCAGTCAGTTTTTCTGAATAATTATTGCTACTAGCTAATCGTTTGCTATTGATTAATTTCCAGCTGTCCTTTGCTACATTAGTAGAATTTTTAATTATGTTGTCATTAAAGGTTTTTTTTCTTTTCTTAACTTCGGTTCTAAACAATTCTCTATATTTTTGAAAATAGGTCACAAAAGTTGGGTCATTAGGATTTTGATTGTGTAATTCGTGTAGCAGGTCTACATTTTGTTTCATTTTATGTAATTTCTCATCATACCAGTAAATATCATCCTTTTTAACATTTTTTATTCTTTTTACTTTTATAGGAAAGGCCATGTTTACTTTATCAGAAATTAATTTGGTGAATAAGTTAAATTTGGTATTTGTATCAAGTCCAGCATCATTGATAAAATCAAAATTGCAATCACTAATAATATTAAAAAAATTAAAGAATCCTACTTCCGTAAAAGGTTGATATGATACAACTTTCGAGCAGTCTTTTGACTTATGACGATTATATAGAATTTCTACAGTAGCAGCACGATGGTCAGATAAATGAGTCTCCATGACCTGGTGCCTACAATCATGTGCGATATTTGTAAGTATATTATCAATACACGAATTTGCTCGCGTGTTCTCAAAGATTAGAGGTCTCAAATTATAAGATTTTAAAAAGTTAAGGAACTCTAGAGTCTGTTTGGTTTTGCGGTCAAAATGTATGTTAAAGTCTCCATTAATAATAACATCTGAATCGATTATATTGATAAAATTAAATAAATTAGTCAAATTAGAGTATAAAACTTCCAGATTGCCTTTTGGTGCTCTGTATACAGTTATTATGATTAGTTTGGGTTTATTAACTTTAATGGCTGCAAGCTCAATGTCAATTACATTACAAAACTTTGAAACATCAATAACTTGGTATTTAATTTTATCGTTTACTAGTATCACAACACCGCCATAACCATTATCTTTCCTGGTATAGGCAGAGGCTATCTTAAAACTACCCAATTTTAATAAATCCAACTCATAGTTTGTTAACCAATGTTCTGTAAAACATAAAACATCATAAGATTCTTCAATGTTATGTAAAACTACCTCTACTTCATCAACTTTGTTCCTAATCGATTGTACATTTAAATGGAAAATTGAAAAATAGCTATCACTAACTACCGCTTTACTCGTTAATTTTTTTAAAATGAAAAAACTTGCGAACACATGCTCCTACAGGCCAGATGTTGGGATCCAGGGCTTTTCCGAAATTGTCAGCATATACAGGCAGCTTGAAAGATGAATATTCGCCTTTGTGTTTAGCTTCCAGTTCCTCGCATTTTGCTTCGGGAAAATGAGATTTAACAAACGTTAGTACGTCTTCCTTTTTGGTATCAGGGTGTAACCTATAAACATGCAGATCCATTAGTTTTGGTATAGCTTTCAAACTGCAACCTGCAGCAGCGAAACAACCAACTACAGCTTTACGTTTTTTCTTCTCAACTAGATTCCATTCATCATTATGGCGTTTTGGAAGAGCCTTTGGCTGTACTTTCATTGTGGGCTGTATAGATTTTATGTTGGGTGATGACATCACGGGACTTTTTGATGACATTGCAGGACTTGTAGATGACATCGCAGGACTTTTTGATGACATCGCAGGACTTCTTAAACCTTTGACAGAAACTTTGACAGAACTTCCACCATTTTCCTTGTTTACCTTTTGCTTATCTTGCTTAGCAGCGACTGGTGTGATAGAGGACTGGGAGAGTTTTTGCCGTTCTTTTTCCAGTTGTTCTAGAAGGCAAATTTTTTCTTGTAGGAGATCGATTTTAGACCGTAGTTCTTCAATGATCACATCTTTCTGCTGCATGACATACTTAAACATGGTCGCATCAACTGGTTCTGTGATGTTTGATAAATCGATGATATCATTTGGCTCAGGAGTAGTGTCTTCGGTAAACGGAGAACAGGGTCGATTACAGCACAATATAACATCTTCAGAATTGAACTTCCCTTTACTGAGCAACTTTCCACAACTTGTGTGATAATAAGACAAACAAACATTGCATTTTACACCACTTATTAAAATGGCTTTACACTTTTTGCATTTCATTTTTAATCGAGTAACTTGCAACGCGTCCACACTTTACGAGCTCTCGAATACTTTAAAAAATCGGTACGAATTAGACATTTCGTACCGATTTTTTCGAAAATGTCGCTCCGCGACCATCAACAGCCTATATTTTTGGAATCAGCACGTCGAGATCTACGTCCCTGAATTTTTTCAGAATTTTTAAACGACTTTTTCAAAAGTGAAAATTTTCCAATGGTCCCTCCTCTTCAAATTTCGGCCAAATTTTGACATTTTCGAAACCTAACTGAGTACATTTTCTTGTAGATTTCGAGCTCTAGAACTCACTTCCGGCCTCGATTCTTTGATGGCTGCAACCGTTTTTCCAGAATCGACGATTGAATTATCGAAATTTTTGAAAATTCGATAAATTAGACATTTCGTACCGATTTTTTCGAAAATGTCGCTCCGCGACCATCAACAGCCTATATTTTTGGAATCAGCACGTCGAGATCTACGTCCCTGAATTTTTTCAGAATTTTTAAACGACTTTTTCAAAAGTGAAAATTTTCCAATGGTCCCCCCTTCTTCAAATTTCGGCCAGATTTTGACATTTTCGAAACCTAACTGAGTACATTTTCTTGTAGATTTCGAGCTCTAGAACTCACTTCCGGCCTCGATTCTTTGATGGCTGCAACCGTTTTTCCAGAATCGACGATTGAAATATCGAAATTTTTGAAAATTCGACAAATTAGACATTTCGTACCGATTTTTTCGAAAATGTCGCTACGCGACCATCAACAGCCTATATTTTTGGAATCAGCACGTCGAGATCTACGTCCCTGAATTTTTTCAGAATTTTTAAACGACTTTTTCAAAAGTGAAAATTTTCCAATGGTCACCCCTTCTTCAAATTTCGGCCAAATTATGACATTTTCGAAACCTAACTGAGTACATTTTCCTGTAGATTTCGAGCTCTAGAACTCACTTCCGGCCTCGATTCTTTGATAGCTGCAACCGTTTTTCCAGAATCGACGGTTGAAATAACGAAATTTTTGAAAATTCGATAAATTAGGCATTTCGTACCGATTTTTTCGAAAATGTCGCTCCGCGACCATCAACAGCCTATATTTTTGGAATCAGCACGTCGAGATTTACGTCCCTGAATTTTTTCAGAATTTTTAAACGACTTTTTCAAAAGTGAAAATTTTCCAAATTTTGACATTTTCGAAACCTAACTGAGCACATTTTCTTGTAGATTTCGAGCTCTAGAACTCACTTCCGGCCTCGATTCTTTGATAGCTGCAACCGTTTTTCTAGAATCGGCGGTTGAAATATCGAAATTTTTGAAAATTCGATAAATTAGGCATTTCGTACCGATTTTTTCGAAAATGTCGCTCCGCGACCATCAACAGCCTATATTTTTGGAATCAGCACGTCGAGATCTACGTCCCTGAATTTTTTCAGAATTTTTTAAAGACTTTTTCAAAAGTGAAAATTTTCCAATGGTCCCCCCTTCTTCAAATTTCGGCCAAATTTTGACATTTTCGAAACCTAACTGAGTACATTTTCTTGTAGATTTCGAGCTCTAGAACTCACTTCCGGCCTCGATTCTTTGATAGCTGCAACCGTTTTGCCAGAATCGACGGTTGAAATATCGAAATTTTTGAAAATTCGATAAATTAGGCATTTCGTACCGATTTTTTCGAAAATGTCGCTCCGCGACCATCAACAGCCTATATTTTTGGAATCAGCACGTCGAGATCTACGTCCCTGAATTTTTTCAAAATTTTTAATCGACTTTTTCAAAAGTGAAAATTTTCCAATGGTCCCCCCTTCTTCAAATTTCGGCCAAATTTTGACATTTTCGAAACCTAACTGAGTACATTTTCTTGTAGATTTCGAGCTCTAGAACTCACTTCCGGCCTCGATTCTTTGATAGCTGCAACCGTTTTTCTAGAATCGGCGGTTGAAATATCGAAATTTTTGAAAATTCGATAAATTAGGCATTTCGTACCGATTTTTTCGAAAATGTCGCTCCGCGACCATCAACAGCCTATATTTTTGGAATCAGCACGTCGAGATCTACGTCCCTGAATTTTTTCAGAATTTTTTAAAGACTTTTTCAAAAGTGAAAATTTTCCAATGGTCCCCCCTTCTTCAAATTTCGGCCAAATTTTGACATTTTCGAAACCTAACTGAGTACATTTTCTTGTAGATTTCGAGCTCTAGAACTCACTTCCGGCCTCGATTCTTTGATAGCTGCAACCGTTTTGCCAGAATCGACGGTTGAAATATCGAAATTTTTGAAAATTCGATAAATTAGGCATTTCGTACCGATTTTTTCGAAAATGTCGCTCCGCGACCATCAACAGCCTATATTTTTGGAATCAGCACGTCGAGATCTACGTCCCTGAATTTTTTCAAAATTTTTAATCGACTTTTTCAAAAGTGAAAATTTTCCAATGGTCCCCCCTTCTTCAAATTTCGGCCAAATTTTGACATTTTCGAAACCTAACTGAGTACATTTTCTTGTAGATTTCGAGCTCTAGAACTCACTTCCGGCCTCGATTCTTTGATAGCTGCAACCGTTTTTCCAGAATCGACGGTTGAAATATCGAAATTTTTGAAAATTCGATAAATTAGGCATTTCGTACCGATTTTTTCGAAAATGTCGCTCCGCCACCATCAACAGCCTATATTTTTGGAATCAGCACGTCGAGATCTACGTCCCTGAATTTTTTCAAAATTTTTAATCGACTTTTTCAAAAGTGAAAATTTTCCAATGGTCCCCCCTTCTTCAAATTTCGGCCAAATTTTGACATTTTCGAAACCTAACTGAGTACATTTTCTTGTAGATTTCGAGCTCTAGAACTCACTTCCGGCCTCGATTCTTTGATAGCTGCAACCGTTTTTCCAGAATCGACGATTGAAATATCGAAATTTTTGAAAATTCGATAAATTAGACATTTCGTACCGATTTTTTCGAAAATGTCGCTCCGCGACCATCAACAGCCTATATTTTTGGAATCAGCACGTCGAGATCTACGTCCCTGAATTTTTTCAGAATTTTTAAACGACTTTTTCAAAAGTGAAAATTTTCCAATGGTCCCCCCTTCTTCAAATTTCGGCCAAATTTTGACATTTTCGAAACCTAACTGAGTACATTTTCTTGTAGATTTCGAGCTCTAGAACTCACTTCCGGCCTCGATTCTTTGATAGCTGCAACCGTTTTTCCAGAATCGACGGTTGAAATATCGAAATTTTTGAAAATTCGATAAATTAGGCATTTCGTACCGATTTTTTCGAAAATGTCGCTCCGCGACCATCAACAGCCTATATTTTTGGAATCAGCACGTCGAGATTTACGTCCCTGAATTTTTTCAGAATTTTTAAACGACTTTTTCAAAAGTGAAAATTTTCCAATTGTCCCCCCTTCTTCAAATTTCGGCCAAATTTTGACATTTTCGAAACCTAACTGAGTACATTTTCTTGTAGATTTCGAGCTCTAGAACTCACTTCCGGCCTCGACTCTTTGATAGCTGCAACCGTTTTTCCAGAATCGACGGTTGAAATATCGAAATTTTTGAAAATTCGATAAATTAGACATTTCGTACCGATTTTTTCGAAAATGTCGCTCCGCGACCATCAACAGCCTATATTTTTGGAATCAGCACGTCGAGATCTACTTCCCTGAATTTTTTCAGAATTTTTAAACGACTTTTTCAAAAGTCAAAATTTTCCAATGGTCCCTCCTCTTCAAATTTCGGCCAAATTTTGACATTTTCGAAACCTAACTGAGTACATTTTCTTGTAGATTTCGAGCTCTAGAACTCACTTCCGGCCTCGATTCTTTGATGGCTACAACCGTTTTTCCAGAATTGACGATTGAATTATCGAAATTTTTGAAAATTCGATAAATTAGACATTTCGTACCGATTTTTTCGAAAATGTCGCTCCGCGACCATCAACAGCCTATATTTTTGGAATCAGCACGTCGAGATCTACGTCCCTGAATTTTTTCAGAATTTTTAAACGACTTTTTCAAAAGTGAAAATTTTCCAATGGTCCCCCCTTCTTCAAATTTCGGCCAAATTTTGACATTTTCGAAACCTAACTGAGTACATTTTCTTGTAGATTTCGAGCTCTAGAACTCACTTCCGGCCTCGATTCTTTGATAGCTGCAACCGTTTTTCCAGAATCGACGGTTGAAATATCGAAATTTTTGAAAATTCGATAAATTAAGTAAGTAAGTAAGTAAGTAAGTAAGTAAGTAAGTATTTATTAATGACCGTTAGGGTACATAAGTCAAGTCAGATGAAATTACAATATAAAGAGTTTAAAATTATACAATTTACAACGTAATTCAAATCGAATGGTAAAAACTACACAGGACATCGCTACAATTTAAAAATTCATCGAGAGAGTAAAATGCGTTTTTTAATAAAAAATTTCTTATAGTACGGCTAAATTGCGAAAAAGGTAAGTTAGCAATACGTTTCGGTAATTTATTGAATAATTTGGGCCCATAATAATTGATGGCATTTCTACTTCTACCTACACGATAGAATTCGGTGTAAATGCTATGGGTAGATCTCGTGATTAATGACATATTTGTGAGATTATTATAAGTGGTGAGATTAGACTTCACATATAATAAAGCATATAAAATATAAAGACAGGGCACGGTGAGAATACTTTTTTCTTTAAAATAATTTTTAACACAAGCTCTGTAAGATAGACCTCCAATAATTCGAACTACTCGGCGCTGCAATTTAAAAACGGTTTTTAAATGACTGCTGTGGCCCCAGGTTATAATGGCATAGCTAAAAATACTTTGAAATAAAGAGTAGTATATCATCATAAGGATCTGCTCACTAACCTCATATTGCAAATTCCTAATAAGAAAAGTTGATTTGGACAATTTTTTACAAATATCAATGACGTGATTATCCCAGCATAATTTCGGGTCCAGTGTCACACCAAGAAATTTGACACACCTCGGATTGTCAATCTCAGAAATGTAACGAAGGGAAAACACCATTTTTTGAGTTTTCAGTACATTAAGCGTTAATCTGTTTGAAGTAAACCATTCACTAGCAGCATTAATATCTTGTTCCATCCTGTCCAAGAGAGACGGGATGTCTGAGTCCACACTATAGCAAGTAGTGTCATCCGCAAAAAGTATGATTTTATTGTCTAGATGTTTAGCCAAGTCGTTAATGTATAACAAAAAGAGCAACGGACCTAAAATCGAGCCTTGTGGCACTCCTATGTTAACTATTGTCATTTCGGAGTATACATTATTAAACAGAACAACCTGCTGGCGATTGTGGAGAAAACTAAAAATAAGCTGTAAGGCTCCATTTGACAATCCGTACAACTCAAGCTTGTTTATTAGAATGTTGTGATTAATACTATCGAAAGCTTTTGATAGATCACAAAATGTGCATCCTAAGAATTGTTTTGTTTCGAAACAGGTAATGACCTCATCAACAAGCCTATTAATAGCCATGGTTGTACTTTTGCCATGTTGGAAACCAAATTGGCGTTGGTTCAATATGTTTTGTTTAGTAACGTATTCCTCAAGTTGTTTAAGCATAATCTTTTCTAAAATTTTCCCAAAAATAGGCGTTATAGAGATTGGTCTATATTTATCAACATCATCTACGTTGCCCTTTTTGTGGATAGGGATTACTTTGGTCACCTTGAGACAGGATGGGAAAAGATTTTCATTAATACACCGATTGATCAATCTTGTGAGTGGAACTAGAATGAGATTCTTAATATTCCTAACAATGGTGATACTTATGTTGTAGTAGTCCTTACTTTTCTTTTTTTTGATGGAATCAATTGTATCTCTTACTTCATTAAATGTTATCTCTCTGAAATTGAAAACAGAGTTCACCGGAGTCAAATTTTTGTGCATTAGCTGAATTGGATCCGTATTTGATAATTTTAAATTATTCTCCAAATTATGTGGGATATCACCAAAAAATGTAGAGAAGTCCTCCGCAGTCAGTTTTTCTGAATAATTATTGCTACTAGCTAATCGTTTGCTATTGATTAATTTCCAGCTGTCCTTTGCTACATTAGTAGAATTTTTAATTATGTTGTCATTAAAGGTTTTTTTTCTTTTCTTAACTTCGGTTCTAAACAATTCTCTATATTTTTGAAAATAGGTCACAAAAGTTGGGTCATTAGGATTTTGATTGTGTAATTCGTGTAGCAGGTCTACATTTTGTTTCATTTTATGTAATTTCTCATCATACCAGTAAATATCATCCTTTTTAACATTTTTTATTCTTTTTACTTTTATAGGAAAGGCCATGTTTACTTTATCAGAAATTAATTTGGTGAATAAGTTAAATTTGGTATTTGTATCAAGTCCAGCATCATTGATAAAATCAAAATTGCAATCACTAATAATATTAAAAAAATTAAAGAATCCTACTTCCGTAAAAGGTTGATATGATACAACTTTCGAGCAGTCTTTTGACTTATGACGATTATATAGAATTTCTACAGTAGCAGCACGATGGTCAGATAAATGAGTCTCCATGACCTGGTGCCTACAATCATGTGCGATATTTGTAAGTATATTATCAATACACGAATTTGCTCGCGTGTTCTCAAAGATTAGAGGTCTCAAATTATAAGATTTTAAAAAGTTAAGGAACTCTAGAGTCTGTTTGGTTTTGCGGTCAAAATGTATGTTAAAGTCTCCATTAATAATAACATCTGAATCGATTATATTGATAAAATTAAATAAATTAGTCAAATTAGAGTATAAAACTTCCAGATTGCCTTTTGGTGCTCTGTATACAGTTATTATGATTAGTTTGGGTTTATTAACTTTAATGGCTGCAAGCTCAATGTCAATTACATTACAAAACTTTGAAACATCAATAACTTGGTATTTAATTTTATCGTTTACTAGTATCACAACACCGCCATAACCATTATCTTTCCTGGTATAGGCAGAGGCTATCTTAAAACTACCCAATTTTAATAAATCCAACTCATAGTTTGTTAACCAATGTTCTGTAAAACATAAAACATCATAAGATTCTTCAATGTTATGTAAAACTACCTCTACTTCATCAACTTTGTTCCTAATCGATTGTACATTTAAATGGAAAATTGAAAAATAGCTATCACTAACTACCGCTTTACTCGTTAATTTTTTTAAAATGAAAAAACTTGCGAACACATGCTCCTACAGGCCAGATGTTGGGATCCAGGGCTTTTCCGAAATTGTCAGCATATACAGGCAGCTTGAAAGATGAATATTCGCCTTTGTGTTTAGCTTCCAGTTCCTCGCATTTTGCTTCGGGAAAATGAGATTTAACAAACGTTAGTACGTCTTCCTTTTTGGTATCAGGGTGTAACCTATAAACATGCAGATCCATTAGTTTTGGTATAGCTTTCAAACTGCAACCTGCAGCAGCGAAACAACCAACTACAGCTTTACGTTTTTTCTTCTCAACTAGATTCCATTCATCATTATGGCGTTTTGGAAGAGCCTTTGGCTGTACTTTCATTGTGGGCTGTATAGATTTTATGTTGGGTGATGACATCACGGGACTTTTTGATGACATTGCAGGACTTGTAGATGACATCGCAGGACTTTTTGATGACATCGCAGGACTTCTTAAACCTTTGACAGAAACTTTGACAGAACTTCCACCATTTTCCTTGTTTACCTTTTGCTTATCTTGCTTAGCAGCGACTGGTGTGATAGAGGACTGGGAGAGTTTTTGCCGTTCTTTTTCCAGTTGTTCTAGAAGGCAAATTTTTTCTTGTAGGAGATCGATTTTAGACCGTAGTTCTTCAATGATCACATCTTTCTGCTGCATGACATACTTAAACATGGTCGCATCAACTGGTTCTGTGATGTTTGATAAATCGATGATATCATTTGGCTCAGGAGTAGTGTCTTCGGTAAACGGAGAACAGGGTCGATTACAGCACAATATAACATCTTCAGAATTGAACTTCCCTTTACTGAGCAACTTTCCACAACTTGTGTGATAATAAGACAAACAAACATTGCATTTTACACCACTTATTAAAATGGCTTTACACTTTTTGCATTTCATTTTTAATCGAGTAACTTGCAACGCGTCCACACTTTACGAGCTCTCGAATACTTTAAAAAATCGGTACGAATTAGACATTTCGTACCGATTTTTTCGAAAATGTCGCTCCGCGACCATCAACAGCCTATATTTTTGGAATCAGCACGTCGAGATCTACGTCCCTGAATTTTTTCAGAATTTTTAAACGACTTTTTCAAAAGTGAAAATTTTCCAATGGTCCCTCCTCTTCAAATTTCGGCCAAATTTTGACATTTTCGAAACCTAACTGAGTACATTTTCTTGTAGATTTCGAGCTCTAGAACTCACTTCCGGCCTCGATTCTTTGATGGCTGCAACCGTTTTTCCAGAATCGACGATTGAATTATCGAAATTTTTGAAAATTCGATAAATTAGACATTTCGTACCGATTTTTTCGAAAATGTCGCTCCGCGACCATCAACAGCCTATATTTTTGGAATCAGCACGTCGAGATCTACGTCCCTGAATTTTTTCAGAATTTTTAAACGACTTTTTCAAAAGTGAAAATTTTCCAATGGTCCCCCCTTCTTCAAATTTCGGCCAGATTTTGACATTTTCGAAACCTAACTGAGTACATTTTCTTGTAGATTTCGAGCTCTAGAACTCACTTCCGGCCTCGATTCTTTGATGGCTGCAACCGTTTTTCCAGAATCGACGATTGAAATATCGAAATTTTTGAAAATTCGACAAATTAGACATTTCGTACCGATTTTTTCGAAAATGTCGCTACGCGACCATCAACAGCCTATATTTTTGGAATCAGCACGTCGAGATCTACGTCCCTGAATTTTTTCAGAATTTTTAAACGACTTTTTCAAAAGTGAAAATTTTCCAATGGTCCCCTCTTCTTCAAATTTCGGCCAAATTTTGACATTTTCGAAACCTAACTGAGTACATTTTCTTGTAGATTTCGAGCTCTAGAACTCACTTCCGGCCTCGATTCTTTGATTGGTGCAACCGTTTTTCCAGAATCGACGGTTGAAATATGGAAATTTTTGAAAATTCGATAAATTAGGCATTTCGTACCGATTTTTTCGAAAATGTCGGTCCGCGACCATCAACAGCCTATATTTTTGGAATCAGCACGTCGAGATCTACTTCCCTGAATTTTTTCAGAATTTTTAAACGACTTTTTCAAAAGTGAAAATTTTCCAATGGTCCCTCCTCTTCAAATTTCGGCCAAATTTTGACATTTTCGAAACCTAACTGAGTACATTTTCTTGTAGATTTCGAGCTCTAGAACTCACTTCCGGCCTCGATTCTTTGATGGCTGCAACCGTTTTTCCAGAATCGACGATTGAATTATCGAAATTTTTGAAAATTCGATAAATTAGACATTTCGTACCGATTTTTTCGAAAATGTCGCTCCGCGACCATCAACAGCCTATATTTTTGGAATCAGCACGTCGAGATCTACGTCCCTGAATTTTTTCAGAATTTTTAAACGACTTTTTCAAAAGTGAAAATTTTCCAATGGTCCCCACTTCTTCAAACTTCGGCCAAATTTTGACATTTTCGAAACCTAACTGAGTACATTTTCTTGTAGATTTCGAGCTCTAGAACTCACTTCCGGCCTCGATTCTTTGATAGCTGCAACCGTTTTTCCAGAATCGACGGTTGAAATATCGAAATTTTTGAAAATTCGATAAATTAGGCATTTCGTACCGATTTTTTCGAAAATGTCGCTCCGCGACCATCAACAGCCTATATTTTTGGAGTCAGCACGTCGAGATCTACGTCCCTGAATTTTTTCAAAATTTTGAAACGACTTTTTCAAAAGTGAAAATTTTCCAATGGTCCCCCCTTCTTCAAATTTCGGCCAAATTTTGACATTTTCGAAACCTAACTGAGCACATTTTCTTGTAGATTTCGAGCTCTAGAACTCACTTCCGGCCTCGATTCTTTGATAGCTGCAACCGTTTTTCCAGAATCGACGGTTGAAATATCGAAATTTTTGAAAATTCGATAAATTAGACATTTCGTACCGATTTTTTCAAAAATGTCGCTCCGCGACCATCAACAGCCTATATTTTTGGAATCAGCACGTCGAGATCTACGTCCCTGAATTTTTTCAGAATTTTTTAACGACTTTTTCAAAAGTGAAAATTTTCCAATGGTCCCTCCTTCTTCAAATTTCGGCCAAATTTTGACATTTTCGAAACCTAACTGAGCACATTTTCTTGTAGATTTCGAGCTCTAGAACTCACTTCCGGCCTCGATTCTTTGATAGCTGCAACCGTTTTTCCAGAATCGACGGTTGAAATATCGAAAGTTTTGAAAATTCGATAAATTAGACATTTCGTACCGATTTTTTCGAAAATGTCGCTCCGCGACCATCAACAGCCTATATTTTTGGAATCAGCACGTCGAGATCTACGTCCCTGAATTTTTTCAGAATTTTTAAACGACTTTTTCAAAAGTGAAAATTTTCCAATGATCCCCCCTTCTTCAAATTTCGGCCAAATTTTGACATTTTCGAAACCTAACTGAGTACATTTTCTTGTAGATTTCGAGCTCTAGAACTCACTTCCGGCCTCGATTCTTTGATAGCTGCAACCGTTTTTCCAGAATCGACGGTTGAAATATCGAAAGTTTTGAAAATTCGATAAATTAGACATTTCGTACCGATTTTTTCGAAAATGTCGCTCCGCGACCATCAACAGCCTATATTTTTGGAATCAGCACGTCGAGATCTACGTCCCTGAATTTTTCAGAATTTAAAACGACTTTTTCAAAAGTGAAAATTTTCCAATGGTCCCCCCTTCTTCAAATTTCGGCCAAATTTTGACATTTTCGAAACCTAACTGAGCACATTTTCTTGTAGATTTCGAGCTCTAGAACTCACTTCCGGCCTCGATTCTTTGATAGCTGCAACCGTTTTTCCAGAATCGACGGTTGAAATATCGAAATTTTTGAAAATTCGATAAATTAGGCATTTCGTACCGATTTTTTCGAAAATGTCGCTCCGCGACCATCAACAGCCTATATTTTTGGAATCAGCACGTCGAGATCTACGTCCCTGAATTTTTTCAGAATTTTTAAACGACTTTTTCAAAAGTGAAAATTTTCCAATGATCCCCCCTTCTTCAAATTTCGGCCAAATTTTGACATTTTCGAAACCTAACTGAGTACATTTTCTTGTAGATTTCGAGCTCTAGAACTCACTTCCGGCCTCGATTCTTTGATAGCTGCAACCGTTTTTCCAGAATCGACGGTTGAAATATCGAAATTTTTGAAAATTCGATAAATTAGACATTTCGTACCGATTTTTTCGAAAATGTCGCTCCGCGACCATCAACAGCCCATATTTTTGGAATCAGCACGTCGAGATCTACGTCCCTGAATTTTTTCAGAATTTTTTAACGACTTTTTCAAAAGTGAAAATTTTCCAATGGTCCCCCCTTCTTCAAATTTCGGCCAAATTTTGACATTTTCGAAACCTAACTGAGCACATTTTCTTGTAGATTTCGAGCTCTAGAACTCACTTCCGGCCTCGATTCTTTGATAGCTGCAACCGTTTTTCCAGAATCGACGGTTGAAATATCGAAATATTTGAAAATTCGATAAATTAGGCATTTCGTACCGATTTTTTCTAAAATGTCGCTCCGCGACCATCAACAGTCTATATTTTTGGAATCAGCACGTCGAGATATACGTCCCTGAATTTTTTCAGAATTTTTAAACGACTTTTTCAAAAGTGAAAATTTTCCAATGATCCCCCCTTCTTCAAATTTCGGCCAAATTTTGACATTTTCGAAACCTAACTGAGTACATTTTCTTGTAGATTTCGAGCTCTAGAACTCACTTCCGGCCTCGATTCTTTGATAGCTGCAACCGTTTTTCCAGAATCGACGGTTGAAATATCGAAATTTTTGAAAATTCGATAAATTAGACATTTCGTACCGATTTTTTCGAAAATGTCGCTCCGCGACCATCAACAGCCCATATTTTTGGAATCAGCACGTCGAGATCTACGTCCCTGAATTTTTTCAGAATTTTTTAACGACTTTTTCAAAAGTGAAAATTTTCCAATGGTCCCCCCTCTTCAAATTTCGGCCAAATTTTGACATTTTCGAAACCTAACTGAGTACATTTTCTTGTAGATTTCGAGCTCTAGAACTCACTTCCGGCCTCGATTCTTTGATAGCTGCAACCGTTTTTCCAGAATCGACGGTTGAAATATCGAAATATTTGAAAATTCGATAAATTAGGCATTTCGTACCGATTTTTTCTAAAATGTCGCTCCGCGACCATCAACAGTCTATATTTTTGGAATCAGCACGTCGAGATATACGTCCCTGAATTTTTTCAGAATTTTTAAACGACTTTTTCAAAAGTGAAAATTTTCCAATGATCCCCCCTTCTTCAAATTTCGGCCAAATTTTGACATTTTCGAAACCTAACTGAGTACATTTTCTTGTAGATTTCGAGCTCTAGAACTCACTTCCGGCCTCGATTCTTTGATAGCTGCAACCGCTTTTCCAGAATCGACGGTTGAAATATCGAAATTTTTGAAAATTCGATAAATTAGACATTTCGTACCGATTTTTTCGAAAATGTCGCTCCGCGACCATCAGCAGCCTATATTTTTGGAATCAGCACGTCGAGATCTACGTCCCTGAATTTTTTCAGAATTTTTAAACGACTTTTTCAAAAGTGAAAATTTTCCAATTGTCCCCCCTTCTTCAAATTTCGGCCAAATTTTGACGTTTTCGAAACCTAACTGAGTACATTTTCTTGTAGATTTCGAGCTCTAGAACTCACTTCCGGCCTCGATTCTTTGATAGCTGCAACCGTTTTTCCAGAATCGACGGTTGAAATATCGAAATTTTTGAAAATTCGATAAATTAGACATTTCGTACCGATTTTTTCGAAAATGTCGCTCCGCGACCATCAACAGCCTATATTTTTGGAATCAGCACGTCGAGATCTACGTCCCTGAATTTTTTCAGAATTTTTAAACGACTTTTTCAAAAGTGAAAATTTTCCAATGGTATGTATGTATGTACTTTGTATGTACTTTATTAACGGTATTTTTGTACCTTTTACAAATGTCAATAAACTAACAATTTTAAATGGAGAAATTATATATGTACTTTATCTAACAGAACATTTTTCAAGTTACGTTTAAACGATACAAAAGGGACACCCACAATATCAATATATCTCTTAGTGATAAGGTACTTTTACTGATCCTGCTACGAGCTGATTCCCTACCATACAAAGTGCGATGGAATGGAATGCTCAGCAGATGAGTAGATCTTACATTTCGTTGTGGACCATACAATGAGAATAATTCCAACAAAGGTGGACACGTAATCAAAGAATTTAAAATTTTAAAACAAAAAGACACATCAAACATTAACCTACGTAATTCTAATGGCCATAGACCAAAATAAATAAGAATATTTAAGTAATTTACTCTAGAATATAACACATTAAGTTTGAAGCACAAAAATCTCACAAACTTTTTTTGAATATTTTCTAATCTATTAATAAACACTTGATAAAAAGGACACCATATGACACAGCAATATTCGACAATAAGGCGAACTAATGAATTAAATAAGATTAACAACGGGCGAACATCATTGAATTCTTTGCAACTACGTATAATGAAACCTAATAATTTATTAGCTTTTAAAATAATTTCATTAATATGAACAGAGTAGAGTAGTCTTGAGTCAAGAATCACACCTAAATCACGAATCTGGCAAACCTGATTTAACTTGTAATTCGAAATAAAATAATCAAATTAATTTGTCTCTATTTTCTTACTAAATCTAATACTGTTACATTTTGAAATGCTTAATTCTATCTTATTAATTATACACCAATTATAGAATCTATCCAAATCAGATTGAAGATAACTGCAATCACCCGTACTAGAAATCAATCGAAATATTTTTATGTCATCGGCAAAAAGTAAAATATTGCTGTGTTTAACAACATTTATTACATCATTTATAAATAAAGAAAACAAAACTGGACCCAAATGTGATCCTTGGGGAACACCAGACGTTACGTTTATATTACAAGATTTTACTTCTTTTATAACGACTACTTGTTTTCTGTCATTCAAGAATGAACTTAACCAATTTAATAAAGGATTTCCAATACCGAGCTCAGACAGTTTTACCAGAAGCAATGTTATATCCACCCGATCAAATGCCTTTTTCATGTCAGTAAAAATACAATCAACTTCCTTACCTAACTCTAAATTATTTACAATAAAATCAGTAAACACAAATAAATTTGTTTCAGTGGAACGGCCTTTTAGGAACCCATGCTGCTCGTTTACTATAAATTGCTTAACATGATAAGAGAAAGAATCTGTTACTATGTTATCTAATATTTTAGCTATAGGTGACGCAATAGAAACACCTCTATAATTTGATACATCACTCTTACATCCTTTTTTATAATTAGGCTTAAGAAATGATAATTTCCAAATGTCGGGAACCTCACCTTCATAGATAGATTTTGTAAATAATATATTTAGCGGAAAGCAAAGATTTTGAGCACAATTTTTAACAAAACTAGCAGGAATCCCATCCGGACTAGATGCATGTGAAGATTTCAATTTTAATAATTTGTCTAAAATAATTTCATCTGAAATAAATATATCATTTAGATCCAAAACAGATTTCATGATGTTAACAGATTTTTTGTGATTTGAACTAGAAACATACACTCCTTGAAAGAATTCAGCAAAAAGATTTACAATACCCTGAATGGAAGTTTCATTTTTATTATTATAATACATTGTACTGGGAAAACCATTATGATTTAAACGATTTGAATTTATAAATTTCCAAAAATACTTGCTATTTGAGCAAATATTTTTTTCTATATTAAGTATATATCTCTTTCGGCAAGAAGTAAGTGCTTTTTTGCATATGGTTCTTAAATTACAAAATTTTAAATAGTCTGAATAAAGGTTACTCTTTTTATACCTCTTATGAGCATTCTTTTTTTCAAAAAATCAATAATTTTGTTTGTTTATCAATCCACAAAGGAAAGTTTCCCCCATTTGAACATGATTGTACTTTATAAGGAACATACTCAAGAATTAATGAATTTATTTTAGAGTAAAAAAAATATATAGCATCCGATAACTTTTCCATCGCGTTCATTTGTGACCAATCTATAAGACTTAAATGGGTATTTATTAGCTCATATGGAGCATTTCCAAATTCATAGAAAAATCTAGGAGAAACATCATTTTTTAAATAATCAATAAACAAATCAAGGAGTCGGATAACCAACGCTGGATGATAAGAATCTTCAGAAACAAGAGAATTACATTTTTTTATATCTAATCTAGTATTACAAAAACATAAATCCAATAAAGAGTTATAAGAGTTTAATATGGAATTGTACTGTTGGACATTCATTTCCGCAAAATTATCACAAATATATATATCAGTTGACGATATTGCATTTGTCGGTACCAGATAGTCATGGTTTGAGTCATATGACCAATTTAAATTTGGAAGATTAAAATCACCAATTATACAAATGCAATGATCAAAATAAGCAGAGGAGAGAGATACTACAGTGTTAACATGACTTATATAATCTTCGTATGTTGAACCAGGTGGAAAATACACAACACATAACATAAGATTTAAATTAGCTAAGCTTAATAAAACCCAGAGTTCTTCACGATTTTCTACATCAATAATAAGTTCACGAGAGGGGATATCTTTGTTTACGGCCAACAAAACACCACCACCTCTTGATTTAGCAGTAACTACCGGAGATCGATCTTTCCGGTAAACCACATATCTATCATCAAAAAGTTCATTATTAAAAATATTGTCAACCAACCACGTTTCAGTTAGAGCGATTACTTCATGATCACTACACAATACACTAGAGTTAAATTCACTAATTTTTGTCCTAAGACCACGTGTATTTTGATAGAATATGTCTAAGTGTTTTCTAATGTTACCTGATTTGTCCGAAAATGTATGGATTTCGCTTGAAAAAACTTCCTTACCGCTACACCCTTGGGCCAAAAAGATGCAGACAGAATATCATTTTGATATACAAAATCGATAGTAAGTTTGAAAGAACTATATAACTTAGGAAATTTAGAGTCCAATTTAATAAGCTTAAAGTCAGGAAGACGTTCACTTTTCAGCACTTCTTCATGGGATTTTAACTTAAATTTGATATAATCAGTGATCTTGTTCACATCAACATTAGGGTTTACTCTTGTAATATGTATGTGACTGCTTTTTTTTTTTGGTAACAGCTATGAAATCATGATCACTCCGGAATGGGACTATTTGGCGCGGCCGACTTGGCGCGGCCAACTTGGCGCGGCCGACTTGGCGCGAGCCATTTTGGCGCAAAGCCAACTTGGCGCAGGGACACTTTGGCGCAAGCCATCTTGGCGCGAGCCATCTTGGCGCGAGCCATCTTGGCGCGAGTACGTCGGTATATAATATAAAAAATATTTATTGCTCGTACTTTGGTTGGCACCCTGTTATTTATGCTAAGTGTAGGCAACCAAATACACATTTTCATTCACACAAATTCTAATAACTAAATGATCCACGGAGCAAGAAGTTCCACGTTTAGGAGTATGTTTATAATGGGGTGCAGGGCGCGAAGCGCCCGTGTGTCCATTAAAAAGTCGACATTATCCCTCCCCGCGTTGGAGACTATAAAAATTAGGTTATGCTAACAACGGGTGCAATTTTTGTATATTTATATCTATTTTTCTTGGTGCAAGTTCATTCGCGCCAAGGTGGCTCGCGCCAAGATGGCTTGCGCCAAAGTGTCCCTGCGCCAAAGTGTCCCTGCGCCAAAATGTCTCGCGCCAAGTCGGCCGCGCCAAGTTGGCCGCGCCAAGTCGGCCGCGCCGAATTGTCCTAGACCGTGATCACTCGATGACAAATCTGACGAACCTGAACTAGAAGCTATATCTGCTCAGCCAATAATTAACTTACTTACTTTCGGCCGACGTTTTAAAGTATCACCTGTTTCCACCTTCTCAGAAGGATTTTTACCATTGTCTGAAGAATTATTTAGATCAACTTCATTACATAAATTCGTATTAGGATTAATAATAGTGTTCCGTATTTCAGGTTCACTTTTGTTTACCACTTTTCTTGCTTCCACACCACTCACGTTTTTATTCATTAACTTACTCGAAAAAGCGTCCATTGATGATAAACTACAATCAGTGGAGCCTCCCAAGTTGTTCGAACTTTTTATCAAAATGTCTATCATCTCACTTTGCGTTTTTACACGATCCCTTAGCTCCTTTATAATTTCGTCTTTTTGTTTAATAATATAATTGAAAACAACAATATCAACCTTTTTCTCAGGACCACACATTTGTTCCATTGCTTCAAAAAACTCAGAATCTTCGCACACAACAGGAGACATTTTCACTTTATCACAGCAAACTAGAGACTTACTGTCCAAAATCTTTACATAAGATAAACTCTTGGCACAACTAAGGTGGTACACATTATCACACGATATACATTTTAATGCACTGACAACTTTTGATTTACATTTCCTGCAGATTTGTGCAGACGAACCGGACTGACTACTACTATTGGCATCCATCTTGATTCGATCCTAGTATTTAGGTCCCCCCTTCTTTAAATTTCGGCCAAATTTTGACATTTTCGAAACCTAACTGAGTACATTTTCTTGTAGATTTCGAGCTGTAGAACTCACTTCCGGCCTCGATTCTTTGATAGCTGCAACCGTTTTTCCAGAACCGACGGTTGAAATATCGAAATTTTTGAAAATTTGATAAATTAGGCATTTCGTACCGATTTTTTCGAAAATGTCGCTCCGCGACCATCAACAGCCTATATTTTTGGAATCAGCACGTCGAGATCTACGTCCCAGAATTTTTTCAGAATTTTTAAACGACTTTTTCAAAAGTGAAAATTTTCCAATGGTCCCCCCTTCTTCAAATTTCGGCCAAATTTTGACATTTTCGAAACCTAACTGAGTACATTTTCTTGTAGATTTCGAGCTCTAGAACTCACTTCCGGCCTCGATTCTTTGATAGCTGCAACCGTTTTTCCAGAATCGACGGTTGAAATATTGAAATATTTGAAAATTCGATAAATTAGGCATTTCGTGCCGATTTTTTCGAAAATGTCGCTCCGCGACCATCAACAGCCTACATTTTTGGAATCAGCACGTCGAGATCTACGTCCCTGAATTTTTTCAGAATTTTTAAACGACTTTTTCAAAAGTGAAAATTTTCCAATGGTCCCCCCTTCTTCAAATTTCGGCCAAATTTTGACATTTTCGAAACCTAACTGAGTACGTTCTCTTGTAGATTTCGAGCTCTAGAACTCATTTCCGGCCTCGATTCTTTGATAGCTGCAACCGTTTTTCCAGAATCGACGGTTGAAATAACGAAATTTTTGAAAATTCGATAAATTAGGCATTTCGTACCGATTTTTTCGAAAATGTCGCTCCGCGAACATCAACAGCCTATATTTTTGGAATCAGCACGTCGAGATCTACGTCCCTGAATTTTTTCAGAATTTTTAAATGACTTTTTCAAAAGTGAAAATTTTCCAATGGTCCCCCCTTCTTCAAATTTCGGCCGAATTTTGACATTTTCGAAACCTAACTGAGTACATTTTCTTGTAGATTTCGAGCTCTAGAACTCACTTCCGGCCTCGATTCTTTGATAGCTGCAACCGTTTTTCCAGAATCGACGGTTGAAATATCGAAATTTTTGAAAATTCGATAAATTAGACATTTCGTACAGATTTTTTCGAAAATGTCGCTCCGCGACCATCAACAGCCTATATTTTTGGAATCAGCACGTCGAGATCTACGTCCCTGGCATTTTTCAGAATTTTTAAACGACTTTTTCAAAAGTGAAAATTTTCCAATGGTCCCCCCTCTTCAAATTTCGGCCAAATTTTGACATTTTCGAAACCTACCTGAGTACATTTTCCTGTAGATTTCGAGATCTAGAACCCACTTCCGGCCTCGATTCTTTGATAGCTGCGACCGTTTTTCCAGAATCGACGGTTGAAATATCGAAATTTTTGAAAATTCGATAAATTAGGCATTTCGTACCGATTTTTTCGAAAATGTCGCTCCGCGACCATCAACAGCCTATATTTCTGGAATCAGCACGTCGAGATCTACGTCCCTGAATTTTTTCAGAATTTTTAAACGACTTTTTCAAAAGTGAAAATTTTCCAATGGTCCCCCCTTCTTCAAATTTCGGCCAAATTTTGACATTTTCGAAACCTAACTGAGTACGTTCTCTTGTAGATTTCGAGCTCTAGAACTCATTTCCGGCCTCGATTCTTTGATAGCTGCAACCGTTTTTCCAGAATCGACGGTTGAAATATCGAATTTTTTGAAAATTCGATAAACTAGGCATTTCGTACCGATTTTTTCGAAAATGTCGCTCCGCGACCATCAACAGCCTATATTTTTGGAATCAGCACGTCGAGATCCACGTCCCTGAATTTTTTCAGAATTTTTAAATGACTTTTTCAAAAGTGAAAATTTTCCAATGGTCCCCCCTTCTTCAAATTTCGGCCAAATTTTGACATTTTCGAAACCTAACTGAGTACATTTTCTTGTAGATTTCGAGCTCTAGAACTCACTTCCGGCCTCGATTCTTTGATAGCTGCAACCGTTTTTCCAGAATCGACAATTGAAGTATCGAAATTTTTGAAAATTCGATAAATTAGATATTTCGTACCGATTTTTTCGAAAATGTCGCTCCGCAACCATCAACAGCCTATATTTTTGGAATCAGCACGTCGAGATCTACGTCCCTGAATTTTTTAACGACTTTTTCAAAAGTGAAAATTTTCCAATGGTCCCCCCTTCTTCAAATTTCGGCCAAATTTTGACATTTTCGAAACCTAAATGAGTACATTTTCTTGTAGATTTCGAGCTCTAGAACTCACTTCCGGCCTCGATTCTTTGATAGCTGCAACCGTTTTTCCAGAATCGACCGTTGAAATATCGAAATTTTTGAAAATTCGATAAATTAGGCATTTCGTACCGATTTTTTCGAAAATGTCGCCCGCGACCATCAACAGCCTATATTTTTGGAATCAGCACGTCGAGATCTACGTCCCTGAATTTTTTCAGAATTTTTAAACGACTTTTTCAAAAGTGAAAATTTTCCAATGGTCCCCCCTTCATCAAATTTCGGCCAAATTTTGACATTTTCGAAACCTAACTGAGTACATTTTCGTGTAGATTTCGAGCTCTAGAACTCACTTCCGGCCTCGGTTCTTTGATAGCTGCAACCGTTTTTCCAGAATCGACGATTGAAATAACGAAATTTTTGAAAATTCGATAAATTAGGCATTTGATACCGATTTTTTCGAAACTGTCGCTCCGCGACCATCAACTATCAACCTATATTTTTGGAATCAGCACGTCGAGATCTACGTCCCTGAATTTTTTCAGAATTTTTAAACGACTTTTTCAAAAGTGAAAATGTTCCAATGGTCCCCCCTCTTCAAATTTCGGCCAAATTTTGACATTTTCGAAACCTAACTGAGTACATTTTCTTGTAGATTTCGAGCTCTAGAACTCACTTCCGGCCTCGATTCTTTGATAGCTGCAACCGCTTTTCCAGAATCGACGGTTGAAATATCGAAATTTTTGAAAATTCGATAAATTAGGCATTTCGTACCGATTTTTTGAAAATGGCGCTCCGCGACCATCAACAGCCTATATTTTTGGAATCAGCACATCGAGATCTACGTCCCTGAATTTTTTCAGAATTTTTAAACGACTTTTTCAAATGTGAAAATTTTCCAATGGTCCCCCCTTCTTCAAATTTCGGCCAAATTTTGACATTTTCGAAACCTAACTGAGTACATTTTCATGTAGATTTCGAGCTCTAGAACCCACTTCCGGCCTCGATTCTTTGATAGCTGCAACCGTTTTTCCAGACTCGACGGTTGAAATATCGAAATTTTTGAAAATTCGATAAATTAGACATTTCGTACCGATTTTTTCGAAAATGTCGCTCCGCGACCATCAACAGCCTATATTTTTGGAATCAGCACGTCGAGATCTACGGCCCTGAATTTTTTCAGAATTTTTAAACGACTTTTTCAAAAGTGAAAATTTTCCAATGGTCCCCCCTTCTTCAAATTTCGGCCAAATTTTGACATTTTCGAAACCTAACTGAGTACATTTTCATGTAGATTTCGAGCTCTAGAACTCACTTCCGGCCTCGATTCTTTGATAGCTGCAACCGTTTTTAAAGAATCGACGATTGAAATATCGAAATTTTTGAAAATTCGATAAATTAGGCATTTGATACCGATTTTTTCGAAAATGTCGCTCCGCGACCATCAACTATCAACCTATATTTTTGGAATCAGCACGTCGAGATCCACGTCCCTGAATTTTTTCAGAATTTTTAAACGACTTTTTCAAAAGTGAAAATTTTCCAATAGTCCCCCCTTCTTCAAATTTCGGCCAAATTTTGACATTTTCGAAACCAAACTGAGTACATTTTCTTGTAGATTTCGAGCTCTAGAACTCACTTCCGGCCTCGATTCTTTGATAGCTGCAACCGTTTTTCCAGAATCGACGGTTGAAATATCGAAGTTTTTGAAAATTCGATAAATTAGACATTTCGTACCGATTTTTTCGAAAATGTCGCTCCGCGACCATCAACAGCCTATTTTTTGGAATCAGCACGTCGAGATCTACGTCCCTGAATTTTTTCAGAATTTTTAAACGACTTTTTCAAAGGTGAAAATTTTCCAATGGTCCCCCCTTCTTCAAATTTCGGCCAAATTTTGACATTTTCGAAACCTAACTGAGTACATTTTCTTGTAGATTTCGAGCTCTAGAACTCACTTCCGGCCTCGATTCTTTGATGGCTGCAACCGTTTTTCCAGAATCGACGATTGAAATATCGAAATTTTTGAAAATTCGATAAATTAGATATTTCGTACCAATTTTTTCGAAAATGTCGCTCCGCGACCATCAACAGCCTATATTTTTGGAATCAGCACGTCGAGATCTACGTCCCTGAATTTTTTCAGAATTTTTAAACGACTTTTTCAAAAGTGAAAATTTTCCAATGGTCCCCCCTTCTTCAAATTTCGGCCAAATTTTGACATATTCGAAACCTAACTGAGTACATTTTCTTGTAGATTTCGAGCTCTAGAACTCACTTCCGGCCTCGATTCTTTGATAGCTGCAACCGTTTTTCCAGAATCGACGATTGAAATATCGAAATTTTTGAAAATTCGATAAATTAGGCATTTGATACCGATTTTTTCGAAAATGTCGCTCCGCGACAATCAACAGCCTATATTTTTGGAATCAGCACGTCGAGATCTACGTCCCTGAATTTTTTCAGAATTTTTAAATGACTTTTTCAAAAGTGAAAATTTTCCAATGGTCCCCCCTTCTTCAAATTTCGGCCAAATTTTGACATTTTCGAAACCTAACTGAGTACATTTTCTTGTCGATTTCGAGCTCTAGAACTCACTTCCGGCCTCGATTCTTTGATAGCTGCAACCGTTTTTCCAGAATCGACGGTTGAAATATCGAAATTTTTGAAAATTCGATAAATTAGGCATTTCGTACCGATTTTTTCGAAAATGTCGCTCCGCGACCATCAACTATCAACCTATATTTTTGGAATCAGCACGTCGAGATCCACGTCCCTGAATTTTTTCAGAATTTTTAAACGACTTTTTCAAAAGTGAAAATTTTCCAATGGTCCCCCCTTCAAATTTCGGCCAAATTTTGACATTTTCGAAACCTAACTGAATACATTTTCTTGTAGATTTCGAGCTCTAGAACTCACTTCCGGCCTCGATTCTTTGATAGCTGCAACCGTTTTTCCAGAATCTACGATTGAAATATCGAAATTTTTGAAAATTCGATAAATTAGGCATTTGATACCGATTTTTTCGAAAATGTCGCTCCGCGACCATCAACAGCCTATATTTTTGGAATCAGCACCTCGAGATCTACGTCCCTGAATTTTTTCAGAATTTTTAAACGACTTTTTCAAAAGTGAAAATTTTCCAATGGTCCCCCCTTCTTCAAATTTCGGCCAAATTTTGACATTTTCGAAACCTAACTGAGTACATTTTCATGTAGATTTCGAGCTCTAGAGCTCACTTCCGGCCTCGATTCTTTGATAGCTGCAGCCGTTTTTCCAGACTCGACGGTTGAAATATCGAAATTTTTGAAAATTCGATAAATTAGACATTTCGTACCGATTTTTTCGAAAATGTCGCTCCGCGACCATCAACAGCCTATATTTTTGGAATCAGCACGTCGAGATCTACGTCCCTGAATTTTTTCAGAATTTTTAAACGACTTTTTCAAAAGTGAAAATTTTCCAATGGTCCCCCCTTCAAATTTCGGCCAAATTTTGACATTTTCGAAACCTAACTGAGTACATTTTCTTGTAGATTTCGAGCTCTAGAACTCACTTCCGGCCTCGATTCTTTGATAGCTGCAACCGTTTTTCCAGAATCGACGATTGAAATATCGAAATTTTTGAAAATTCGATAAATTAGGCATTTGATACCGATTTTTTCGAAAATGTCGCTCCGCGACCATCAACTATCAACCTATATTTTTGGAATCAGCACGTCGAGATCCACGTCCCTGAATTTTTTCAGAATTTTTAAACGACTTTTTCAAAAGTGAAAATTTTCCAATAGTCCCCCCTTCTTCAAATTTCGGCCAAATTTTGACATTTTCAAAACCAAACTGAGTACATTTTCTTGTAGATTTCGAGCTCTAGAACTCACTTCCGGCCTCGATTCTTTGATAGCTGCAACCGTTTTTCCAGAATCGACGGTTGAAATATCGAAGTTTTTGAAAATTCGATAAATTAGATATTTCGTACCGATTTTTTCGAAAATGTCCCTCCGCGACCATCAACAGCCTATTTTTTGGAATCAGCACGTCGAGATCCACGTCCCTGAATTTTTTCAGAATTTTTAAACGACTTTTTCAAAGGTGAAAATTTTCCAATGGTCCCCCCTTCTTCAAATTTCGGCCAAATTTTGACATTTTCGAAACCTAACTGAGTACATTTTCTTGTAGATTTCGAGCTCTAGAACTCACTTCCGGCCTCGATTCTTTGATGGCTGCAACCGTTTTTCCAGAATCGACGATTGAAATATCGAAATTTTTGAAAATTCGATAAATTAGATATTTCGTACCGATTTTTTCGAAAATGTCGCTCCGCGACCATCAACAGCCTATATTTTTGGAATCAGCACGTCGAGATCTACGTCCCTGAATTTTTTCAGAATTTTTAAACGACTTTTTCAAAAGTGAAAATTTTCCAATGGTCCCCCCTTCTTCAAATTTCGGCCAAATTTTGACATATTCGAAACCTAACTGAGTACATTTTCTTGTAGATTTCGAGCTCTAGAACTCACTTCCGGCCTCGATTCTTTGATAGCTGCAAAAGCTTTTCCAGAATCGACGGTTGAAATATCGAAATTTTTGAAAATTTGATAAATTAGACATTTCGTACCGATTTTTTCGAAAATGTCGCTCCGCGACCATCAACAGCCTATATTTTTGGAATCAGCACCTCGAGATCTACGTCCCTGAATTTTTTCAGAATTTTTAAACGACTTTTTCAAAAGTGAAAATTTTCCAATGGTCCCCCTTCTTCAAATTTCGGCCAAATTTTGACATTTTCGAAACCCAACTGAATACATTTTCTTGTAGATTTCGAGCTCTAGAACTCACTTCCGGCCTCGATTCTTTGATAGCTGCAACCGCTTTTCCAGAATCGACTGTTGAAATATCGAAATTTTTGAAAATTCGATAAATTAGGTATTTCGTACCGATTTTTTGAAAATGTCGCTCCGCGACCATCAACAGCCTATATTTTTGGAATCAGCACGTCGAGATCTACGTCCCTGAATTTTTTCAGAATTTTTAAACGACTTTTTCAAAAGTGAAAATTTTCCAATGGTCCCCCCTTCAAATTTCGGCCAAATTTTGACATTTTCGAAACCTAACTGAATACATTTTCTTGTAGATTTCGAGCTCTAGAACTCACTTCCGGCCTCGATTCTTTGATGGCTGCAACCGTTTTTCCAGAATCTACGATTGAAATATCGAAATTTTTGAAAATTCGATAAATTAGGCATTTGATACCGATTTTTTCGAAAATGTCGCTCCGCGACCATCAACTATCAACCTATATTTTTGGAATCAGCACGTCGAGATCCACGTCCCTGAATTTTTTCAGAATTTTTAAACGACTTTTTCAAAAGTGAAAATTTTCCAATGGTCCCCCCTTCTTCAAATTTCGGCCAAATTTTGACATTTTCGAAACCAAACTGAGTACATTTTCTTGTAGATTTCGAGCTCTAGAACCCACTTCCGGCCTCGATTCTTTGATAGCTGCAACCGTTTTTCCAGAATCGACGGTTGAAATATCGAAGTTTTTGAAAATTCGATAAATTAGACATTTCGTACCGATTTTTTCGAAAATGTCGCTCCGCGACCATCAACAGCCTATTTTTTGGAATCAGCACGTCGAGATCTACGTCCCTGAATTTTTTCAGAATTTTTAAACGACTTTTTCAAAGGTGAAAATTTTCCAATGGTCCCCCCTTCTTCAAATTTCGGCCAAATTTTGACATTTTCGAAACCTAACTGAGTACATTTTCTTGTAGATTTCGAGCTCTAGAACTCACTTCCGGCCTCGATTCTTTGATGGCTGCAACCGTTTTTCCAGAATCGACGATTGAAATATCGAAATTTTTGAAAATTCGATAAATTAGATATTTCGTACCGATTTTTTCGAAAATGTCGCTCCGCGACCATCAACAGCCTATATTTTTGGAATCAGCACGTCGAGATCTACGTCCCTGAATTTTTTCAGAATTTTTAAACGACTTTTTCAAAAGTGAAAATTTTCCAATGGTCCCCCCTTCTTCAAATTTCGGCCAAATTTTGACATATTCGAAACCTAACTGAGTACATTTTCTTGTAGATTTCGAGCTCTAGAACTCACTTCCGGCCTCGATTCTTTGATAGCTGCAAAAGCTTTTCCAGAATCGACGGTTGAAATATCGAAATTTTTGAAAATTTGATAAATTAGACATTTCGTACCGATTTTTTCGAAAATGTCGCTCCGCGACCATCAACAGCCTATATTTTTGGAATCAGCACCTCGAGATCTACGTCCCTGAATTTTTTCAGAATTTTTAAACGACTTTTTCAAAAGTGAAAATTTTCCAATGGTCCCCCCTTCTTCAAATTTCGGCCAAATTTTGACATTTTCGAAACCTAACTGAGTACATTTTCTTGTAGATTTCGAGCTCTAGAACTCACTTCCGGCCTCGATTCTTTGATAGCTGCAACCGTTTTTCCAGAATCGACGATTGAAATATCGAAATTTTTGAAAATTCGATAAATTAGACATTTCGTACCGATTTTTTCGAAAATGTCGCTCCGCGACCATCAACAGCCTATATTTTTGGAATCAGCACGTCGAGATCTACGTCCCTGAATTTTTTCAGAATTTTTAAACCACTTTTTCAAAAGTGAAAATTTTCCAATGGTCCCCACTTCTTCAAATTTCGGCCAAATTTTGACATTTTCGAAACCTAACTGAGTACATTTTCTTGTAGATTTCGAGCTCTAGAACTCACTTCCGGCCTCGATTCTTTGATAGCTGCAACCGTTTTTCCAGAATCGACGATTGAAATATCGAAATTTTTGAAAATTCGATAAATTAGACATTTCGTACCGATTTTTTCGAAAATGTCGCTCCGCGACCATCAACAGCCTATATTTTTGGAATCAGCACGTCGAGATCTACGTCCCTGAATTTTTTCAGAATTTTTAAACCACTTTTTCAAAAGTGAAAATTTTCCAATCGTCCCCCCTTCAAATTTCGGCCAAATTTTGACATTTTCGAAACCTAACTGAGTACATTTTCTTGTAGATTTCGAGCTCTAGAACTCACTTCCGGCCTCGATTCTTTGATAGCTGCAACCGTTTTTCCAGAATCGACGATTGAAATATCGAAATTTTTGAAAATTCGATAAATTAGACATTTCGTAAAGATTTTTTCGAAAATGTCGCTCCGCGACCATCAACAGCCTATATTTTTGGAATCAGCACGTCGAGATCTACGTCCCTGAATTTTTTCAGAATTTTTAAACCACTTTTTCAAAAGTGAAAATTTTCCAATGGTCCCCCCTTCTTCAAATTTCGGCCTAATTTTGACATTTTCGAAACCTAACTGAGTACATTTTCTTGTAGATTTCGAGCTCTAGAACTCACTTCCGGCCTCGATTCTTTGATAGCTGCAGCCGTTTTTCCAGAATCGACGCTTGAAATATCGAAATTTTAGAAAATTCGATAAATTAAACATTTCGTACCGATTTTTTCGAAAATGTCGCTCCGCGACCATCAACAGCCTATATTTTTGGAATCAGCACGTCGAGATCTACGTCCCAGAATTTTTTCAGAATTTTTAAACGACTTTTTCAAAAGTGAAAATTTTCCAATGATCCCCGCTTCTTCAAATTTCGGCCAAATTTTGACATTTTCGAAACCTAATTGAGTACATTTTCTAGTAGATTTCGAGCTCTAGAACTCACTTCCGGCATCGATTCTTTGATTGCTGCAACCGATTTTCCAGAATCGACGGTTGAAATATCGAAATTTTTGAAAATTCGATAAATTAGGCATTTCGTACCGATTTTTTCGAAAATGTCGCTCCGCGACCATCAACAGCCTATATTTTTGGAATCAGCACGTCGAGATCTACGTCCCAGAATTTTTTCAGAATTTTTAAACGACTTTTTTAAAAGTGAAAATTTTCCAATGGTCCCCCTTCTTCAAATTTCGGCCAAATTTTGACATTTTCGAAACCTAACTGAATACATTTTCTTGTAGATTTCGAGCTCTAGAACTCACTTCCGGCCTCGATTCTTTGATAGCTGCAGCCGTTTTTCCAGAATCGACGGTTGAAATATCGAAATTTTAGAAAATTCGATAAATTAAACATTTCGTACCGATTTTTTCGAAAATGTCGCTCCGCGACCATCAACAGCCTATATTTTTGCAATCAGCACGTCGAGATCTACGTCCCTGAATTTTTTCAGAATTTTTAAACGACTTTTTCAAAAGTGAAAATTTTCCAATGGTCAAATTTCGGCCAAATTTTGACATTTTCGAAACCTAACTGAGTACATTTTCTTGTCGATTTCGAGCTCTCGAACTCACTTCCGGCCTCGATTCTTTGATAGCTGCAACCGTTTTTCCAGAATCGACGGTTGAAATATCGAAATTTTTGAAAATTCGATAAATTAGGCATTTCGTACCGATTTTTTTGAAAATGTCCCTCCGCGACCATCAACAGCCTATATTTTTGGAATCAGCACTTCGAGATCTACGTCCCTGAATTTTTTCAGAATTTTTAAACGACTTTTTCAAAAGTGAAAATTTTCCAATGGTCCCCCCTCTTCAAATTTCGGCCAAATTTTGACATTTTCGAAACCTAACTGAGTACATTTTCTTGTCGATTTCGAGCTCTAGAACTCACTTCCGGCCTCGATTCTTTGATAGCTGCAACCGTTTTTCCAGAATCGACGGTTGAAATATCGAAATTTTTGAAAATTCGATAAATTAAACATTTCGTACCGATTTTTTCGAAAATGTCGCTCCGCGACCATCAACAGCCTATATTTTTGGAATCAGCACGTCGAGATCTACGTCCCTGAATTTTTTCAGAATTTTTAAACGACTTTTTCAAAAGTGAAAATTTTCCAATGGTCCCCCCTTCTTCAAATTTCGGCCAAATTTTGACATTTTCGAAACCTAACTGAGTACATTTTCTTGTAGATTTCGAGCTCTAGAACTCACTTCCGGCCTCGATTCTTTGATAGCTGCAACCGTTTTTCCAGAATCGACGGTTGAAATATCGAAATTTTTGAAAATTCGATAAATTAGACATTTCGTACCGATTTTTTCGAAAATGTCGCTCAGCGACCATCAACAGCCTATATTTTTGGAATCAGCACGTCGAGATCTACGTCCCTGAATTTTTTCAGAATTTTTAAACGACTTTTTCAAAAGTGAAAATTTTCCAATGGTCCCCCCTCTTCAAATTTCGGCCAAATTTTGACATTTTCGAAACCTAACTGAGTACATTTTCTTGTAGATTTCGAGCTCTAGAACTCACTTCCGGCCTCGATTCTTTGATAGCTGCAACCGTTTTTCCAGAATCGACGGTTGAAATATCGAAATTTTTGAAAATTCGATAAATTAGGCCTTTCGTACCGATTTTTTCGAAAATGTCGCTCCGCGACCATCAACAGCCTATATTTTTGGAATCAGCACGTCGAGATCTACGTCCCTGAATTTTTTCAGAATTTTTAAACGACTTTTTCAAAAGTGAAAATTTTCCAATGGTCCCCCCTTCTTCAAATTTCGGCCAAATTTTGACATTTTCGAAACCTAACTGAGTACATTTTCTTGTAGATTTCGAGCTCTAGAACTCACTTCCGGCCTCGATTCTTTGATAGCTGCAACCGTTTTTCCAGAATCGACGGTTGAAATATCGAAATTTTTGAAAATTCGATAAATTAGGCATTTCGTACCGATTTTTTCGAAAATGTCGCTCCGCGACCATCAACTGCCTATATTTTTGGAATCAGCACTTCGAGATCTACGTCCCTGAATTTTTTCAGAATTTTTAAACGACTTTTTCAAAAGTGAAAATTTTCCAATGGTCCCCCCTCTTCAAATTTCGGCCAAATTTTGACATTTTCGAAACCTAACTGAGTACATTTTCTTGTAGATTTCGAGCTCTAGAACTCACTTCCGGCCTCGATTCTTTGATAGCTGCAACCGTTTTTCCAGAATCGACGGTTGAAATATCGAAATTTTTGAAAATTCGATAAATTAGACATTTCGTACCGATTTTTTCGAAAATGTCGCTCCGCGACAATCAACAGCCTATATTTTTGAAATCAGCACGTCGAGATCTACGTCCCTGAATTTTTGTCAGAATTTTTAAACGACTTTTTCAAAAGTGAAAATTTTCCAATGGTCCCCCCTTCTTCAAATTTCGGCCACATTTTGACATTTTCGAAACCTAACTGAGTACATTTTCTTGTAGATTTCGAGCTCTAGAACTCACTTCCGGCCTCGATTCTTTGATAGCTGCAACCGTTTTTCCAGAATCGACGGTTGAAATATCGAAATTTTTGAAAATTCGATAAATTATTCATTTCGTACCGATTTTTTCGAAAATGTCGCTCCGCGACCATCAACAGCCTATATTTTTGGAATCAGCACGTCGAGATCTACGTCCCTGAATTTTTTCAGAATTTTTAAACGACTTTTTCAAAAGTGAAAATTTTCCAATGGTCCCCCCTTCTTCAAATTTCGGCCAAATTTTGACATTTTCGAAACCTAACTGAGTACATTTTCTTGTAGATTTCGAGCTCTAGAACTCACTTCCGGCCTCGATTCTTTGATAGCTGCAACCGTTTTTCCAGAATCGACGGTTGAAATATCGAAATTTTTGAAAATTCGATAAATTAGGCATTTCGTACCGATTTTTTCGAAAATGTCGCTCCGCGACAATCAACAGCCTATATTTTTGGAATCAGCACGTCGAGATCTACGTCCCTGAATTTTTTCAGAATTTTTAAATGACTTTTTCAAAAGTGAAAATTTTCCAATGGTCCCCCCTTCTTCAAATTTCGGCCAAATTTTGACATTTTCGAAACCTAACTGAGTACATTTTCTTGTCGATTTCGAGCTCTAGAACTCACTTCCGGCCTCGATTCTTTGATGGCTGCAACCGTTTTTCCAGAATCTACGATTGAAATATCGAAATTTTTGAAAATTCGATAAATTAGGCATTTGATACCGATTTTTTCGAAAATGTCGCTCCGCGACCATCAACTATCAACCTATATTTTTGGAATCAGCACGTCGAGATCCACGTCCCTGAATTTTTTCAGAATTTTTAAACGACTTTTTCAAAGGTGAAAATTTTCCAATGGTCCCCCCTTCTTCAAATTTCGGCCAAATTTTGACATTTTCGAAACCTAACTGAGTACATTTTCTTGTAGATTTCGAGCTCTAGAACTCACTTCCGGCCTCGATTCTTTGATGGCTGCAACCGTTTTTCCAGAATCGACGATTGAAATATCGAAATTTTTGAAAATTCGATAAATTAGATATTTCGTACCGATTTTTTCGAAAATGTCGCTCCGCGACCATCAACAGCCTATATTTTTGGAATCAGCACGTCGAGATCTACGTCCCTGAATTTTTTCAGAATTTTTAAACGACTTTTTCAAAAGTGAAAATTTTCCAATGGTCCCCCCTTCTTCAAATTTCGGCCAAATTTTGACATATTCGAAACCTAACTGAGTACATTTTCTTGTAGATTTCGAGCTCTAGAACTCACTTCCGGCCTCGATTCTTTGATAGCTGCAAAAGCTTTTCCAGAATCGACGGTTGAAATATCGAAATTTTTGAAAATTTGATAAATTAGACATTTCGTACCGATTTTTTCGAAAATGTCGCTCCGCGACCATCAACAGCCTATATTTTTGGAATCAGCACCGCGAGATCTACGTCCCTGAATTTTTTCAGAATTTTTAAACGACTTTTTCAAAAGTGAAAATTTTCCAATGGTCCCCCCTTCTTCAAATTTCGGCCAAATTTTGACATTTTCGAAACCTAACTGAGTACATTTTCTTGTAGATTTCGAGCTCTAGAACTCACTTCCGGCCTCGATTCTTTGATAGCTGCAACCGTTTTTCCAGAATCGACGATTGAAATATCGAAATTTTTGAAAATTCGATAAATTAGACATTTCGTACCGATTTTTTCGAAAATGTCGCTCCGCGACCATCAACAGCCTATATTTTTGGAATCAGCACGTCGAGATCTACGTCCCTGAATTTTTTCAGAATTTTTAAACCACTTTTTCAAAAGTGAAAATTTTCCAATGGTCCCCCCTTCTTCAAATTTCGGCCAAATTTTGACATTTTCGAAACCTAACTGAGTACATTTTCTTGTCGATTTCGAGCTCTAGAACTCACTTCCGGCCTCGATTCTTTGATAGCTGCAACCGTTTTTCCAGAATCGACGGTTGAAATATCGAAATTTTTGAAAATTCGATAAATTAGGCATTTCGTACCGATTTTTTCGAAAATGTCGCTCCGCGACCATCAACTATCAACCTATATTTTTGGAATCAGCACGTCGAGATCCACGTCCCTGAATTTTTTCAGAATTTTTAAACGACTTTTTCAAAAGTGAAAATTTTCCAATAGTCCCCCCTTCTTCAAATTTCGGCCAAATTTTGACATTTTCAAAACCAAACTGAGTACATTTTCTTGTAGATTTCGAGCTCTAGAACTCACTTCCGGCCTCGATTCTTTGATAGCTGCAACCGTTTTTCCAGAATCGACGGTTGAAATATCGAAGTTTTTGAAAATTCGATAAATTAGACATTTCGTACCGATTTTTTCGAAAATGTCGCTCCGCGACCATCAACAGCCTATTTTTTGGAATCAGCACGTCGAGATCCACGTCCCTGAATTTTTTCAGAATTTTTAAACGACTTTTTCAAAGGTGAAAATTTTCCAATGGTCCCCCCTTCTTCAAATTTCGGCCAAATTTTGACATATTCGAAACCTAACTGAGTACATTTTCTTGTAGATTTCGAGCTCTAGAACTCACTTCCGGCCTCGATTCTTTGATAGCTGCAAAAGCTTTTCCAGAATCGACGGTTGAAATATCGAAATTTTTGAAAATTTGATAAATTAGACATTTCGTACCGATTTTTTCGAAAATGTCGCTCCGCGACCATCAACAGCCTATATTTTTGGAATCAGCACCTCGAGATCTACGTCCCTGAATTTTTTCAGAATTTTTAAACCACTTTTTCAAAAGTGAAAATTTTCCAATGGGCCCCCCATCTTCAAATTTCGGCCAAATTTTGACATTTTCGAAACCTAACTGAGTACATTTTCTTGTAGATTTCGAGCTCTAGAACTCACTTCCGGCCTCGATTCTTTGATAGCTGCAAAAGCTTTTCCAGAATCGACGGTTGAAATATCGAAATTTTTGAAAATTTGATAAATTAGACATTTCGTACCGATTTTTTCGAAAATGTCGCTCCGCGACCATCAGCAGCCTATATTTTTGGAATCAGCACCTCGAGATCTACGTCCCTGAATTTTTTCAGAATTTTTAAACGACTTTTTCAAAAGTGAAAATTTTCCAATGGTCCCCCTTCTTCAAATTTCGGCCAAATTTTGACATTTTCGAAACCCAACTGAATACATTTTCTTGTAGATTTCGAGCTCTAGAACTCACTTCCGGCCTCGATTCTTTGATAGCTGCAACCGCTTTTCCAGAATCGACTGTTGAAATATCGAAATTTTTGAAAATTCGATAAATTAGGTATTTCGTACCGATTTTTTGAAAATGTCGCTCCGCGACCATCAACAGCCTATATTTTTGGAATCAGCACGTCGAGATCTACGTCCCTGAATTTTTTCAGAATTTTTAAACGACTTTTTCAAAAGTGAAAATTTTCCAATGGTCCCCCCTTCAAATTTCGGCCAAATTTTGACATTTTCGAAACCTAACTGAATACATTTTCTTGTAGATTTCGAGCTCTAGAACTCACTTCCGGCCTCGATTCTTTGATGGCTGCAACCGTTTTTCCAGAATCTACGATTGAAATATCGAAATTTTTGAAAATTCGATAAATTAGGCATTTGATACCGATTTTTTCGAAAATGTCGCTCCGCGACCATCAACTATCAACCTATATTTTTGGAATCAGCACGTCGAGATCTACGTCCCAGAATTTTTTCAGAATTTTTAAACGACTTTTTCAAAAGTGAAAATTTTCCAATGGTGCCCGCTTCTTCAAATTTCGGCCAAATTTTGACATTTTCGAAACCTAATTGAGTACATTTTCTAGTAGATTTCGAGCTCTAGAACTCACTTCCGGCATCGATTCTTTGATTGCTGCAACCGATTTTCCAGAATCGACGGTTGAAATATCGAAATTTTTGAAAATTCGATAAATTAGGCATTTCGTACCGATTTTTTCGAAAATGTCGCTCCGCGACCATCAACAGCCTATATTTTTGGAATCAGCACGTCGAGATCTACGTCCCAGAATTTTTTCAGAATTTTTAAACGACTTTTTTAAAAGTGAAAATTTTCCAATGGTCCCCCTTCTTCAAATTTCGGCCAAATTTTGACATTTTCGAAACCTAACTGAATACATTTTCTTGTAGATTTCGAGCTCTAGAACTCACTTCCGGCCTCGATTCTTTGATAGCTGCAGCCGTTTTTCCAGAATCGACGGTTGAAATATCGAAATTTTAGAAAATTCGATAAATTAAACATTTCGTACCGATTTTTTCGAAAATGTCGCTCCGCGACCATCAACAGCCTATATTTTTGCAATCAGCACGTCGAGATCTACGTCCCTGAATTTTTTCAGAATTTTTAAACGACTTTTTCAAAAGTGAAAATTTTCCAATGGTCAAATTTCGGCCAAATTTTGACATTTTCGAAACCTAACTGAGTACATTTTCTTGTCGATTTCGAGCTCTCGAACTCACTTCCGGCCTCGATTCTTTGATAGCTGCAACCGTTTTTCCAGAATCGACGGTTGAAATATCGAAATTTTTGAAAATTCGATAAATTAGGCATTTCGTACCGATTTTTTTGAAAATGTCCCTCCGCGACCATCAACAGCCTATATTTTTGGAATCAGCACTTCGAGATCTACGTCCCTGAATTTTTTCAGAATTTTTAAACGACTTTTTCAAAAGTGAAAATTTTCCAATGGTCCCCCCTCTTCAAATTTCGGCCAAATTTTGACATTTTCGAAACCTAACTGAGTACATTTTCTTGTCGATTTCGAGCTCTAGAACTCACTTCCGGCCTCGATTCTTTGATAGCTGCAACCGTTTTTCCAGAATCGACGGTTGAAATATCGAAATTTTTGAAAATTCGATAAATTAGACATTTCGTACCGATTTTTTCGAAAATGTCGCTCCGCGACCATCAACAGCCTATATTTTTGGAATCAGCACGTCGAGATCTACGTCCCTGAATTTTTTCAGAATTTTTAAACGACTTTTTCAAAAGTGAAAATTTTCCAATGGTCCCCCCTTCTTCAAATTTCGGCCAAATTTTGACATTTTCGAAACCTAACTGAGTACATTTTCTTGTAGATTTCGAGCTCTAGAACTCACTTCCGGCCTCGATTCTTTGATAGCTGCAACCGTTTTTCCAGAATCGACGGTTGAAATATCGAAATTTTTGAAAATTCGATAAATTAGACATTTCGTACCGATTTTTTCGAAAATGTCGCTCAGCGACCATCAACAGCCTATATTTTTGGAATCAGCACGTCGAGATCTACGTCCCTGAATTTTTTCAGAATTTTTAAACGACTTTTTCAAAAGTGAAAATTTTCCAATGGTCCCCCCTCTTCAAATTTCGGCCAAATTTTGACATTTTCGAAACCTAACTGAGTACATTTTCTTGTAGATTTCGAGCTCTAGAACTCACTTCCGGCCTCGATTCTTTGATAGCTGCAACCGTTTTTCCAGAATCGACGGTTGAAATATCGAAATTTTTGAAAATTCGATAAATTAGGCCTTTCGTACCGATTTTTTCGAAAATGTCGCTCCGCGACCATCAACAGCCTATATTTTTGGAATCAGCACGTCGAGATCTACGTCCCTGAATTTTTTCAGAATTTTTAAATGACTTTTTCAAAAGTGAAAATTTTCCAATGGTCCCCCCTTCTTCAAATTTCGGCCAAATTTTGACATTTTCGAAACCTAACTGAGTACATTTTCTTGTAGATTTCGAGCACTAGAACTCACTTCAGGCCTCGATTCTTTGATAGCTGCAACCGTTTTTCCAGAATCGACGGTTGAATTATCGAAATTTTTGAAAATTCGATAAATTGGGCATTTCGTACCGATTTTTTCGAAAATGTCGCTCCGCGACCATCAACAGCCTATATTTTTCGAATCAGCGCGTCGAGATCTACGTCCCTGAATGTTTTCAGAATTTTTAAACGACTTTTTCAAAAGTGAAAATTTTCCAATGGTCCCCCCTTCTTCAAATTTCGGCCAAATTTTGACATTATCGAAACCTAACTGAGTACATTTTCTTGTTGATTTCGAGCTCTAGAACTCACTTCCGGCCTCGATTCTTTGATAGCTGCAACCGTTTTTCCAGAATCGACGATTGAAATATCGAAATTTTTGAAAATTCGATAAATTAGACATTTCGTACCGATTTTTTCGAAAATGTCGCTCCGCGACCATCAACAGCCTATATTTTTGGAATCAGCACATCGAGATCTACGTCCCTGAATTTTTTCAGAATTTTTAAACGACTTTTTCAAAAGTGAAAATTTTCCAATGGTCCCCCCTTCTTCAAATTTCGGCCAAATTTTGACATTTTCGAAACCTAACTGAGTACATTTTCGTGTAGATTTCGAGCTCTAGAACTCACTTCCGGCCTCGATTCTTTGATAGCTGCAACCGTTTTTCCAGAATCGACGGTTGAAATATCGAAATTTTTGAAAATTCGATAAATTAGAAATTTCGTACCGATTTTTTCGAAAATGTCGCTCCGCGACAATCAACAACCTATATTTTTGGAATCAGCACGTCGAGATCTACGTCCCTGAATTTTTTCAGAATTTTTAAACGACTTTTTCAAAAGTGAAAATTTTTCAATGGTCCCCCCTTCTTCAAATTTCGGAAAAATTTTGACATTTTCGAAACCTAACTGAGTACATTTTCGTGTTGATTTTGAGCTCTAGAACTCACTTCCGGCCTCGATTCTTTGATAGCTGCAACCGTTTTTCCAGAATCGACTTTTGAAATATCGAAATTTTTGAAAATTCGATAAATCAGACATTTCGTACCGATTTTTTCGAAAATGTCGCTCTGCGACCATCAACAGCCTATATTTTTGGAATCAGCACGTCGAGATCTACGTCCCTGAATTTTTTCAGAATTTTTAAACGACTTTTTCAAAAGTGAAAATTTTCCAATGGTCCCCCCTTCTTCAAATTTCGGCCAAATTTTGACATTTTCGAAACCTAACTGAGTACATTTTCTTGTAGATTTCGAGCTCTAGAACTCACTTCCGGCCTCGATTTTTTGATAGCTGCAACCGTTTTTCCAGAATCGACGGTTGAAATATCGAAATTTTTGAAAATTCGATAAATTAGACATTTCGTACCGATTTTTTCGAAAATGTCGCTCCGCGACCATCAACAGCCTATATTTTTGGAATCAGCACGTCGAGATCTACGTCCCTGAATTTTTTAAAGACTTTTTCAAAAGTGAAAATTTTCCAATGGTCCCCCCTTCTTCAAATTTCGGCCAAATTTTGACATTTTCGAAACCTAACTGAGTGCATTTTCGTGTAGATTTCGAGCTCTAGAACTCACTTCCGGCCTCGGTTCTTTGATAGCTGCAACCGTTTTTCCAGAATCGACGGTTGAAATATCGAAATTTTTGAAAATTCGATAAATTAGGCATTTCGTACCGATTTTTTCGAAAATGTCGCTCCGCGACCATCAACAGCCTATATTTTTGGAATCAGCACGTCGAGATATACGTCCCTGAATTTTTTCAGAATTTTTAAACGACTTTTTCAAAAGTGAAAATTTTCCAATGGTCCCCCCTTCTTCAAATTTCGGCCAAATTTTGACATTTTCGAAACCTAACTGAGTACATTTTCTTGCAGATTTCGAGCTCTAGAACTCACTTCCGGCCTCGATTCTTTGATAGCTGCAACCGTTTTTCCAGAATCGACGATTGAAATATCGAAATTTTTGAAAATTCGATAAATTAGATATTTCGTACCGATTTTTTCGAAAATGTCGCTCCGCGACCATCAACAGCCTATATTTTTGGAATCAGCACGTCGAGATCTACGTCCCTGAATTTTTTCAGAATTTTTAAACGACTTTTTCAAAAGTAAAAATTTTCCAATGGTCCCCCCTTCTTCAAATTTCGGCCAAATTTTGACATTTTCGAAACCTAACTGAGTACATTTTCGTGTAGATTTCGAGCTCTAGAACTCACTTCCGGCCTCGGTTCTTTGATAGCTGCAACCGTTTTTCCAGAATCGACGGTTGAAATATCGAAATTTTTGAAAATTCGATAAATTAGGCATTTCGTACCGATTTTTTCGAAAATGTCGCACCGCGACCATCAACAGCCTACATTTTTGGAATCTGCACATCGAGATCTACGTCCCTGAATTTTTTCAGAATTTTTAATCGACTTTTTCAAAAGTGAAAATTTTCCAATGGTCTCCCCTTCTTCAAATTTCGGCCAAATTTTGACATTTTCGAAACCTACCTGAGTACATTTTCTTGTAGACTTCGAGCTCTAGAACTCACTTCCGGCCTCGATTCTTTGATAGCTGCAACCGTTTTTCCAGAATCGACGGTTGAAATATCGAAATTTTTGAAAATTCGAAAAATTAAGCATTTCGTACCGATTTTTTCGAAAATGTCGCTCCGCGACCATCAACAGCCTATATTTTTGGAATCAGCACGTCGAGATCTACGTCCCTGAATTTTTTCAGAATTTTTAAACGACTTTTTCAAAAGTGAAAATTTTCCAATGGTCCCCCCTTCTTCAAATTTCGGCCAAATTTTGACATTTTCGAAACGTAACTGAGTACATTTTCGTGTAGATTTCGAGCTCTAGAACTCACTTCCGGCCTCGGTTCTTTGATAGCTGCAACCGTTTTTCCAGAATCGACGGTTGAAATATCGAAATTTTTGAAAATTCGATAAATTAGGCATTTCGTACCGATTTTTTCGAAAATGTCGCTCCGCGACCATCAACAGCCTATATTTTTGGAATCAGCACGTCGAGATATACGTCCCTGAATTTTTTCAGAATTTTTAAACGACTTTTTCAAAAGTGAAAATTTTCCAATGGTCCCCCCTTCTTCAAATTTCGGCCAAATTTTGACATTTTCGAAACCTAACTGAGTACATTTTCTTGCAGATTTCGAGCTCTAGAACTCACTTCCGGCCTCGATTCTTTGATAGCTGCAACCGTTTTTCCAGAATCGACGATTGAAATATCGAAATTTTTGAAAATTCGATAAATTAGATATTTCGTACCGATTTTTTCGAAAATGTCGCTCCGCGACCATCAACAGCCTATATTTTTGGAATCAGCACGTCGAGATCTACGTCCCTGAATTTTTTCAGAATTTTTAAACGACTTTTTCAAAAGTAAAAATTTTCCAATGGTCCCCCCTTCTTCAAATTTCGGCCAAATTTTGACATTTTCGAAACCTAACTGAGTACATTTTCGTGTAGATTTCGAGCTCTAGAACTCACTTCCGGCCTCGGTTCTTTGATAGCTGCAACCGTTTTTCCAGAATCGACGGTTGAAATATCGAAATTTTTGAAAATTCGATAAATTAGGCATTTCGTACCGATTTTTTCGAAAATGTCGCACCGCGACCATCAACAGCCTACATTTTTGGAATCTGCACGTCGAGATCTACGTCCCTGAATTTTTTCAGAATTTTTAATCGACTTTTTCAAAAGTGAAAATTTTCCAATTGTCTCCCCTTCTTCAAATTTCGGCCAAATTTTGACATTTTCGAAACCTACCTGGGTACATTTTCTTGTAGACTTCGAGCTCTAGAACTCACTTCCGGCCTCGATTCTTTGATAGCTGCAACCGTTTTTCCAGAATCGACGATTGAAATATCGAAATTTTTGAAAATTCGATAAATTAGATATTTCGTACCGATTTTTTCGAAAATGTCGCTCCGCGACCATCAACAGCCTATCTTTTTGGAATCAGCACGTCGAGATCTACGTCCCTGAATTTTTTCAGAATTTTTAAACGACTTTTTCAAAAGTGAAAATTTTCCAATGGTCCCCCCTTCTTCAAATTTCGGCCAAATTTTGACATTTTCGAAACGTAACTGAGTACATTTTCGTGTAGATTTCGAGCTCTAGAACTCACTTCCGGCCTCGGTTCTTTGATAGCTGCAACCGTTTTTCCAGAATCGACGGTTTAAATATCGAAATTTTTGAAAATTCGATAAATTAGGCATTTCGTACCGATTTTTTCGAAAATGTCGCTCCGCGACCATCAACAGCCTATATCTTTGGAATCAGCACGTCGAGATATTCGTCCCTGAATTTTTTCAGAATTTTTAAACGACTTTTTCAAAAGTGAAAATTTTCCAATGGTCCCCCCTTCTTCAAATTTCGGCCAAATTTTGACATTTTCGAAACGTAACTGAGTACATTTTCGTGTAGATTTCGAGCTCTAGAACTCACTTCCGGCCTCGGTTCTTTGATAGCTGCAACCGTTTTTCCAGAATCGACGGTTTAAATATCGAAATTTTTTAAAATTCGATAAATTAGGCATTTCGTACCGATTTTTTCGAAAATGTCGCTCCGCGACCATCAACAGCCTATATTTTTGGAATCAACACGTCGAGATCTACGTCCCTGAATTTTTTCAGAATTTTTAAATGACTTTTTCAAAAGTGAAAATTTTCCAATGGTCCCCCCTCTTCAAATTTCGGCCAAATTTTGACATGTTCGAAACCTAACTGAGTACATTTTCTTGTTGGTTTCGAGCTCTAGAACTCACTTCCGGCCTCGATTCTTTGATAGCTGCAACCGTTTTTCCAGAATCGACGGTTGAAATATCGAAATTTTTGAAAATTCGATAAATTAGACATTTCGTACCGATTTTTTCGAAAATGTCGCTCCGCGACCATCAACAGCCTATATTTTTGGAATCAGCACGTCGAGATCTACGTCCCTGAATTTTTTCAGAATTTTTAAAGGGCTTTTTCACAAATGAAAATTTTCCAATGGTCCCCCCTTCTTCAAATTTCGGCCAAATTTTGACATTTTCGAAACCTAACTGAGTACATTTTCTTGTAGATTTCGAGCTCTAGAACGCACTTCCGGCCTCGATTCTTTGATAGCTGCAACCGTTTTTCCAGAATGGACGGTTGAAATATCGAAATTTTTGAAAATTCGATAAATTAGGCATTTCGTACCATTTTTTCGAAAATGTCGCTCCGCGACCATCAACAGCCTGTATTTTTGTAATCAGCACGTCGAGATCTACGTCCCTGAATTTTTTCAGAATTTTTAAACGACTTTTTCAAAAGTGAAAATTTTCCAATGGTCCCCCCTTCTTCAAATTTCAGCCAAATTTTGACATTTTCGAAACCTAATTGAGTACATTTTTGTAGATTTCGAGCTCTAGAACTCACTTCCGGCCTCGATTCTTTGATAGCTGCAACCGTTTTTCCAGAATCGACGGTTGAAATATCGAAATTTTTGAAAACTCGATAAATTAGGCATTTCGTACCGATTTTTTCGAAAATGTCGCTCCGCGACCATCAACAGCCTATCTTTTTGGAATCAGCACGTCGAGATCTACGTCCCTGAATTTTTTCAGAATCTTTAAACGACTTTTTCAAAAGTGAAAATTTTCCAATGGTCCCCCCTTCTTCAAATTTCGGCCAAATTTTGACATTTTCGAAACGTAACTGAGTACATTTTCGTGTAGATTTCGAGCTCTAGAACTCACTTCCGGCCTCGGTTCTTTGATAGCTGCAACCGTTTTTCCAGAATCGACGGTTTAAATATCGAAATTTTTGAAAATTCGATAAATTAGTCATTTCGTACCGATTTTTTCGAAAATGTCGCTCCGCGACCATCAACAGCCTATATTTTTGGAATCAGCACGTCGAGATATACGTCCCTGAATTTTTTCAGAATTTTTAAACGACTTTTTCAAAAGTGAAAATTTTCCAATGGTCCCCCCTTCTTCAAATTTCGGCCAAATTTTGACATTTTCGAAACCTAACTGAGTACATTTTCTTGTAGATTTCGAGCTCTTGAACTCACTTCCGGCCTCGATTCTTTGATAGCTGCAACCGTTTTTCCAGAATCGACGGTTGAAATATCGAAATTTTTGAAAATTCGATAAATTAGGCATTTCGTACCGATTTTTTCGAAAATGTCGCTCCGCGACCATCAACAGCCTATATTTTTGGAATCAGCACGTCGAGATCTACGTCCCTGAATTTTTTCAGAATTTTTAAACGACTTTTTCAAAAGTGAAAATTTTCCAATGGTCCCCCCTTCTTCAAATTTCGGCCAAATTTTGACATTTTCGAAACCTAACTGAGTACATTTTCTTGTCGATTTCGAGCTCTAGAACTCACTTCCGGCCTCGATTCTTTGATAGCTGCAACCGTTTTTCCAGAATCGACGATTGAAATATCGAAATTTTTGAAAATTCGATAAATTAGATATTTCGTACCGATTTTTTCGAAAATGTCGCTCCGCGACCATCAACAGCCTATATTTTTGGAATCAGCACGTCGAGATCTACGTCCCTGAGTTTTTTCAGAATTTTTAAATGACTTTTTCAAAAGTGAAAATTTTCCAATGGTCCCCCCTCTTCAAATTTCGGCCAAATTTTGACATTTTCGAAACCTAACTGAGTACATTTTCTTGTAGATTTCGAGCTCTAGAACTCACTTCCGGCCTCGATTCTTTGATAGCTGCAACCGTTTTTCCAGAATCGACGGTTGAAATATCGAAATTTTTGAAAACTCGATAAATTAGGCATTTCGTACCGATTTTTTCGAAAATGTCGCACCGCGACCATCAACAGCCTATATTTTTGGAATCAGCACGTCGAGATCTACGTCCCTGAATTTTTTCAGAATTTTTAAACCACTTTTTCAAAAGTGAAAATTTTCCAATGGTCCCCCCTTCTTCAAATTTCGGCCAAATTTTGACATTTTCGAAACCTAACTGAGTAGGTTTTCTTGTAGATTTCGAGCTCTAGAACTCACTTCCGGCCTCGATTCTTTGATAGCTGCAACCGTTTTTCCAGAATCGACGGTTGAAATATCGAAATTTTTGAAAATTCGATAAATTAGGCATTTCGTACCATTTTTTCGAAAATGTCGCTCCGCGACCATCAACAGCCTATATTTTTGGAATCAGCACGTCGAGATCTACGTCCCTGAATTTTTTCAGAATTTTTAAACGACTTTTTCAAAAGTGAAAATTTTCCAATGGTCCCCCCTTCTTCAAATTTCGGCCAAATTTTGACATTTTCGAAACCTAACTGAGTACATTTTCTTGTAGATTTCGAGCTCTAGAACTCACTTCCGGCCTCGATTCTTTGATAGCTGCCACCGTTTTTCCAGAATCGACGGTTGAAATATGGAAATTTTTGAAAATTCGATAAATTAGGCATTTCGTACCGATTTTTTCGAAAATGTCGCTCCGCGACCATCAACAGCCTATATTTTTGGAATCAGCACGTCGAGATCTACGTCCCTGAATTTTTTCAGAATTTTTAAACGACTTTTTCAAAAGTGAAAATTTTCCAATGGTCCCCCCTTCTTCAAATTTCGGCCAAATTTTGACGTTTTCGAAACCTAACTGAGTACATTTTCTTGTTGGTTTCGAGCTCTAGAACTCACTTCCGTCCTCGATTCTTTGATAGCTGCAACCGTTTTTCCAGAATCGACGGTTGAAATATCGAAATTTTTGAAAATTCGATAAATTAGACATTTCGTACCGATTTTTTCGAAAATGTCGCTCCGCGACCATCAACAGCCTATATTTTTGGAATCAGCACGTCGAGATCTACGTCCCTGAATTTTTTCAGAATTTTTAAAGGGCTTTTTCAAAAATGAAAATTTTCCAATGGTCCCCCCTTCTTCAAATTTCGGCCAAATTTTGACATTTTCGAAACCTAACTGAGTACATTTTCTTGTAGATTTCGAGCTCTAGAACTCACTTCCGGCCTCGATTCATTGATAGATGCAACCGTTTTTCCAGAATCGACGGTTGAAATATCGAAATTTTTGAAAATTCGATAAATTCGTACCGATTTTTTCGAAAATGTCGCTCCGCGACCATCAACAGCCTATATTTTTGGAATCAGCACGTCGAGATCTACGTCCCTGAATTTTTTCAGAATTTTTAAACGACTTTTTCAAAAGTGAAAATTTTCCAATGGTCCCCCCTTCTTCAAATTTCGGCCAAATTTTGACATTTTCGAAACCTAACTGAGTACATTTTCTTGTAGATTTCGAGCTCTAGAACTCACTTCCGGCCTCGATTCTTTGATAGCTGCAACCGTTTTTCCAGAATCGACGGTTGAAATACCGAAATTTTTGAAAACTCGATAAATTAGGCATTTCGTACCGATTTTTTCGAAAATGTCGCACCGCGACCATCAACAGCCTATATTTTTGGAATCAGCACGTCGAGATCTACGTCCCTGATTTTTTTCAGAATTTTTAAATGACTTTTTCAAAAGTGAAAATTTTCCAATGGTCCCCCCTCTTCAAATTTCGGCCAAATTTTGACATTTTCGAAACCTAACTGAATACATTTTCTTGTAGATTTCGAGCTCTAGAACTCACTTCCGGCCTCGATTCTTTGATAGCTGCAACCGTTTTTCCAGAATCGACGGTTGAAATATCGAAATTTTTGAAAACTCGATAAATTAGGCATTTCGTACCGATTTTTTCGAAAATGTCGCTCCGCGACCATCAACAGCCTATATTTTTGGAATCAGCACGTCGAGATCTACGTCCCTGAATTTTTTCAGAATTTTTAAATGACTTTTTCAAAAGTGAAAATTTTCCAATGGTCCCCCCTCTTCAAATTTCGGCCAAATTTTGACATTTTCTAAACCTAACTGAATACATTTTCTTGTAGATTTCGAGCTCTAGAACTCACTTCCGGCCTCGATTCTTTGATAGCTGCAACCGTTTTTCCAGAATCGACGGTTTAAATATCGAAATTTTTTAAAATTCGATAAATTAGGCGTTTCGTACCGATTTTTTCGAAAATGTCGCTCCGCGACCATCAACAGCCTATATTTTTGGAATCAACACGTCGAGATCTACGTCCCTGAATTTTTTCAGAATTTTTAAATGACTTTTTCAAAAGTGAAAATTTTCCAATGGTCCCCCCTCTTCAAATTTCGGCCAAATTTTGACATGTTCGAAACCTAACTGAGTACATTTTCTTGTTGGTTTCGAGCTCTAGAACTCACTTCCGGCCTCGATTCTTTGATAGCTGCAACCGTTTTTCCAGAATCGACGGTTGAAATATCGAAATTTTTGAAAATTCGATAAATTAGACATTTCGTACCGATTTTTTCGAAAATGTCGCTCCGCGACCATCAACAGCCTATATTTTTGGAATCAGCACGTCGAGATCTACGTCCCTGAATTTTTTCAGAATTTTTAAAGGGCTTTTTCAAAAATGAAAATTTTCCAATGGTCCCCCCTTCTTCAAATTTCGGCCAAATTTTGACATTTTCGAAACCTAACTGAGTACATTTTCTTGTAGATTTCGAGCTCTAGAACTCACTTCCGGCCTCGATTCTTTGATAGCTGCAACCGTTTTTCCAGAATCGACGGTTGAAATATCGAAATTTTTGAAAATTCGATAAATTAGGCATTTCGTACCGATTTTTTCCAAAATGTCGCTCCGCGACCATCAACAGCCTATATTTTTGGAATCAGCACGTCGAGATCTACGTCCCTGAATTTTTTCAGAATTTTTAAACGACTTTTTCAAAAGTGAAAATTTTCCAATGGTCCCCCCTTCTTCAAATTTCGGCCAAATTTTGACATTTTCGAAACCTAACTGAGTACATTTTCTTGTAGATTTCGAGCTCTAGAACTCACTTCCGGCCTCGATTCTTTGATAGCTGCAACCGTTTTTCCAGAATCGACGGTTGAAATACCGAAATTTTTGAAAACTCGATAAATTAGGCATTTCGTACCGATTTTTTCGAAAATGTCGCACCGCGACCATCAACAGCCTATATTTTTGGAATCAGCACGCCGAGATCTACGTCCCTGAATTTTTTCAGAATTTTTAAATGACTTTTTCGAAAGTGAAAATTTTCCAATGGTCCCCCCTCTTCAAATTTCGGCCAAATTTTGACATTTTCGAAACCTAACTGAATACATTTTCTTGTAGATTTCGAGCTCTAGAACTCACTTCCGGCCTCGATTCTTTGATAGCTGCAACCGTTTTTCCAGAATCGACGGTTGAAATATCGAAATTTTTGAAAACTCGATAAATTAGGCATTTCGTACCGATTTTTTCGAAAATGTCGCTCCGCGACCATCAACAGCCTATATTTTTGGAATCAGCACGTCGAGATCTACGTCCCTGAATTTTTTCAGAATTTTTAAATGACTTTTTCAAAAGTGAAAATTTTCCAATGGTCCCCCCTCTTCAAATTTCGGCCAAATTTTGACATTTTCTAAACCTAACTGAATACATTTTCTTGTAGATTTCGAGCTCTAGAACTCACTTCCGGCCTCGATTCTTTGATAGCTGCAACCGTTTTTCCAGAATCGACGGTTTAAATATCGAAATTTTTTAAAATTCGATAAATTAGGCGTTTCGTACCGATTTTTTCGAAAATGTCGCTCCGCGACCATCAACAGCCTATATTTTTGGAATCAACACGTCGAGATCTACGTCCCTGAATTTTTTCAGAATTTTTAAATGACTTTTTCAAAAGTGAAAATTTTCCAATGGTCCCCCCTCTTCAAATTTCGGCCAAATTTTGACATGTTCGAAACCTAACTGAGTACATTTTCTTGTTGGTTTCGAGCTCTAGAACTCACTTCCGGCCTCGATTCTTTGATAGCTGCAACCGTTTTTCCAGAATCGACGGTTGAAATATCGAAATTTTTGAAAATTCGATAAATTAGACATTTCGTACCGATTTTTTCGAAAATGTCGCTCCGCGACCATCAACAGCCTATATTTTTGGAATCAGCACGTCGAGATCTACGTCCCTGAATTTTTTCAGAATTTTTAAACCACTTTTTCAAAAGTGAAAATTTTCCAATGGTCCCCCCTTCTTCAAATTTCGGCCAAATTTTGACATTTTCGAAACCTAACTGAGTACATTTTCTTGTAGATTTCGAGCTCTAGAACTCACTTCCGGCCTCGATTCTTTGATAGCTGCAACCGTTTTTCCAGAATCGACGGTTGAAATATGGAAAATTTTGAAAATTCGATAAATTAGGTATTTCGTACCGATTTTTTCTAAAATGTCGCTCCGCGACCATCAACAGCCTATATTTTTGGAATCAGCACGTCGAGATCTACGTCCCTGAATTTTTTCAGAATTTTTAAACGACTTTTTCAAAAGTGAAAATTTTCCAATGGTCCCCCCTTCTTCAAATTTCGGCCAAATTTTGACATTTTCGAAACCTAACTGAGTACATTTTCTTGTAGATTTCGAGCTCTAGAACTCACTTCCGGCCTCGATTCTTTGATAGCTGCAACCGTTTTTCCAGAATCGACGGTTGAAATATCGAAATTTTTGAAAATTCGATAAATTAGAAATTTCGTACCGATTTTTTCGAAAATGTCGCTCCGCGACCATCAACAGCCTATATTTTTGGAATCAGCACGTCGAGATCTACGTCCCTGAATTTTTTCAGAATTTTTAAACGACTTTTTCAAAAGTGAAAATTTTCCAATGGTCCCCCCTTCTTCAAATTTCGGCCAAATTTTGACATTTTCGAAACCTAACTGAGTACATTTTCTTGTAGATTTCGAGCTCTAGAACTCACTTCCGGCCTCGATTCTTTGATAGCTGCAACCGTTTCTCCAGAATCGACGGTTGAAATATCGAAATTTTTGAAAATTCGATAAATTAAGCATTTCGCACCGATTTTTTCGAAAATGTCGCTCCGCGACCATTGACAGCATATATTTTTGGAATCAGCACGTCGAGGTCTACGTCCCTGAATTTTTTCAGAATTTTTAAACGACTTTTTCAAAAGTGAAAATTTTCCAATGGTCCCCCCTTCTTCAAATTTCGGCCAAATTTTGACATTTTCGAAACCTAACTGAGTACATTTTCTTGTAGATTTCGAGCTCTAGAACTCACTTCCGGCCTCGATTCTTTGATAGCTGCAACCGCTTTTCCAGAATCGACGGTTGAAATATCGAAATTTTTGAAAATTCGATAAATTAGGCATTTCGTTCCGATTTTTTCGAAAATGTCGCTCCGCGACCATCAACAGCCTATATTTTTGGAATCAGCACGTCGAGATCTACGTCCCTGAATTTTTTCAGAATTTTTAAACGACTTTTTCAAAAGTGAAATTTTCCGATGGTCCCCCCTTCTTCAAATTTCGGCCAAATTTTGACATTTTCGAAAGCTAACTGAGTACATTTTCTTGTAGATTTCGAGCTCTAGAACTCACTTCCGGTCTCGATTCTTTGATAGCTGCAACCGTTTTTCCAGAATCGACGATTGAAATATCGAAATTTTTGAAAATTCGATAAATTAGGCATTTCGTACCGATTTTTTCGAAAATGTCGCTCCGCGACCATCAACAGCCCGTATTTTTGGAATCAGCACGACGAGATCTACGTCCCTGAATTTTTTCAGAATTTTTAAACGACTTTTTCAAAAGTGAAAATTTTCCAATGGTCCCCCCTTCTTCAAATTTCGGCCAAATTTTGACATTTTCGAAACCTAACTGAGTACATTTTCTTGTAGATTTCGAGCTCTAGAACTCACTTCCGGCCTCGATTCTTTGATAGCTGCAACCGTTTTTCCAGAATCGACGGTTGAAATATCGAAATTTTTGAATACTCGATAAATTAGGCATTTCGTACCGATTTTTTCGAAAATGTCGCTCCGCGACCATCAACAGCCTATATTTTTGGAATCAGCACGTCGAGATCTACGTCCCTGAATTTTTTAACGACTTTTTCAAAAGTGAAAATTTTCCAATGGTCCCCCCTTCTTCAAATTTCGGCCAAATTTTGACATTTTCGAAACCTAACTGAGTACATTTTCTTGTAGATTTCGAGCTCTAGAACTCACTTCCAGCCTCGATTCTTTGATAGCTGCAACCGTTTTTCCAGAATCGACGGTTGAAATATCGAAATTTTTGAAAATTCGATAAATTAGGCATTTCGTACCGATTTTTTCGAAAATGTCGCACCGCGACCATCAACAGCCTATATTTTTGGAATCAGCACGTCGAGATCTACGTCCCTGAATTTTTTCAGAATTTTTAAATGACTTTTTCAAAAGTGAAAATTTTCCAATGGTCCCCCCTCTTCAAATTTCGGCCAAATTTTGACATTTTCTAAACCTAACTGAATACATTTTCTTGTAGATTTCGAGCTCTAGAACTCACTTCCGGCCTCGATTCTTTGATAGCTGCAACCGTTTTTCCAGAATCGACGGTTGAAATATCGAAATTTTTGAATACTCGATAAATTAGGCATTTCGTACCGATTTTTTCGAAAATGTCGCTCCGCGACCATCAACAGCCTATATTTTTGGAATCAGCACGTTGAGATCTACGTCCCTGAATTTTTTCAGAATTTTTAAACGACTTTTTCTAATGTGAAAATTTTCCAATGGTCCCCCCTTCTTCAAATTTCGGCCAAATATTGACATTTTCGAAACCTAACTGAGTACATTTTCTTGTAGATTTCGAGCTCTAGAACTCACTTCCGGCCTCGATTCTTTGATAGCTGCAACCGTTTTTCCAGAATCGACGATTGAAATATCGAAATTTTTGAAAATTCGATAAATTAGATATTTCGTACCGATTTTTTCGAAAATGTCGCTCCGCGACCATCAACAGCCTATATTTTTGGAATCAGCACGTCGAGATCTACGTCCCTGAATTTTTTCAGAATTTTTAAACGACTTTTTCAAAAGTGAAAATTTTCCAATGGTCCCCCCTCTTCAAATTTCGGCCAAATTTTGACATTTTCGAAACCTAACTGAGTACATTTTCTTGTAGATTTCGAGCTCTAGAACTCACTTCCGGCCTCGATTCTTTGATAGATGCAACCGTTTTTCCAGAATCGACGGTTGAAATATCGAAATTTTTGAAAATTCGATAAATTAGGCATTTCGTACCGATTTTTTCGAAAATGTCGCTCCGCGACCATCAACAGCCTATATTTTTGGAATCAGCACGTCGAGATCTACGTCCCTGAATTTTTTCAGAATTTTTAAACCACTTTTTCAAAAGTGAAAATTTTCCAATGGTCCCCCCTTCTTCAAATTTCGGCCAAATTTTGACATTTTCGAAACCTAACTGAGTACATTTTCTTGTAGATTTCGAGCTCTAGAACTCACTTCCGGCCTCGATTCTTTGATAGCTGCAACCGTTTTTCCAGAATCGACGGTTGAAATATGGAAAATTTTGAAAATTCGATAAATTAGGTATTTCGTACCGATTTTTTCTAAAATGTCGCTCCGCGACCATCAACAGCCTATATTTTTGGAATCAGCACGTCGAGATCTACGTCCCTGAATTTTTTAACGACTTTTTCAAAAGTGAAAATTTTCCAATGGTCCCCCCTTCTTCAAATTTCGGCCAAATTTTGACATTTTCGAAACCTAACTGAGTACATTTTCTTGTAGATTTCGAGCTCTAGAACTCACTTCCAGCCTCGATTCTTTGATAGCTGCAACCGTTTTTCCAGAATCGACGGTTGAAATATCGAAATTTTTGAAAATTCGAAAAATTAGGCATTTCGTACCGATTTTTTCGAAAATGTCGCACCGCGACCATCAACAGCCTACATTTTTGGAATCAGCACGTCGAGATCTACGTCCCTGAATTTTTTCAGAATTTTTAATCGACTTTTTCAAAAGTGAAAATTTTCCAATGGTCCCCCCTTCTTCAAATTTCGGCCAAATTTTGACATTTTCGAAACCTAACTGAGTACATTTTCGTGTAGATTTCGAGCTCTAGAACTCACTTCCGGCCTCGGTTCTTTGATAGCTGCAACCGTTTTTCCAGAATCGACGGTTGAAATATCGAAATTTTTGAAAATTCGATAAATTAGGCATTTCGTACCGATTTTTTCGAAAATGTCGCTCCGCGACCATCAACAGCCTATATTTTTGGAATCAGCACGTCGAGATCTACGTCCCTGAATTTTTTCAGAATTTTTAAACCACTTTTTCAAAAGTGAAAATTTTCCAATGGTCCCCCCTTCTTCAAATTTCGGCCAAATTTTGACATTTTCGAAACCTAACTGAGTACATTTTCTTGTAGATTTCGAGCTCTAGAACTCACTTCCGGCCTCGATTCTTTGATAGCTGCAACCGTTTTTCCAGAATCGACGGTTGAAATATGGAAAATTTTGAAAATTCGATAAATTAGGTATTTCGTACCGATTTTTTCTAAAATGTCGCTCCGCGACCATCAACAGCCTATATTTTTGGAATCAGCACGTCGAGATCTACGTCGCTGAATTTTTTCAGAATTTTTAAACGACTTTTTCAAAAGTGAAAATTTTCCAATGGTCCCCCCTTCTTCAAATTTCTGCCAAATTTTGACATTTTCGAAACCTAACTGAGTACATTTTCTTGTAGATCTCGAGCTCTAGAACTCACTTCCGGCCTCGATTCTTTGATAGCTGCAACCGTTTTTCCAGAATCGAAGATTGAAATATCGAAATTTTTGAAAATTCGATAAATTAGACATTTCGTACCGATTTTTTCGAAAATGTCGCACCGCGACCATCAACAGCCTATATTTTTGGAATCAGCACGTCGAGATCTACGTCCCTGAATTTTTTCAGAATTTTTAAATGACTTTTTCAAAAGTGAAAATTTTCCAATGGTCCCCCCTCTTCAAATTTCGGCCAAATTTTGACATTTTCGAAACCTAACTGAGTACATTTTCTTGTAGATTTCGAGCTCTAGAACTCACTTCCGGCCTCGATTCTTTGATAGCTGCAACCGTTTTTCCAGAATCGACGGTTGAAATATCGAAATTTTTGAAAATTCGATAAATTAGATATTTCGAACCGATTTTTTCGAAAATGTCGCTCCGCGACCATCAACAGCCTATATTTTTGGAATCAGCACGTCGAGATCTACGTCCCTGAATTTTTTAACGACTTTTTCAAAAGTGAAAATTTTCCAATGGTCCCCCCTTCTTCAAATTTCGGCCAAATTTTGACATTTTCGAAACCTAACTGAGTACATTTTCTTGTAGATTTCGAGCTCTAGAACTCACTTCCAGCCTCGATTCTTTGATAGCTGCAACCGTTTTTCCAGAATCGACGGTTGAAATATCGAAATTTTTGAAAATTCGATAAATTAGACATTTCGTACCGATTTTTTCGAAAATGTCGCTCCGCGACCATCAACAGCCTATATTTTTGGAATCAGCACGTCGAGATCTACGTCCCTGAATTTTTTCAGAATTTTTAAACGACTTTTTCAAAAGTGAAAATTTTCCAATGGTCCCCCCTTCTTCAAATTTCGGCCAAATTTTGACATTTTCGAAACCTAACTGAGTACATTTTCGTGTAGATTTCGAGCTCTAGAACTCACTTCCGGCCTCGGTTCTTTGATAACTGCAACCGTTTTTCCAGAATCGACGGTTGAAATATCGAAATTTTTGAAAATTCGATAAATTAGGCATTTCGTACCAATTTTTTCGAAAATGTCGCACCGCGACCATCAACAGCCTATATTTTTGGAATCAGCACGTTGAGATCTACGTCCCTGAATTTTTTCAGAATTTTTAAACGACTTTTTCTAATGTGAAAATTTTCCAATGGTCCCCCCTTCTTCAAATTTCGGCCAAATATTGACATTTTCGAAACCTAACTGAGTACATTTTCGTGTAGATTTCGAGCTCTAGAACTCACTTCCGGCCTCGGTTCTTTGATAGCTGCAACCGTTTTTCCAGAATCGACGGTTGAAGTATCGAAATTTTTGAAAATTCGATAAATTAGATATTTCGAACCGATTTTTTCGAAAATGTCGCTCCGCGACCATCAACAGCCTATATTTTTGGAATCAGCACGTCGAGATCTACGTCCCTGAATTTTTTCAGAATTTTTAAACGACTTTTTCAAAAGTGAAAATTTTCCAATGGTCCCCCCTTCTTCAAATTTCGGCCAAATTTTGACATTTTCGAAACCTAACTGAGTGCATTTTCTTGTAGATTTCGAGCTCTAGAACTCACTTCCGGCCTCGATTCTTTGATAGCTGCAACGGTTTTTCCAGAATCGACGGTTGAAATATCGAAATATTTGAAAATTCGATAAATTAGGCATTTCGTACCGATTTTTTCGAAAATGTCGCTCCGCGACCATCAACAGCCTATATTTTTGGAATCAGCACGTCGAGATCTACGTCCCTGAATTTTTGAACGACTTTTTCAAAAGTGAAAATTTTCCAATGGTCCCACCTTCTTCAAATTTCGGCCAAATTTTGACATTTTCGAAACCTAACTGAGTACATTTTCGTGTAGATTTCGAGCTCTAGAACTCACTTCCGGCCTCGGTTCTTTGATAGCTGCAACCGTTTTTCCAGAATCGACGGTTGAAATATCGAAATTTTTGAAAATTCGATAAATTAGGCATTTCGTACCGATTTTTTCGAAAATGTCGCACCGCGACCATCAACAGCCTACATTTTTGGAATCAGCACGTCGAGATCTACGTCCCTGAATTTTTTCAGAATTTTTAATCGACTTTTTCAAAAGTGAAAATTTTCCAATGGTCACCCCTTCTTCAAATTTCGGCCAAATTTTGACATTTTCGAAACCTAACTGAGTACATTTTCGTGTAGATTTCGAGCTCTAGAACTCACTTCCGGCCTCGGTTCTTTGATAGCTGCAACCGTTTTTCCAGAATCGACGGTTGAAATAACGAAATTTTTGAAAATTCGATAAATTAGGCATTTCGTAACGATTTTTTCGAAAATGTCGCACCGCGACCATCAACAGCCTACATTTTTGGAATCAGCACGTCGAGATCTACGTCCCTGAATTTTTTCAGAATTTTTAATCGACTTTTTCAAAAGTGAAAATTTTCCAATGGTCCCCCCTTCTTCAAATTTCGGCCAAATTTTGACATTTTCGAAACCTAACTGAGTACATTTTCTTGTAGATTTCGAGCTCTAGAACTCACTTCCGGCCTCGATTCTTTGATAGCTGCAACCGTTTTTCCAGAATCGACGGTTGAAATATCGAAATTTTTGAAAATTCGATAAATTAGACATTTCGTACCGATTTTTTCGAAAATGTCGCTCCGCGACCATCAACAGCCTATATTTTTGGAATCAGCACGTCGAGATCTACGTCCCTGAATTTTTTCAGAATTTTTAAACGACTTTTTCAAAAGTGAAAATTTTCCAATGGTCCCCCCTTCTTCAAATTTCGGCCAAATTTTGACATTTTCGAAACCTGAGTACATTTTCGTGTAGATTTCGAGCTCTAGAACTCACTTCCGGCCTCGGTTCTTTGATAGCTGCAACCGTTTTTCCAGAATCGACGGTTGAAATATTGAAATTTTTGAAAATTCGATAAATTAGGCATTTTGTACCGATTTTTTCGAAAATGTCGCACCGCGACCATCAACAGCCTATATTTTTGGAATCAGCACGTCGAGATCTACGTCCCTGAATTTTTTCAGAATTTTTAAACGTCTTTTTCAAAAGTGAAAATTTTCCAATGGTCCCCCCTCTTCAAATTTCGGCCAAATTTTGACATTTTCGAAACCTAACTTAGTACATTTTCTTTTAGATTTCGAGCTCTAGAACTCACTTCCGGCCTCGATTCTTTGATAGCTGCAACCGTTTTTCCAGAATCGACGATTGAAATATCGAAATTTTTGAAAATTCGATAAATTAGACATGTCGTACCGATTTTTTCGAAAATGTCGCTCCGCGACCATCAACAGCCTATATTTTTGGAATCAGCACGTCGAGATCTACATCCCTGAATTTTTTCAGAATTTTTAAACGACTTTTTCAAAAGTGAAAATTTTCCAATGGTCCCCCCTTCTTCAAATTTCGGCCAAATTTTGACATTTTCGAAACCTAACTGAGTACATTTTCGTGTAGATTTCGAGCTCTAGAACTCACTTCGGGCCTCGGTTCTTTGATAGCTGCAACCGTTTTTCCAGAATCGACGGTTGAAATATCGAAATTTTTGAAAATTCGATAAATTAGACATTTCGAACCGATTTTTTCGAAAATGTAGCTCCGCGACCATCAACAGCCTATATTTTTGGAATCAGCACGTCGAGATCTACGTCCCTGAATTTTTTCAGAATTTTTAAACGACTTTTTCAAAAGTGAAAATTTTCCAATGGTCCCCCCTTCTTCAAATTTCGGCCAAATTTTGACATTTTCGAAACCTAACTGAGTACATTTTCTTGTAGATTTCGAGCTCTAGAACTCACTTCCTGCCTCGATTCTTTGATAGCTGCAACCGTTTTTCCAGAATCGACGGTTGAAATATCGAAATTTTTGAAAATTCGATAAATTAGATATTTCGTACCGATTTTTTCGAAAATGTCGCTCCGCGACCATCAACAGCCTATATTTTTGGAATCAGCACGTCGAGATCTACGTCCCTGAATTTTTTTCAGAATTTTTAAACGACTTTTTCAAAAGTGAAAATTTTCCAATGGTCCCCCCTTCTTCAAATTTCGGCCAAATTTTGACATTTTCGAAACCTGAGTACATTTTCGTGTAGATTTCGAGCTCTAGAACTCACTTCCGGCCTCGGTTCTTTGATAGCTGCAACCGTTTTTCCAGAATCGACGGTTGAAATATCGAAATTTTTGAAAATTCGATAAATTAGGCATTTCGTACCGATTTTTTCGAAAATGTCGCCCGCGACCATCAACAGCCTATATTTTTGGAATCAGCACGTCGAGACCTACGTCCCTGAATTTTTTCAGAATTTTTAAACGACTTTTTCAAAAGTGAAAATTTTCCAATGGTCCCCCCTTCTTCAAATTTCGGCCAAATTTTGACATTTTCGAAACCTAACTGAGTACATTTTCTTGTAGATTTCGAGCTCTAGAACTCACTTCCGGCCTCGATTCTTTGATAGCTGCAACCGGTTTTCCAGAATCGACGGTTGAAATATCGAAATTTTTGAAAATTCGATAAATTAGGCATTTCGTACCGATTTTTTCGAAAATGTCGCTCCGCGACCATCAACAGCCTATATTTTTGGAATCAGCACGTCGAGATCTACGTCCCTGAATTTTTTCAGAATTTTTAAATGACTTTTTCAAAAGTGAAAATTTTCCAATGGTCCCCCCTTCTTCAAATTTCGGCCAAATTTTGACATTTTCGAAACCTAACTGAGCACATTTTCTTGTAGATTTCGAGCTCTAGAACTCACTTCCGGCCTCGATTCTTTGATAGCTGCAACCGTTTTTCCAGAATCGACGGTTGGAATATCGAAATATTTGAAAATTCGATAAATTAGGCATTTCGTACCGATTTTTTCGAAAATGTCGCTCCGCGACCATCAACAGCCTATATTTTTGGAATCAGCACGTCGAGATCTACGTCCCTGAATTTTTTCAAAATTTTAAATCGACTTTTTCAAAAGTGAAAATTTTCCAATGGTCCCCCCTTCTTCAAATTTCGGCCAACTTTTGACATTTTCGAAACCTAACTGAGTACATTTTCTTGTAGATTTCGAGCTCTAGAACTCACTTCCGGCCTCGATTCTTTGATAGCTGCAACCGTTTTTCCAGAATCGACGGTTGAAATATCGAAATTTTTGAAAATTCGATAAATTAGGCATTTCGTACCGATTTTTTCGAAAATGTCGCTCCGCGACCATCAACAGCCTATATTTTTGGAATCAGCACGTCGAGATCTACGTCCCTGAATTTTTTCAGAATTTTTAAACGACTTTTTCAAAAGTGAAAATTTTCCAATGGTCCCACCTTCTTCAAATTTCGGCCAAATTTTGACATTTTCGAAACCTAACTGAGTACATTTTCGTGTAGATTTCGAGCTCTAGAACTCACTTCCGGCCTCGGTTCTTTGATAGCTGCAACCGTTTTTCCAGAATCGACGGTTGAAATATCGAAATTTTTGAAAATTCGATAAATTAGGCATTTCGTACCGATTTTTTCGAAAATGTCGCACCGCGACCATCAACAGCCTACATTTTTGGAATCAGCACGTCGAGATCTACGTCCCTGAATTTTTTCAGAATTTTTAATCGACTTTTTCAAAAGTGAAAATTTTCCAATGGTCCTCCCTTCTTCAAATTTCGGCCAAATTTTGACATTTTCGAAACCTCACTGAGTACATTTTCGTGTAGATTTCGAGCTCTAGAACTCACTTCCGGCCTCGGTTCTTTGATAGCTGCAACCGTTTTTCCAGAATCGACGGTTGAAATAACGAAATTTTTGAAAATTCGATAAATTAGGCATTTCGTAACGATTTTTTCGAAAATGTCGCACCGCGACCATCAACAGCCTACATTTTTGGAATCAGCACGTCGAGATCTACGTCCCTGAATTTTTTCAGAATTTTTAATCGACTTTTTCAAAAGTGAAAATTTTCCAATGGTCCCCCCTTCTTCAAATTTCGGCCAAATTTTGACATTTTCGAAACCTAACTGAGTACATTTTCTTGTAGATTTCGAGCTCTAGAACTCACTTCCGACCTCGATTCTTTGATAGCTGCAACCGTTTTTCCAGAATCGACGGTGGAAATATGGAAATTTTTGAAAATTCGATAAATTAGGCATTTCGTACCGATTTTTTCTAAAATGTCGCTCCGCGACCATCAACAGCCTATATTTTTGGAATCAGCACGTCGAGATCTACGTCCCTGAATTTTTTCAGAATTTTTAAACGACTTTTTCAAAAGTGAAAATTTTCCAATGGTCCCCCCTTCTTCAAATTTCGGCCAAATTTTGACATTTTCGAAACCTAACTGAATAGGTTTTCTTGTAGATTTCGAGCTCTAGAACTCACTTCCGGCCTCGATTCTTTGATAGCTGCAACCGTTTTTCCAGAATTGACGGTTGAAATATCGAAATTTTTGAAAATTCGATAAATTAGGCATTTCGTACCATTTTTTCGAAAATGTCGCTCCGCGACCATCAACAGCCTATATTTTTGGAATCAGCACGTCGAGATATACGTCCCTGAATTTTTTCAGAATTTTTAAACGACTTTTTCAAAAGTGAAAATTTTCCAATGGTCCCCCCTTCTTCAAATTTCGGCCAAATTTTGACATTTTCGAAACCTAACTGAGTACATTTTCTTGTAGATTTCGAGCTCTAGAACTCACTTCCGACCTCGATTCTTTGATAGCTGCAACCGTTTTTCCAGAATCGACGGTGGAAATATGGAAATTTTTGAAAATTCGATAAATTAGGCATTTCGTACCGATTTTTTCTAAAATGTCGCTCCGCGACCATCAACAGCCTATATTTTTGGAATCAGCACGTCGAGATCTACGTCCCTGAATTTTTTCAGAATTTTTAAACGACTTTTTCAAAAGTGAAAATTTTCCAATGGTCCCCCCTTCTTCAAATTTCGGCCAAATTTTGACATTTTCGAAACCTAACTGAGTAGGTTTTCTTGTAGATTTCGAGCTCTAGAACTCACTTCCGGCCTCGATTCTTTGATAGCTGCAACCGTTTTTCCAGAATTGACGGTTGAAATATCGAAATTTTTGAAAATTCGATAAATTAGGCATTTCGTACCATTTTTTCGAAAATGTCGCTCCGCGACCATCAACAGCCTATATTTTTGGAATCAGCACGTCGAGATCTACGTCCCTGAATTTTTTCAGAATTTTTTAACGACTTTTTCAAAAGTGAAAATTTTCCAATGGTCCCCCCTTCTTCAAATTTCGGCCAAATTTTGACATTTTCGAAACCTAAGTGAATACATTTTCTTGTAGATTTCGAGCTCTAGAACTCACTTCCGGCCTCGATTCTTTGATAGCTGCCACCGTTTTTCCAGAATCGACGGTTGAAATATGGAAATTTTTGAAAATTCGATAAATTAGGCATTTCGTACCGATTTTTTCGAAAATGTCGCTCCGCGACCATCAACAGCCTATATTTTTGGAATCAGCACGTTGAGATCTACGTCCCTGAGTTTTTTCAGAATTTTTAAACGACTTTTTCAAAAGTGAAAATTTTCCAATGGTCCCCCCTTCTTCAAATTTCGGCCAAATTTTGACATTTTCGAAACCTAACTGAGTACATTTTCTTGTAGATTTCGAGCTCTAGAACTCACTTCCGGCCTCGATTCTTTGATAGCTGCAACCGTTTTTCCAGAATCGACGGTTGAAATATCGAAATTTTTGAAAATTCGATAAATTAGACATTTCGAACCGATTTTTTCGAAAATGTCGCTCCGCGACCATCAACAGCCTATATTTTTGGAATCAGCACGTCGAGATCTACGACCCTGAATTTTTTCAGAATTTTTAAAGGGCTTTTTCAAAAATGAAAATTTTCCAATGGTCCCCCCTTCTTCAAAATTCGGCCAAATTTTGACATTTTCGAAACATAACTGAGTACGTTTTCTTGTAGATTTCGAGCTCTAGAACTCACTTCCGGCCTCGATTCTTTGATAGCTGCAAATTTTCCTTCTTCAAATTTCGGCCAAATTTTGACATTTTCGAAACCTAACTGAGTACATTTTCTTGTAGATTTCGAGCTCTAGAACTCACTTCCGGCCTCGATTCTTTGATGGCTGCAACCGTTTTTCCAGAATCGACGGTTGAAATATCGAAATTTTTGAAAATTCGATAAATTAGATATTTCGTACCGATTTTTTCGAAAATGTCGCTCCGCGACCATCAACAGCCTATATTTTTGGAATCAGCACGTCGAGATCTACGTGCCTGAATTTTTTCAGAATTTTTAAACGACTTTTTCAAAAGTGAAAATTTTCCTTCTTCAAATTTCGGCCAAATTTTGACATTTTCGAAACCTAACTGAGTACATTTTCTTGTAGATTTCGAGCTCTAGAACTCACTTCCGGCCTCGATTCTTTGATAGCTGCAACCGTTTTTCCAGAATCGACGGTTGAAATATCGAAATTTTTGAAAATTCGATAAATTAGACATTTCGAACCGATTTTTTCGAAAATGTCGCTCCGCGACCATCAACAGCCTATATTTTTGGAATCAGCACGTCGAGATCTACGACCCTGAATTTTTTCAGAATTTTTAAAGGGCTTTTTCAAAAATGAAAATTTTCCAATGGTCCCCCCTTCTTCAAATTTCGGCCAAATTTTGACATTTTCGAAACCTAACTGAGTACGTTTTCTTGTAGATTTCGAGCTCTAGAACTCACTTCCGGCCTCGATTCTTTGATAGCTGCAAATTTTCCTTCTTCAAATTTCGGCCAAATTTTGACATTTTCGAAACCTAACTGAGTACATTTTCTTGTAGATTTCGAGCTCTAGAACTCACTTCCGGCCTCGATTCTTTGATGGCTGCAACCGTTTTTCCAGAATCGACGGTTGAAATATCGAAATTTTTGAAAATTCGATAAATTAGATATTTCGTACCGATTTTTTCGAAAATGTCGCTCCGCGACCATCAACAGCCTATATTTTTGGAATCAGCACGTCGAGATCTACGTGCCTGAATTTTTTCAGAATTTTTAAACGACTTTTTCAAAAGTGAAAATTTTCCTTCTTCAAATTTCGGCCAAATTTTGACATTTTCGAAACCTAACTGAGTACATTTTCTTGTAGATTTCGAGCTCTAGAACTCACTTCCGGCCTCGATTCTTTGATAGCTGCAACCGTTTTTCCAGAATCGACGGTTGAAATATCGAAATTTTTGAAAATTCGATAAATTAGGCATTTCGTACCGATTTTTTCGAAAATGTCGCTCCGCGACCATCAACAGCCTATCTTTTTGGAATCAGCACGTCGAGATCTACGTGCCTGAATTTTTTCAGAATTTTTAAACGACTTTTTCAAAAGTGAAAATTTTCCAATGGTCCCCCCATCTTCAAATTTCGGCCAAATTTTGACATTTTCGAAACCTAACTGAGTACATTTTCTTGTAGATTTCGAGCTCTAGAACTCACTTCCGGCCTCGATTCTTTGATAGCTGCAACCGTTTTTCCAGAATCGACGGTTGAAATATCGAAATTTTTGAAAATTCGATAAATTAGGCATTTCGTACCGATTTTTTCGAAAATGTCGCTCCGCGACCATCAACAGCCTATATTCTTGGAATCAGCACGTCGAGATCCACGTCCCTGAATTTTTTCAGAATTTTTAAACGACTTTTTCAAAAGTGAAAATTTTCCAATGGTCCCCCCTCTTCAAATTTCGGCCAAATTTTGACATTTTCGAAACCTAACTGAGTACATTTTCTTGTAGATTTCGAGCTCTGGAACTCACTTCCGGCCTCGATTCTTTGATAGCTGCCACCGTTTTTCCAGAATCGACGGTTGAAATATCGAAATTTTTGAAAATTCGATAAATTAGGCATTTCGTACCGATTTTTTCGAAAATGTCGCTCCGCGACCATCAACAGCCTATATTTTTGGAATCAGCACGTCGAGATCTACGTCCCTGAATTTTTTCAGAATTTTTAAACGACTCTTTCAAAAGTGAAAATTTTCCAATGGTCCCCCCTTCTTCAAATTTCGGCCAAATTTTGACGTTTTCGAAACCTAACTGAGTACAATTTCTTGTTGGTTTCGAGCTCTAGAACTCACTTCCGGCCTCGATTCTTTGATAGCTGCAACCGTTTTTCCAGAATCGACGGTTGAAATATCGAAATTTTTGAAAATTCGATAAATTAGGCATTTCGTACCGATTTTTTCGAAAATGTCGCTCCGCGACCATCAACAGCCTATATTTGTGGAATCAGCACGTCGAGATCTACGTCCCTGAATTTTTTCAGAATTTTTAAACGACTTTTTCAAAAGTGAAAATTTTCCAATGGTCCCCCCTTCTTCAAATTTTGGCCAAATTTTGACTTTTCGAAACCTAACTGAGTACATTTTCTTGTAGATTTCGAGCTCTAGAACTCACTTCCGGCCTCGATTCTTTGATAGCTGCAACCGTTTTTCCAGAATCGACGGTTGAAATATCGAAATTTTTGAAAATTCGATAAATTAGGCATTTCGTACCGATTTTTTCGAAAATGTCGCTCCGCGACCATCAACAGCCTATATTTTTGCAATCAGCACGTCGAGATCTACGTCCCTGAATTTTTTCAGAATTTTTAAACCACTTTTTCAAAAGTGAAAATTTTCCAATGGTCCCCCCTTCTTCAAATTTCGGCCAAATTTTGACATTTTCGAAACCTAACTGAGTACATTTTCTTGTAGATTTCGAGCTCTAGAACTCACTTCCGGCCTCGATTCTTTGATAGCTGCAACCGTTTTTCCAGAATAGACGGTTGAAATATCGAAATTTTTGAAAATTCGATAAATTAGGCATTTCGTACCGATTTTTTCGAAAATGTCGCCCGCGACCATCAACAGCCTATATTTTTGGAATCAGTACGTCGAGATCTACGTCCCTGAATTTTTTCAGAATTTTTAAACGACTTTTTCAAAAGTGAAAATTTTCCAATGGTCCCCCCTTCTTCAAATTTCGGCCAAATTTTGACATTTTCGAAACCTAACTGAGTATATTTTCGTGTATATTTCGAGCTCTAGAACTCACTTCCGGCCTCGGTTCTTTGATAGCTGCAACCGTTTTTCCAGAATCGGCGGTTGAAATATCGAAATTTTTGAAAATTCGATAAATTAGGCATTTCGTACCGATTTTTTCGAAAATGTCGCTCCGCGACCATGAACAGCCTATATTTTTGGAATCAGCACGTCGAGATCTACGTCCCTGAATTTTTTCAGAATTTTTAAACGACTTTTTCAAAAGTGAAAATTTTCCAATGGTCCCCCCTTCTTCAAATTTCGCCGAAATTTTGACATTTTCGAAACCTAACTGAGTACATTTTCATGTAGATTTCGAGCTCTAGAACTCACTTCCGGCCTCGATTCTTTGATAGCTGCAACCGTTTTTCCAGAATCGACGGTTGAAATATCGAAATTTTTGAAAATTCGATAAATTAGGCATTTCGTACCGATTTTTTCGAAAATGTCGCTCCGCGACCATCAACAGCCTATATTTTTGGAATCAGCACGTCGAGATCTACGTCCCTGAATTTTTTCAGAATTTTTAAACCACTTTTTCAAAAGTGAAAATTTTCCAATGGTCCCCCCTTCTTCAAATTTCGGCCAAATTTTGACATTTTCGAAACCTAACTGAGTACATTTTCTTGTAGATTTCGAGCTCTAGAACTCACTTCCGGCCTCGATTCTTTGATAGCTGCAACCGTTTTTCCAGAATCGACGGTTGAAATATCGAAATTTTTGAAAATTCGATAAATTAGGCATTTCGTACCGATTTTTTCGAAAATGTCGCCCGCGACCATCAACAGCCTATATTTTTGGAATCAGCACGTCGAGATCTACGTCCCTGAATTTTTTCAGAATTTTTAAACGACTTTTTCAAAAGTGAAAATTTTCCAATGGTCCCCCCTTCTTCAAATTTCGGCCAAATTTTGACATTTTCGAAACCTAACTGAGTACATTTTCGTGTAGATTTCGAGCTCTAGAACTCACTTCCGGCCTCGATTCTTTGATAGCTGCAACCGTTTTTCCAGTATCGACGGTTGAAATATCGAAATTTTTGAAAATTCGATAAATTAGGCATTTCGTACCGATTTTTTCGAAAATGTCGCTCCGCGACCATCAACAGCCTATATTTTTGGAATCAGTACGTCGAGATCTACGTCCCTGAATTTTTTCAGAATTTTTAAACGACTTTTTCAAAAGTGAAAATTTTCCAATGGTCCCCCCTTCTTCAAATTTCGGCCAAATTTTGACATTTTCGAAACCTAACTGAGTATATTTTCGTGTATATTTCGAGCTCTAGAACTCACTTCCGGCCTCGGTTCTTTGATAGCTGCAACCGTTTTTCCAGAATCGGCGGTTGAAATATCGAAATTTTTGAAAATTCGATAAATTAGGCATTTCGTACCGATTTTTTCGAAAATGTCGCTCCGCGACCATGAACAGCCTATATTTTTGGAATCAGCACGTCGAGATCTACGTCCCTGAATTTTTTCAGAATTTTTAAACGACTTTTTCAAAAGTGAAAATTTTCCAATGGTCCCCCCTTCTTCAAATTTCGCCGAAATTTTGACATTTTCGAAACCTAACTGAGTACATTTTCATGTAGATTTCGAGCTCTAGAACTCACTTCCGGCCTCGATTCTTTGATAGCTGCAACCGTTTTTCCAGAATCGACGGTTGAAATATCGAAATTTTTGAAAATTCGATAAATTAGGCATTTCGTACCGATTTTTTCGAAAATGTCGCTCCGCGACCATCAACAGCCTATATTTTTGGAATCAGCACGTCGAGATCTACGTCCCTGAATTTTTTCAGAATTTTTAAACCACTTTTTCAAAAGTGAAAATTTTCCAATGGTCCCCCCTTCTTCAAATTTCGGCCAAATTTTGACATTTTCGAAACCTAACTGAGTACATTTTCTTGTAGATTTCGAGCTCTAGAACTCACTTCCGGCCTCGATTCTTTGATAGCTGCAACCGTTTTTCCAGAATCGACGGTTGAAATATCGAAATTTTTGAAAATTCGATAAATTAGGCATTTCGTACCGATTTTTTCGAAAATGTCGCCCGCGACCATCAACAGCCTATATTTTTGGAATCAGCACGTCGAGATCTACGTCCCTGAATTTTTTCAGAATTTTTAAACGACTTTTTCAAAAGTGAAAATTTTCCAATGGTCCCCCCTTCTTCAAATTTCGGCCAAATTTTGACATTTTCGAAACCTAACTGAGTACATTTTCGTGTAGATTTCGAGCTCTAGAACTCACTTCCGGCCTCGATTCTTTGATAGCTGCAACCGTTTTTCCAGTATCGACGGTTGAAATATCGAAATTTTTGAAAATTCGATAAATTAGGCATTTCGTACCGATTTTTCGAAAATGTCGCTCCGCGACCATCAACAGCCTATATTTTTGGAATCAGCACGTCGAGATCTACGTCCCTGAATTTTTTCAGAATTTTTAAACCACTTTTTCAAAAGTGAAAATTTTCCAATGGTCCCCCCTTCTTCAAATTTCGGCCAAATTTTGACATTTTCGAAACCTAACTGAGTACATTTTCTTGTAGATTTCGAGCTCTAGAACTCACTTCCGGCCTCGATTCTTTAATAGCTGCAACCGTTTTTCCAGAATCGACGGTTGAAATATCGAAATTTTTGAAAATTCGATAAATTAGGCATTTCGTACCGATTTTTTCGAAAATGGCGCTCCGCGACCATGAACAGCCTATATTTTGGAATCAGCACGTCAAGATCTACGTCCCTGAATTTTTTCAGAATTTTTAAACGACTTTTTCAAAAGTGAAAATTTTCCAATGGTCCCCCCTTCTTCAAATTTCGCCGAAATTTTGACATTTTCGAAACCTAACTGAATACATTTTCTTGTAGATTTCGAGCTCTAGAACTCACTTCCGGCCTCGATTTTTTGATTGCTGCAACCGTTTTTCCAGAATCGACGGTTGAAATATCGAAATTTTTGAAAATTCGATAAATTAGGCATTTCGTACCGATTTTTTCGAAAATGTCGCTCCGCGACCATCAACAGCCTATATTTTTGGAATCAGCATGTCGAGACCTACGTCCCTGAATTTTTTTTGAATATTGAAACGACTTTTTCAAAAGTGAAAATTTTCCAATGGTCCCCACTTCTTGAAATTTCGGCCAAATTTTGACATTTTCGAAACCTAACTGAGTACATTTTCTTGTAGATTTTTCAAGATTTTTCCCCAAAAATCAAGATTTTTACCCCAAAAAATCAAGATTTTTCAAGATTTTTCTCCCAAAAAACAAGATTTTTCCCCAAAAAATCAAGATTTTACCCCAAAAAAACAAGATTTTTCCCCAAAAAAACAAAAGTTTTCAAGATTTTTACCCCAAAAAATCAAGATCTTTACCCCAAAAATCAAGATTTTACCCCAAAAATTCAAGATTTTTCCCCAAAAAAACAAGATTTTTACCCCAAGAAACAAGATTTTTTCCCCAAAAAAGCAAGATTTTTACCCCAAAAATCAAGATTTTTCAAGATTTCCAAAATTTTCAAGATTCCAAAATTTTCAAGATTTCCATAAGTTTCCGAATTTTCTCCAAACTCCAACCCCCAGGCAAACTATCGGGACCACTTGGGAAGTTGGGGTTTTGGGTGGGGAGAAAAGAGGTTTTTTTTGAAAATTTTTTTCGAGATTTTTGAAGATTTTCGAAATTGTTCAAGGTCAAATTTTTCAAAGATCGAAATTTCCAATATTTTGAAAAATTTTTCAAGGTCACGATTTTGAAAATCGAGATTTTTTTAGATTTTTCGAAATTTTCGAGGTCAAGATTTTCTAGATCTAAATTTTCATGATTTTTCGAAATTTTTTCAAGGTCGAAATTTTCAAAATTAAGATTTTTCGACATTTTTCGAATTTTCACCAAAGTCCGACCCCCTTTCAAACTAGCGGGATGTTTTGGGAAAGAGGGGTTTGGGGTGGGGAGAAAAATTGCTCTTTTTTTAATTTAGGGGATGAAAATAGGGGTAGTTTTTAGATTTAGGGGTTGAAATTGGGGGTAGTTTTAATGGATAACGGATGAAGATGAGTTAAGGGTAGTTTTTTGGTCGAAGAGATTCTATCATGTTTGAATTTAGGGGATGAAATCGTGTTAAGGGTTGTTTTTTTTGGCCTCGAGGGGATGAAAATTTGTCGAGGGTAGTTTTCTTTGTGTGCCACTCGAGTTAACGCTTTGCTGCTGTTTTAGGTGTTTTCCGGAGTCTCGAGGACATGGGGGCCCTAAAAGACGTCCCGGTGAGTTGCGGTGAACTTGTTGTCCTCGATGTGATAGTCGTCCCCTGTCGGGGTTGACGAAAATCCACCACCTAATTAATTCGTCGGAGAGGCGGACTTTGCCAATTTCGTATTGGAATAACTCGAAAACGGCCGGAGGGATCGAGACGAAATCGACGCCGTTAGAATCCTTGAGGAAGGGAGAGAAGGACCATACTGGAAAGGAACCTCCGACATGACTTTTTTTCGCCCCCTTGTGTCAGCTGATCGATGAGAAAAAACGGAAATTCGGACTTTGAGCCGAGCCTGGCGAGTCGGAGGGAGGGTATGAATAGACTCTTTTGCTTTCTCTCGCTCCTTGTGCTTTTGTAGCTGCCTGAGGAATCTGAACTGATGGTCGAATTTTACACTCGATGGATTTCTTTCCAAGTCCGAGACTGAGAGTTAAGTCGAAACTTACTGCGTCACCTGCAAGTCCAGGAGGGATCGGAGAAGTCTTCCCGGTATCCTTGCTAGTCGTTTAAGTTAACTTAAGGATAAATTTTTGGAAATGCATAAAATCCACCCAAGTTCCGTGGTGAACAGAAAACTGCATTACCGACTGAGTCTGTCAGTTGTCACTTCGATTCCAGGATGAAAACGCTTTTTCGATTTTCCGGCTTTCCCGGGAGTTTTCGAATGCTCAGCTTACCTTCGGAGCCCCCTCGTGATGTCTCCGGGTGAGTACCTTTGATCGTACGAACGGTACTTTTATCGCATTGTCTGTTAACAGTGAACGGAATTTATTCGTCGGAGAGGCGTACTTTTCGAAATTGAAATTGGAATAACTCGAAAACGGCCGGACCAATGGAGACGAGATAGACGGCGTTGGAATCGTCGCGGACCTGACCTGACTTCTGCTTCCCGAAATCTACAAGAAAATGTATTAAGTGAAATTTCGTAAATTTTGTAAAAAATTGATGGAAAATTGGGGTTATTTTGCATATTTCTGAATATTTCAAAGAACGATTCTGTAAAGGCCATTGCAGCTATCGAAGAAGTGAAAGCGGATTTGACTTCTTCTACAAGAAAATATATATATTAAGTGAAATTTCGAATATTTTGTTAAAAATTGTTGGAATATTGAGGTTATTTAGCATATTTTTGAATATTTCAAAAAACGATTCTGGAAAGGCCCTTGGAGTTATCGAAGAAATGAAAGCGGATATGACTTCCGCGGCGAAAAGGACGAAAAAGGATATTAAGAACGAAAAATGACAAAGATGGACGAAAGAGGACGAAAAAAGTCGAAAAAGGACATAAAAGGTCGAAAAAGGACTAAGAAGGACGAAAAAGGATAAAAGGGACGAAATAGAACGGAAAAGAACGAAAAAAGAAAGAAAAATGAAGAGAAGGGCGAAAAGGGCAAAAAGAATTTTGGAGGGGAGTAACTATGATTCTACGGCGGGAGCAACTATGATTCCCCGGTGGGAGTAACTATGATTCTCCGGTGGGAATAACTATGATTCTCCGGTGGGAGTAACTATGATTCTCCGGTGGGAGTAACTATGATTCTACGGCGGGAGTAACTATGATTCCCCGGTGGGAGTAACTATGATTCTCCGGTGGGAATAACTATGATTCTCCGGTGGGAGTAACTATGATTCTCCGGTGGGAGTAACTATGATTCTACGGCGGGAGTAACTATGATTCCCCGGTGGGAGTAACTATGATTCTCCGGTGGGAGTAACTATGATTCTCCGGTGGGAGTAACTATGATTCTTCGGTGGGAGTAACTATGACACTCCGATGGGGTGTCATATGACGCGGAATTTCCTCAGGATTACGATTACATATTCGCTTTTGCCGGATCTCTTCAAATAAGCGAGAAAAATGCAAATTTGTTTGGGGGGGAGTAACTATGACTATTCACTTCAAAGGACAATTCTGGAAAAACCAAGGGAGTTATCGAAGAAGTGAAAGCGGACTTGACTTCTGCGGCCCGAAATCTACAAGAAAATATATTAAGTGAAATTTCGAAAATTTTGTTAAAAATTGGTGGAAAATTGAAGTTATTTTGCATATTTTTGAATATTCAAAGCGCGATTCTGGGGAAGCCATTGAAGTTATCGAAGAAATGAAAATGGATATGACTTCTGCGGCCCGAAATTTGCAAGGAAATGTATTAAGTGAAATTTCGATAATTTTGTTGAAAATTGGTGGGAAATTGAGATTATTTTGCATATTTTTGAATATTTCAAACGACGATTCTGGGAAAACCATTGGAGCTATCGAAGAAATGAAAACGGATATGAATTCTGCGTACCGAAATTTACAAGAAAATGTATTAAGTGAAATTTCGAGAATTTTGTTAAAAATTGATGGGAAATTGAGGTTATTTTGCATATTTTTGAATATTTCAAAGAACGATTCTGGAAAGTCCCTTGGAGTTACCGAAGAAATGAAAGCGGATATGACATCCCCGGCGAAAAAGGACGAAAAAGGATTCTAAGAACGAAAAATGACGAAGATGGACGAAAGAGGACGAAAAGAGTCGAAAAAGGACATAAAAGGGCGACAAAGGACTAAGAAGGACGAAAAAGGATAAAAGGGTCGAAAAAGGACGGAATAGAACGAAAAAAAAAGAAAAATGAAGAGAACGGCAAAAAGGGTAAAAAGAATTTTGGAGGGGAGTTACTATGATTCTTCGGTGGGAGTAACTATGATTCCCCGGTGGGAGTAACTATGATTCTCCGGTGGGAGTAACTATGATTCTCCGGTGGGAGTAACTATGATTCTTCGGTGGGAGTAACTATGATTCTCCGGTGGGAGTAACTATGATTCTTCGGTGGGAGTAACTATGACACTCCGATGGGGTGTCATATGACGCGGAATTTCCTCAGGATTACGATTACATATTCGCTTATGATTCTCCGGTGGGAATAACTATGATTCTCCGGTGGGAGTAACTATGATTCTTCGGTGGGAGTAACTATGATTCCCCGGTGGGAGTAACTATGATTCTCCGGTGGGAGTAACTATGATTCTCCGGGGGGAGTAACTATGATTCTTCGGTGGGAGTAACTATGATTCCCCGGCGGGAGTAACTATGATTCTCCGGTGGGAGTAACTATGATTCTCCGGTGGGTGTAACTATGATTCTTCGGTGGGAGTAACTATGATTCTCCGGTGGGAATAACTATGATTCTCCGGTGGGAGTAACTATGATTCTTCGGTGGGAGTAACTATGATTCCCCGGTGGGAGTAACTATGATTCTCCGGTGGGAGTAACTATGATTCTCCGGTGGGAGTAACTATGATTCTACGGCGGGAGTAACTATGATTCCCCGGTGGGAGTAACTATGATTCTCCGGTGGGAGCAACTATGATCCTCCGGTGGGAGTAACTATGATTCTCCGGTGGGAGTAACTATGATTCTACGGCGGGAGTAACTATGATTCCCCGGTGGGAGTAACTATGATTTTCCGGTGGGAATAACTATGATTCTCCGGTGGGAGTAACTATGATTCCCCGGTGGGAGTAACTATGATTCTCCGGTGGGAGTAACTATGATTCTCCGGTGGGAGTAACTATGATTCTCCGGTGGGAGTAACTATGATTCTACGGCGGGAGTAACTATGATTCCCCGGTGGGAGTAACTATGATTTTCCGGTGGGAATAACTATGATTCTCCGGTGGGAGTAACTATGATTCTTCGGTGGGAGTAACTATGATTCCCCGGTGGGAGTAACTATGATTCTCCGGTGGAAATAACTATGATTCTTCGGTGGGAGTAACTATGATTCTACGGCGGGAGTAACTATGATTCTCCGGCGGGAGTAACTATGATTCCCCGGTGGGAGTAACTATGATTCTCCGGTGGGAGCAACTATGATTCTCCGGTGGGAGTAACTATGATTCTCCGGTGGGAGTAACTATGATTCTACGGCGGGAGTAACTATGATTCCCCGGTGGGAGTAACTATGATTTTCCGGTGGGAATAACTATGATTCTCCGGTGGGAGTAACTATGATTCCCCGGTGGGAGTAACTATGATTCTCCGGTGGGAGTAACTATGATTCTCCGGTGGGAGTAACTATGATTCTCCGGTGGGAGTAACTATGATTCTACGGCGGGAGTAACAATGATTCCCCGGTGGGAGTAACTATGATTCTCCGGTGGGACTAACTATGATTTTCCGGTGGGAATAACTATGATTCTCCGGTGGGAGTAACTATGATTCCCCGGTGGGAGTAACTATGATTCTCCGGTGGGAGTAACTATGATTCTCCGGTGGGAGTAACTATGATTCTTCGGTGGGGGCAACTATGATTCTCCGGTGGGAATAACTATGATTCCCCGGTGGGAGTGACTATGATTCTCCGGTGGGAGTAACTATGATTCTCCGGTGGGAGTAACTATAATTCTACGGCGGGAGTAACTATGATTCCCCGGTGGGAGTAACTATGATTCTCCGGTGGGAGTAACTATGATTCTCCGGTGGGAGTAACTATGATTCTCCGGTGGGAGTAACTATAATTCTACGGCGGGAGTAACTATGATTCCCCGGTGGGAGTAACTATGATTCTCCGGTGGGAGTAACTATGATTCTCCGGTGGGAGTAACTATGATTCTTCGGTGGGAGTAACTATGACACTCCGGTGGGGTGTCATATGACGCGGAATTTCCTCAGGATTACGATTACATATTCGCTTATGATTCTCCGGTGGGAATAACTATGATTCTCCGGTGGGAGTAACTATGATTCTTCGGTGGGAGTAACTATGATTCTTCGGTGGGAGTAACTATGACACTCCGGTGGGGTGTCATATGACGCGGAATTTCCTCAGGATTACGATTACATATTCGCTTATGATTCTCCGGTGGGAGTAACTATGATTCTCCGGTGGGAGTAACTATGATTCTCCGGTGGGAGTAACTATGATTCTTCGGTGGGAGTAACTATGACACTCCGGTGGGGTGTCATATGACGCGGAATTTCCTCAGGATTACGATTACATATTCGCTTATGATTCTCCGGTGGGAATAACTATGATTCTCCGGTGGGAGTAACTATGATTCTTCGGTGGGAGTAACTATGATTCTCCGGTGGGAGTAACTATGATTCTTCGGTGGGAGTAACTATGATTCTCCGGTGGGAATAACTATGATTCCCCGGTGGGAGTAACTATGATTCTCCGGTGGGAGTAACTATGATTCTCCGGTGGGAGTAACTATGATTCTTCGGTGGGGGCAACTATGATTCTCCGGTGGGAATAACTATGATTCCCCGGTGGGAGTGACTATGATTCTCCGGTGGGAGTAACTATGATTCTCCGGTGGGAGTAACTATAATTCTACGGCGGGAGTAACTATGATTCCCCGGTGGGAGTAACTATGATTCTCCGGTGGGAGTAACTATGATTCTCCGGTGGGAGTAACTATGATTCTACGGCGGGAGTTACTATGATTCTTCGGTGGGAGTAACTATGATTCTTCGGTGGGAGTAACTATGATTCTCCGGTGAAAATAACTATGATTCCCCGGTGGGAGTAACTATGATTCTCCGGTGGGAGTAACTATGATTCTCCGGTGGGAGTAACTATAATTCTACGGCGGGAGTAACTATGATTCCCCGGTGGGCGTAACTATGATTCTCCGGTGGGAGTAACAATGATTCTCCGGTGGGAGTTACTATGATTCTCCGGTGGGAGTAACTATGATTCTCCGGTGGGAGTAACTATGATTCTCCGGTGGGAGTAACTATGATTCTTCGGTGGGAGTAATTATGACACTCCGATGGGGTGTCATATGACGCGGAATTTCCTCAGGATTACGATTACGTATTCTCTTATGATTCTCCGGTGGGAATAACTATGATTCTCCGGTGGGAGTAACTATGATTCTACGGCGGGAGTAACTATGATTCCCCGGTGGGAGTAACTATGATTCTCCGGTGGGAGTAACTATGATTCCCCGGTGGGAGTAACTATGATTCTACGGCGGGAGTAACTATGATTCCCCGGTGGGAGTAACTATGATTCTCCGGGGGGAGTAACTATGATTCCCCGGTGGGAGTAACTATGATTCTCCGGTGGGAGTAACTATGATTCTCCGGTGGGAATAACTATGATTCTCCGGTGGGAGTAACTATGATTCTTCGGTGGGAGTAACTATGATTCTCCGGTGGGAATAACTATGATTCTCCGGTGGGAGTAACTATGATTCTCCGGTGGGAGTAACTATGATTCTCCGGTGGGAATAACTATGATTCTCCGGTGGGAGTAACTATGATTCTCCGGTGGGAGTAACTATGATTCTTCCGTGGGAGTAACTATGATTCTCCGGTGGGAATAACTATGATTCTCCGGTGGGAGTAACTATGATTCTCCGGTGGGAGTAACTATGATTCTCCGGTGGGAATAACTATGATTCTCCGGTGGGAGTAACTATGATTCTCCGGTGGGAGTAACTATGATTCTTCCGTGGGAGTAACTATGATTCTTCGGTGGGAGTAACTATGATTCTCCGGTGGGAGTAACTATGATTCTACGGCGGGAGTTACTATGATTCTTCGGTGGGAGTAACTATGATTCTCCGGTGGGAATAACTATGATTCTCCGGTGGGAGTAACTATGATTCTACGGCGGGAGTAACTATGATTCCCCGGTGGGAGTAACTATGATTCTCCGGTGGGAGTAACTATGATTCTACGGCGGGAGTTACTATGATTCTTCGGTGGGAGTAACTATGATTCCCCGGTGGGAGTTACTATGATTCTCCGGTGGGAGTAACTATGATTCTCCGGTGGGAGTAACTATGATTCTTCGGTGGGAGTAACTATGATTCTCCGGTGGGAATAACTATGATTCTCCGGTGGGAGTAACTATGATTCTACGGCGGGAGTAACTATGATTCCCCGGTGGGAGTAACTATGATTCTCCGGTGGGAGTAACTATGATTCTACGGCGGGAGTAACTATGATTCCCCGGTGGGAGTAACTATGATTCTCCGGTGGGAGTAACTATGATTCTCCGGTGGGAGTAACTATGATTCTCCGGTGGGAGTAACTATGATTCTTCGGGGGGAGTAACTATGATTCCCCGGTGGGAGTAACTATGATTCTCCGGTGGGAGTAACTATGATTCTCCGGTGGGAGTAACCATGATACTACGGCGGGAGTAACTATGATTCCCCGGTGGGAGTAACTATGATTCTCCGGTGGGAGTAACTATGATTCTCCGGTGGGAGTAACTATGATTCTCCGGTGGGAGTAACTATGATTCTACGGCGGGAGTAACTATGATTCTCCGGTGGGAGTAACTATGATTCTCCGGTGGGAGTAACTATGATTCTACCGCGGGAGTAACTATGATTCTCCGGTGGGAGTAACTATGATTCCCCGGTGGGAGTAACTATGATTCTACGGCGGGAGTAACTATGATTCCCCGGTGGGAGTAACTATGATTCTCCGGGGGGAGTAACTATGATTCCCCGGTGGGAGTAACTATGATTCTCCGGTGGGAGTAACTATGATTCTCCGGTGGGAATAACTATGATTCTCCGGTGGGAGTAACTATGATTCTTCGGTGGGAGTAACTATGATTCTCCGGTGGGAATAACTATGATTCTCCGGTGGGAGTAACTATGATTCTCCGGTGGGAGTAACTATGATTCTCCGGTGGGAATAACTATGATTCTCCGGTGGGAGTAACTATGATTCTCCGGTGGGAGTAACTATGATTCTTCCGTGGGAGTAACTATGATTCTCCGGTGGGAATAACTATGATTCTCCGGTGGGAGTAACTATGATTCTCCGGTGGGAGTAACTATGATTCTCCGGTGGGAGTAACTATGATTCTCCGGTGGGAATAACTATGATTCTCCGGTGGGAGTAACTATGATTCTTCCGTGGGAGTAACTATGATTCTTCGGTGGGAGTAACTATGATTCTTCGGTGGGAGTAACTATGATTCTTCGGTGGGGGTAACTATGATTCTTCGGTGGGAGTAACTATGATCCTTCGGTGGGAGTAACTATGATTCTTCGGTGGGAGTAACTATGATTCTTCGGTGTTAGTAACTATGATCCTTCGGTGGGAGTAACTATGATTCTTCGGTGGGGGTAACTATGATTCTTCGGTGGGAGTAACTATGATTCTTCGGTGGGAGTAACTATGATTCTTCGGTGGGAGTAACAATGATTCTTCGGTGGGAGTAACTATGATGCTTCGGTGGGAGTAACTATGATCCTTCGGGGGGAGTAACTATGATCCTTCGGTGGGAGTAACTATGATTCTTCGGTGGGAGTAATTATGATTCTTCGGTGGGAGTAACTATGATTCTTCGGTGGGAGTAACTATGATTCTTCGGTGGGAGTAACTATGATTCTTCGTTGGGAGTAACTATGATTCTCCGGTGGGAGTAACTATGATTCTTCCGTGGGAGTAACTATGATTCTCCGGTGGGAATAACTATGATTCTCCGGTGGGAGTAACTATGATTCTCCGGTGGGAGTAACTATGATTCTCCGGTGGGAATAACTATGATTCTCCGGTGGGAGTAACTATGATTCTCCGGTGGGAGTAACTATGATTCTTCCGTGGGAGTAACTATGATTCTTCGGTGGGAGTAACTATGATTCTTCGGTGGGAGTAACTATGATTCTTCGGTGGGAGTAACTATGATTCTTCGGTGGGAGTAACTATGATTCTTCGGTGGGAGTAAATATAATTCTTCGCTGGGATTAACAATGATTCTTCGGTGGGAGTAACTATGATTCTTCGGTGGGAGTAACTATGATTCTTCGGTGGGAGTAACTATGATTCTTCGGTGGGAGTAACTATGATTCTTCGTTGGGAGTAATTATGATTCTTCGGTGGGAGTGACTATGATTCTTCGGTGGGAGTAACTATGATTCTTCGGTGGGAGTAACTATGATCCTTCGGTGGGAGTAACTATGATTCTTCGGTGGGAGTAACTATGATTCTTCGGTGGGAGTAACTATGACTCTTCGGTGGGAGTAACTATGATTCTTCGGTGGGAGTAACTATGATCCTTCGGTGGGAGTAACTATGATTCTTCGGTGGGAGTAATTATGATCCTTCGGTGGGAGTAACTATGATTCTTCGGTGGGAGTAACTATGATTCTTCGGTGGGAGTAACTATGATTCTTCGGTGGGAGTAACTATGATTCTTCGGTGGGAGTAACTATGATTCTTCGGTGGGAGTAACTATGATTCTTCGGTGGGGTATCATATGACGCGGAATTTCCTCAGGATTACGATTCCATATTCGCTTTTGCCGGATCTCTTCAATTAAGCGAGGAAAATGCAAAATAGTCTGGGGGGAAGTAACTATGACTATGTATTTCAAAGGACGATTCTCGATAAACCAAGGTAGTTATCGAAGAGGTGAAAGCGGATTTGATTTCTGCGGCCCGAAATGTGCAAGAAAATATATTAAGTGAAATTTCGAAAATTTTGTTAAAAATTGATGGGAAATTGAGGTCATTTTGCATATTTTTGAATATTTCAAAGGACGATTCTGGGAAAACCATTGAAGTTATCGAAGAAATGAAAACGGATATAACTACTGTGGCGAAAAAGGACGAAAAAGGATACTAAGAACGAAAAAGGACGAAGATGGACGAAAGAGGACGAAAAAAGTCGAAAAAGGACATAAAACGGCGAAAAAGGACGAAGAAGGACGAAAAAGGTTAAAAGGGACGAAAAAGGACGGAAAAGAACGAAAAAGAAACCAAAAATGAAGAGAAGGGCAAAAAGGGTAAAGAGAATTTTGGAGGGGAGTAACTATGATTCTTCGGTGGGAGTAACTATGATTCTTCGGTGGGAGTAACTATGATTCTTCGGTGGGAGTAATTATGATTCTTCGGTGGGAGTAATTATGATTTTTCGGTGGGAGTAACTATGATTCTTCGGTGGGAGTAACTATGATTCTTCGATGGGAGTAACTATGATTCTTCGGTGGGAGTAACTATGATTCTTCGGTGGGAGTAACTATGATTCTTCGGTGGGAGTAACTATGATTCTTCGGTGGGAGTAACTATGATTCTTCGGTGGGAGTAACTATGATTCTTCGGTGGGAGTAACTATGATTCTTCGGTGGGAGTAACTATGTTTCTTCGGTGGGAGTAACTATAATTCTTCGGTGGGAGTAACTATGATTCTTCGGTGGGAGTAACTATGACTCTTCGGTGGGAATAACTATGATTCTTCGGTGGGAGTAACTATGATTCTTCGGTGGGAGTAACTATGATTCTTCGGTGGGAGTAACTATGATTCTTCGGTGGGAGTAACTATGATTCTTCGGTGGGAGTAACTATGATTCTTCGGTGGGAGTAACTATGATTCTTCGGTGGGAGTAACTATGATTCTTCGGTGGGAGTAACAATGATTCTTCGGTGGGAGTAATTATGATTCTTCGGTGGGAGTAATTATGATTTTTCGGTGGGAGTAACTATGATTCTTCGGTGGGAGTAACTATGATTCTTCGATGGGAGTAATTATGATTTTTCGGTGGGAGTAACTATGATTCTTCGGTGGGAGTAACAATGATTCTTCGGTGGGAGTAACTATGATTCTTCGGTGGGAGTAACAATGATTCTTCGGTGGGAGTAACTATGATTCTTCTGTGGGAGTAACTATGATTCTTCGGTGGGAGTAACTATGATTCTTCGGTGGGAGTAACTATGATTCTTCGGTGGGAGTAACTATGATTCTTCGGTGGGAGTAACTATGGTTCTTCGGTGGGAGTAACTATGATTCTTCGGTGGGGTATCATATGACGCGGAATTTCCTCAGGATTACGATTCCATATTCGCTTTTGCCGGATCTCTTCAATTAAGCGAGGAAAATGCAAAATAGTCTGGGGGGAAGTAACTATGACTATGTATTTCAAAGGACGATTCTCGATAAACCAAGGTAGTTATCGAAGAGGTGAAAGCGGATTTGACTTCTGCGGCCCGAAATCTACAAGAAAATGTATTAAGTGAAATTTCGAACATTTTGTTGAAAATTGGTAGAAAATTGAGGTCATTTTGCATATTTTTGAACATTTCAAAGGACGATTCTGGGAAAACCATTGAAGTTATCGAAGAAATGAAAACGGATATGACTACTGTGGCGAAAAAGGACGAAAAAGGATACTAAGAACGAAAAAGGACGAAGATGGACGAAAGAGGACGAAAAAAGTCGAAAAAGGACATAAAACGGCGAAAAAGGACGAAGAAGGACGAAAAAGGATAAAAGGGACGAAAAAGGACGGAAAAGAACGTAAAAGAAACCAAAAATGAAGAGAAGGGCAAAAAGGGTAAAGAGAATTTTGGAGGGGAATAACAATGATTCTTCGGTGGGAGTAACTATGATTCTTCGGTGGAAGTAACTATGATTCTTCGGTGGGAGTAACTATGATCCTTCGGTGGGAGTAACTATGATTCTTCGGTGGGAGTAACTATGATTCTTCGGTGGGAGTAACAATGATTCTTATGTGGGAGTAATTATGATTCTTCGGTGGGAGTAACTATGATTCTTCGGTGGGAGTAACTATGATTCTTCGGTGGGAGTAACTATGATTCTTCGGTGGGAGTAACTATGATTCTTCGGTGGGAGTAACAATGATTCTTATGTGGGAGTAATTATGATTCTTCGGTGGGAGTAACTATGATTCTTCGGTGGGAGTAACTATGATTCTTCGGTGGGAGTAACTATGATTCTTCGATGGGAGTAACTATGATTCTTCGGTGGGAGTAACTATGATTCTTCGGTGGGAGTAACTATGATTCTTCGGTGGGAGTAACTATGATTCTTCGGTGGGAGTAACTATGATTGTTCGGTGGGAGTAACTATGTTTCTTCGGTGGGAGTAACTATGATTCTTCGGTGGGAGTAACTATGATTCTTCGGTGGGAGTAACTATGATTCTTCGGTGGGAGTAACTATGATTCTTCGGTGGGAGTAACTATGATTCTTCGGTGGGAGTAACTATGATTCTTCGGTGGGAGTAACTATGATTCTTCGGTGGGAGTAACTATGATCCTTCGGTGGGAGTAACTATGATTCTTCGGTGGGAGTAACTATGATTCTTCGGTGGGAGTAATTATGATTCTTCGGTGGGAGTAATTATGATTTTTCGGTGGGAGTTACTATGATTCTTCGGTGGGAGTAACTATGATACTTCGGTGGGAGTAACTATGATTCTTCGGTGGGAGTAACTATGATTCTTCGGTGGGAGTAACTATGATTCTTCGGTGGGAGTAACTATGATTCTTCGGTGGGAGTAACTATGATTCTTCGGTGGGAGTAACAATGATTCTTCGGTGGGAGTAACTATGATTCTTCGGTGGGAGTAACTATGATTCTTCGGTGGGAGTAACTATGATTCTTCGGTGGGAGTAACTATGATTCTTCGGTGGGAGTAACTATGATTCTTCGGTGGGAGTAACTATGATTCTTCGGTGGGAGTAACTATGATTCTTCGGTGGGAGTAACTATGATTCTTCGGTGGGAGTAACTATGATTCTTCGGTGGGAGTAACTATGATTCTTCGGTGGGGGTAACTATGATTCTTCGGTGGGAGTAACTATGATTCTTCGGTGGGAGTAACTATGATTCTTCGGTGGGAGTAACTATGATTCTATGGTGGGAGTAACTATGATTCTTCGGTGGGAGTAACTATGATTCTTCGGTGGGAGTAACTATGATTCTTCGGTGGGAGTAACTATGATTCTTCGGTGGGAGTAACTATGATTCTTCGGTGGGAGTAACTATGATTCTTCGGTGGGAGTAACTATGATTCTTCGGTGGGAGTAACTATGATTCTTCGGTGGGAGTAACTATGATTCTTCGGTGGGAGTAACTATGATTCTTCGGTGGGAGTAACTATGATTCTTCGGTGGGAGTAACTATGATTCTTCGGTGGGAGTAACAATGATTCTTCGGTGGGAGTAACTATGATTCTTCGGTGGGAGTAACTATGATTCTTCGGTGGGAGTAACTATGACTCTTCGGTGGGAGTAACTATGATTCTTCGGTGGCAGTAACTATGATTTTTCGGTGGGAGTAACTATGATTCTTCGGTGGGAGTAAATATGATTCTTCGGTGGGAGTAACTATGATTCTTCGGTGGGAGTAACTATGATTCTTCGGTGGGAGTAACTATGATTCTTCGGTGGGAGTAACTATGATTCTTCGGTGGGAGTAACAATGATTCTTCGGTGGGAGTAACTATGATTCTTCGGTGGGAGTAACTATGATTCTTCGGTCGGAGTAACTATGACTCTTCGGTGGGAGTAACTATAATTCTTCGGTGGCAGGAACTATGATTTTTCGGTGGGAGTAACTATGATTCTTCGGTGGGAGTAACTATGATTCTTCGGTGGGAGTAAATATGATTCTTCGGTGGGAGTAACTATGATTCTTCGATGTTAGTAACTATGATTCTTCGGTGGGAGTAACTATGATTCTTCGGTGGGAGTAACTATGATTCTTCGGTGGGAGTAACTATGATTCTTCGGTGGGAGTAACTATGATTCTTCGGTGGGAGTAACTATGATTCTTCGGTGGGAGTAACTATGATTCTTCGGTGGGAGTAACTATGATTCTTCGGTGGGAGTAACTATGATTCTTCGGTGGGAGTAACTATGATTCTTCGGTGGGAGTAACTATGATTCTTCGGTGGGAGTAACTATGATTCTTCGGTGGGAGTAACTATGATTCTTCGGTGGGAGTAACTATGATTCTTCGGTGGGAGTAACTATGATTCTTCGGTGGGAGTAACTATGATTCTTCGGTGGGAGTAACAATGATTCTTCGGTGGGAGTAACTATGATTCTTCGGTGGGAGTAACTATGATTCTTCGGTGGGAGTAACTATGACTCTTCGGTGGGAGTAACTATGATTCTTCGGTGGCAGTAACTATGATTTTTCGGTGGGAGTAACTATGATTCTTCGGTGGGAGTAAATATGATTCTTCGGTGGGAGTAACTATGATTCTTCGGTGGGAGTAACTATGATTCTTCGGTGGGAGTAACTATGATTCTTCGGTGGGAGTAACTATGATTCTTCGGTGGGAGTAACAATGATTCTTCGGTGGGAGTAACTATGATTCTTCGGTGGGAGTAACTATGATTCTTCGGTCGGAGTAACTATGACTCTTCGGTGGGAGTAACTATAATTCTTCGGTGGCAGGAACTATGATTTTTCGGTGGGAGTAACTATGATTCTTCGGTGGGAGTAACTATGATTCTTCGGTGGGAGTAAATATGATTCTTCGGTGGGAGTAACTATGATTCTTCGATGTTAGTAACTATGATTCTTCGGTGGGAGTAACTATGATTCTTCGGTGGGAGTAACTATGATTCTTCGGTGGGAGTAACTATGATTCTTCGGTGGGAGTAACTATGATTCTTCGGTGGGAGTAACTATGATTCTTCGGTGGGAGTAACTATGATTCTTCGGTGGGAGTAAATATGATTCTTCGGTGGGAGTAACTATGATTCTTCGATGTTAGTAACTATGATTCTTCGGTGGGAGTAACTATGATTCTTCGGTGGGAGTAACTATGATTCTTCGGTGGGAGTAACTATGATTCTTCGGTGGGAGTAACTATGATTCTTCGGTGGGAGTAACTATGATTCTTCGGTGTTAGTAACTATGATTCTTCGGTGGGAGTAACTATGATTCTTCGGTGGGAGTAACTATGATTCTTCGGTGGGAGTAACTATGATTCTTTGGTGGAAGTAACTATGATTCTTAGGTGGGAGTAACTATGATTCTTCGGTGGGAGTCACTATGATTCTTCGGTGGGAGTAACTATGATTCTTCGGTGGGAGTAACTATGATTCTTCGGTGGGAGTAACTATGATTTTTCGGTGGGAGTAACTATGATTCTTCGGTGGGAGTAACTATGATTCTTCGGTGGGAGTAACTATGATTCTTCGGTGGGAGTAACTATGATTCTTCGGTGGGAGTAACTATGATTCTTCGGTGTTAGTAACTATGATTCTTCGGTGGGAGTAACTATGATTCTTCGGTGGGAGTAACTATGATTCTTCGGTGGGAGTAACTATGATTCTTCGGTGGGAGTAACTATGATTCTTCGGTGGGAGTAACTATGATTCTTCGGTGGGAGTAAATATGATTCTTCGGTGGGAGTAACTATGATTCTTCGATGTTAGTAACTATGATTCTTCGGTGGGAGTAACTATGATTCTTCGGTGGGAGTAACTATGATTCTTCGGTGGGAGTAACTATGATTCTTCGGTGGGAGTAACTATGATTCTTCGGTGGGAGTAACTATGATTCTTCGGTGGGAGTAACTATGATTCTTCGATGTTAGTAACTATGATTCTTCGGTGGGAGTAACTATGATTCTTCGGTGGGAGTAACTATGATTCTTCGGTGTGAGTAACTATGATTCTTCGGTGGGAGTAACTATGATTCTTCGGTGGGAGTAACTATGATTCTTCGGTGGGAGTAACTATGATTCTTCGGTGGGAGTAACTATGATTCTTCGGTGGGAGTAACTATGATTCTTAGGTGGGGTATCATATGACGCGGAATTTCCTCAGGATTACGATTCCCTATTCGCTTTTGCCGGATATCTTCAATTAAGCGAGAAAAATGCAAATTTGTCTGGGGGGAAGTAACTATGACTATGTACTTCAAAGGACGATTCTCGATAAACCAAGGTAGTTATCGAAGAGGTGAAAGCGGATTTGACTTCTGCGGCCCGAAATCTACAAGAAAATGTATTAAGTGAAATTTCGAAAATTTTGTTGAAAATTGGTAGAAAATTGAGGTCATTTTGCATATTTTTGAACATTTCAAAGGACGATTCTGGGAAAACCATTGAAGTTATCGAAGAAATGAAAACGGATATGGCTTCTGCGGCCCGAAATGTGCAAGAAAATGTATTAAGTGAAATTTCGAAAATTTTGTTAAAAATTGATGGGAAATTGAGGTCATTTTGCATATTTTTGAATATTTCAAAGGACGATTCTGGGAAAACCCTTGAAGTTATCGAAGAAATGAAAACGGATATGGCTTCTGCGGCCCGAAATGTGCAAGAAAATGTATTAAGTGAAATTTCGAAAATTTTGTTAAAAATTGATGGGAAATTGAGGTCATTTTGCATATTTTTGAATATTTCAAAGGATGATTCTGGGAAAACCATTGAAGTTATCGAATAAATGAAAACGGATATGACTACTGTGGCGAAAAAGGACGAAAAAGGATACTAAGGACGAAAAAGGACGAAGATGGACGAAAGAGGACGAAAAAAGTCGAAAAAGGACATAAAACGGCGAAAAAGGACGAAGAAGGACGAAAAAGGATAAAAGGGACGAAAAAGGACGGAAAAGAACGAAAAAGAAACCAAAAATGAAGAGAAGGGCAAAAAGGGTAAGGAGAATTTTGGAGGGGAGTAACTATGAGTCTTCGGTGGGAGTAACTATGATTCTTCGGTGGGAGTAACTATGATTTTTCGGTGGGAGTAACTATGATTCTTCGGTGGGAGTAACTATGATTCTTCGGTGGGAGTAACTATGATTCTTCGGTGGGAGTAACTATGATTCTTCGGTGGGAGTAACTATGATTCTTCGGTGGGAGTAACTATGATTCTTCGGTGGGAGTAACTATGATTCTTCGGTGGGAGTAACTATGCTTCTTCGGTGGGAGTAACTATGATTCTTCGGTGGGAGTAACTAGGATTCTTCGGTGGGAGTAAGTATGATTCTTCGGTGGGAGTAACTATGAATCTTCGGTGGGAGTAACTATGATTCTTCGGTGGGAGTAACTATGATTCTTCGGTGGGAGTAACAATGATTCTTCGGTGGGAGTAACTATGATTCTTCGGTGGGAGTAACTATGATTCTTCGGTGGGAGTAACTATGATTCTTCGGTGGGAGTAACTATGATTCTTCGGTGTTAGTAACTATGATTCTTCGGTGGGAGTAACTATGATACTTCGGTGGGAGTAACTATGATTCTTCGGTGGGAGTAACTATGATTCTTCGGTGGGAGTAACTATGATTCTTCGGTAGGAGTAACTATGATTCTTCGGTGGGAGTAACTATGATTCTTCGGTGGGAGTAACTATGATTCTTCGGTGGGAGTAACTATGATTCTTAGGTGGGAGTAACTATGATTGTTCGGTGGGAGTAACTATGATTCTTCGGTGGGAGTAACTATGATTCTGCGGTGTTCGTAACTATGATTCTTCGGTGGGAGTAACTATGATTCTTCGGTGGGAGTAACTATGATTCTTCGGTGGGAGTAACTATGATTCTTCGGTGGGAGTAACTATGATTCTTCGGTGGGAGTAACTATGATTCTTCGGTGGGAGTAACTATGATTCTTAGGTGGGAGTAACTATGATTCTTCGGTGGGAGTAACTATGATTCTTCGGTGGGAGTAACTATGATTCTTCGGTGGGAGTAACTATGATTCTTCGGTGGGAGTAACTATGATTCTTCGGTGGGAGTAACAAGGATTCTTCGGTGGGAGTAAGTATGATTCTTCGGTGGGAGTAACTATGAATCTTCGGTGGGAGTAACTATGATTCTTCGGTGGGAGTAACTATGATTCTTCGGTGGGAGTAACTATGATTCTTTGGTGGGAGTAACTATGATTCTTCGGTGGGAGTAACTATGATTCTTCGGTGGGAGTAACTATGATTCTTCGGTGGGAGTAACTATGATTCTTCGGTGGGAGTATCTATGATTCTTCGGTGGGAGTAACTATGATTCTTCGGTGGGAGTAACTATGATTCTTCGGTGGGAGTAACAATGATTCTTCGGTGGGAGTAACAATGATTCTTCGGTGGGAGTAACTATGATCCTTCGGTGGGAGTGACTATGATTCTTCGGTAGGAGTAACTATGATTCTTCGGTGGGAGTAACTATGATTCTTTGGTGGGAGTAACTATGATTCTTCGGTGGGAGTAACTATGATCCTTCGGTGGGAGTAACTATGATCCTTCGGTGGGAGTAACTATGATTCTTCGGTGGGAGTAACTATGATTCTTCGGTGGGAGTAACTATGATTCTTCGGTGGGAGTAACAATGATTTTTCGGTGGGAATATCTATGATTCTTCGGTGGGAGTAACTATGATCCTTCGGTGGGAGTAACTATGATTCTTCGGTGGGAGTAACTATGATTCTTCGGTGGGAATAACTATGATTCTTCGGTGCGAGTAACTATGATTCTTCGGTGGGAGTAACTATGACTCTTCGGTGCGAGTAACTATGATTCTTCGGTGGGAGTAACTATGATTCTTCGGTGGGAGTAACTATGATTCTTCGGTGGGAGTAACTATGATTCTTCGGTGGGAGTAACTATGATTCTTCGGTGGGAGTAACTATGATTCTTCGGTGGGAGTAACTATGATTCTTCGGTGGGAGTAACTATGATTCTTCGGTGGGAGTAACTATGATTCTTCGGTGGGAGTAACTATGATTCTTCGGTGGGAGTAAATATGATTCTTCGGTGGGAGTAACTATGATTCTTCGATGTTAGTAACTATGATTCTTCGGTGGGAGTAACTATGATTCTTCGGTGGGAGTAACTATGATTCTTCGGTGGGAGTAACTATGATTCTTCGGTGGGAGTAACTATGATTCTTCGGTGGGAGTAACTATGATTCTTCGGTGTTAGTAACTATGATTCTTCGGTGGGAGTAACTATGATTCTTCGGTGGGAGTAACTATGATTCTTCGGTGGGAGTAACTATGATTCTTCGGTGGAAGTAACTATGATTCTTAGGTGGGAGTAACTATGATTCTTCGGTGGGAGTCACTATGATTCTTCGGTGGGAATAACTATGATTCTTCGGTGGGAGTAACTATGATTCTTCGGTGGGAGTAACTATGATTCTTCGGTGGGAGTAACTATGATTCTTCGGTGGGAGTAACTATGATTCTTCGGTGGGAGTAACTATGATTCTTCGGTGGGAGTAACTATGATTCTTCGGTGGGAGTAACTATGATTCTTCGGTGTTAGTAACTATGATTCTTCGGTGGGAGTAACTATGATTCTTCGGTGGGAGTAACTATGATTCTTCGGTGGGAGTAACTATGATTCTTCGGTGGGAGTAACTATGATTCTTCGGTGGGAGTAACTATGATTCTTCGGTGGGAGTAAATATGATTCTTCGGTGGGAGTAACTATGATTCTTCGATGTTAGTAACTATGATTCTTCGGTGGGAGTAACTATGATTCTTCGGTGGGAGTAACTATGATTCTTCGGTGGGAGTAACTATGATTCTTCGGTGGGAGTAACTATGATTCTTCGGTGGGAGTAACTATGATTCTTCGGTGGGAGTAACTATGATTCTTCGATGTTAGTAACTATGATTCTTCGGTGGGAGTAACTATGATTCTTCGGTGGGAGTAACTATGATTCTTCGGTGTGAGTAACTATGATTCTTCGGTGGGAGTAACTATGATTCTTCGGTGGGAGTAACTATGATTCTTCGGTGGGAGTAACTATGATTCTTCGGTGGGAGTAACTATGATTCTTCGGTGGGAGTAACTATGATTCTTAGGTGGGGTATCATATGACGCGGAATTTCCTCAGGATTACGATTCCCTATTCGCTTTTGCCGGATATCTTCAATTAAGCGAGAAAAATGCAAATTTGTCTGGGGGGAAGTAACTATGACCATGTACTTCAAAGGACGATTCTCGATAAACCAAGGTAGTTATCGAAGAGGTGAAAGCGGATTTGACTTCTGCGGCCCGAAATCTACAAGAAAATGTATTAAGTGAAATTTCGAAAATTTTGTTGAAAATTGGTAGAAAATTGAGGTCATTTTGCATATTTTTGAACATTTCAAAGGACGATTCTGGGAAAACCATTGAAGTTATCGAAGAAATGAAAACGGATATGGCTTCTGCGGCCCGAAATGTGCAAGAAAATGTATTAAGTGAAATTTCGAAAATTTTGTTAAAAATTGATAATAATAATATTAATAATAATAATATTAATGATGTAGGTTACTTTACAAGAGCATGCTCCTTGTTCCCCCTTCACCCCTTGCGGGTGTGTGCTCTCGCAAGATTTTAGAGTTTGCATTTCTCTTATGTGCCCATAGGTGGACATACTGGTTTGCTCTCTGTATTATCAACGGTTTGAACTTCTGCTAATATTTTATGCAAGCAGTTTTACACAACTGTATCTTTTAAACACACGTTAAAGGACATTCACTTCACAGATTTGGGTAATTTTAATATTTAACAAACTGTATCCAATATGATGTATATCAAGAGAGTTCTGAAGCTTTTGACAAACTGCATTTAAAGTTAAATAAATGAATACAGTCGCGAACACTGACAACATTCGAGGAAATTTTCGGAGGATCTTAAAGAAGATTGAAAACAGCGACTACAATGTTTACAGCCATATCTTTTAAACATAATTTAAATGAAAGTCACCAATAGAGTGAATTACTTTTCAATATTTAACGACTATTTAAAATTAAATAGATAAATAAAAGCACACACTGAAAATTTTTTATTACTCTATCTTCGTAAATCTTTAATATGTTTTTGTAAGGACTGTTCTAAAATTGTTGTTAATATTCTACTACCAAACGTTGAACAACTACAACTTTTTGGCCTTAATAAAACCCATTTCTCTTGAGTTCGGATTGGGTAATTTCATTTGCCACAAAAATGTTCAGTTACAATTTTAACTAAATTATACACATCTTACGGCTAGTTTGTGGCTGCGTTGAATTGTCTTTCAAATTAAACGAACTTTTAACATGTTCAAAGAATCAGTTTTCACAGAAGTACCTGACTTTTAATAGATAACTTAAATATTATAATAAAAGTTGCCTTTATAAATGTACCCTATACTGAATTTCAAAAAGAACCGAACAAACTTCTGCAGCTCACAATACACATAGTTTGGCACTATGCTATTTTGTAACTATGATATAAGCTCTATATCAAATATTTAACTCGGGAAAATTTACAATTTTCAAAGTTTGATACTGCAATAAAAAGCAATCACTGTCATAACATTTTATTTTTATTTTTTTTGTTTTTACTATATAACTACAATTTTTGTGAACCAGGGCGAAATGGGCCTACAACTAAAGAATATTAAGAAAATGATTAAGGTAAAAAATAAAATTAAAAAAAAAAACTAACACTACGTACATATCTATCTCTACTGAATTCAATTGCACAATATTCTTTTTCTACTTTATTACAAAAAATTAAAGTAGAAGACAAAAAAAATATACTTAATTCCAAAAAACTAAAGGTACCTAAATAAATATTTCCAGTTAATTCGATACTGAATGCAACTATACAATGACCTACTTTTACGAACAGCTTGAAAAACTTTCTCAACTGAACGAACAATAGATATTGTTGAAACTTTCACGTGTTTTAAAAAATCAATATCTCAATTATATATGGAAATTTTGGAACCCGGTTTTCACCGTTTTTTTCTTACCAAACTTTAGAAATCGTACCAGACATATCGTCCACTTTTTTTGTTGGAACTGAGATACAGAAAAAGAAGCATCTAAAAGCTTCTACTACACAAGCTTATTTTGACTGTTTCATTTCCAACGTATTTGGTACGATGGAGTTTTATCAACTGAAAACAGTGTTGAACACAGTGTTCTGCAATTTCCATACTTAATTGAGATACTAATTTTGAAAGATACGTTAATGCATAAATTACATTAAAAAAAGGTGATGATTAAATTGTTTTTAAAAAAACTGACCTTGTGCTATGTAGAGAAAGTTGTGGATATGTTATATTTAAAATTTTACGACCATACGTCCATTAATATTGGAAATATTACCTTCTGAATATGTACTGAAAATCACATGTAAAAGACCTAGCAGCTGGCCTTAATTTGATAATGAATCAAATTAAACGGCGACTTAGTTTTAACAACAGTTTGAAAAACGTTCTCGACTGAAGAATATTAAAAATATATATAATCAAGGCACAAAATAAAAAACATACCCAGGAATTCCAAAAAAAAAGTTAAAGGAAATGAGGTTAATCATACTTTACAGGAACTAGTTTCGTTATACAGAAATTTAAAGTGGATATTTTTTTGTTTTCTATCAAGTTTTAAAAACTGTTTGCAATAGAGTAGTTTCTTACGTTAATTTTTGCCTTTTAGAGGGATTAGAAACTATTGCTTCAAGTTGTTTCGTTGACGGAATTCTTGGTTTTCCTCGAGAATTTCTTGGCTTTTTATGTGGTGTTTCTACTTGGGAATGTTCTAGTATCAGCATTGTAATAGACTCTGTTTCTTTACTTAATTTCTTGTCATTACTTGTTTTGTTGGTGTTCTGTATGCTTGTTTTTTTTTGTACCGTTTTCCTTGATCCTGCGACTACTACATCAAGAAGTGGTGATTTTTCCGCTAAATAATAAGATTCTATTAGAAACAATAACAATAACATCTCATATTATGTAGACACTTTTTTATATCGTTGACTGCGTAGATTTATTGTTACCTATTCCCCTAATACTTTTAGTAAATTACAATGACACGTAACATTTTTACTATGTCGCAAAAAATTGAAGCATTCACCATGTTCTACAGATTTCTCAGCATCAATACCAAGTGAGAAAACATGAACACGTTGAAAGATATAAATCAAAAGCATATTTTTTAATGCAAATACAAATTTACGAATAGGAAATATTTGAAATTGTAAAATCTGTTTTAACTTGGTGTAAAAAGTTTGTATGAAAAAAACTTTTCAGACTGCACATTTAAAGAGCCCTAATTCAAAATCACTGCCTCATAGAATATAAGAAATATGTTAACGAGACTCATTTTTGCGCTGTTAACTACCTAACTATTTGAAATATCAAGACACACTAAATAATAACATCGTTTGATTATTAATGTAGACCTAATTCGTTAATTTTTGAAACATGACATTCAAAATTTTTAGAGCTACTAAACTAATGGAACCTACAGCGAGACGACAACGAAATAAAGTTATAAAAACAGTGCCTACATGATACAACGATACAATTTCAATAACTTTCAATAAAAAATGCAAAAACCCAACCATAAAAAATAAAAAAAATTATAGCCTTACATGTTATCTAAATGTTTAAATCATCTGTTAGATCTTAAACTTCTGAGTCAATACTTACATAATAATTCTTTCGCTAATATGTCTTCGTCAAAATTCTGTAACATCTTTCAAATCATAATCCTCAGATTGAATATACCCTTGTAGTTCTAAAAATTTTCCACGAAATTTCTCCAAATCGTCAGCTTCACTATTAGGTACTTCCAGTTAGGGCAAGTTACGAAATTGTGTGTTTCTCGTATATGTGAGGTCCTAACAGTTATCTTTCGTTTTGGACTACATTGTCAACTGTACATTCGATCATCTACTTGTCGACGAAACGTCAATAATCTTCTTTCCATTCCGAATCTTTTTCTTGACAAACTTTTTGTACTTTGGGGTGGTATTCACGCATCTGAAATTACAAAATATATTTGTACTACGTATTTTTTATAAACATTTTATAAAGTATTGCAATATGTGATTACATATTTTAAAAATTTTATTTTACCTCTTTACATCTTTTAGGAATTCTTTCTTTCCTTGTTTTCTAGGTTTTAATTGAAGTCTTAATGATACTCTTGTCAAGGGTGGGCTTTCAGAAATCTCGTCGCTGCTACTCCTGCTGTAGTCCGTGGGTATATTATAACAATCATCCTCACTTAGCTTTCGATCGGCATAAGGACCACTTTGTTCATTCGGGATTGTGTATTTAGAAGCTGAAACAGTAATTTTTTTAAGAAAACCGATTAACTTACACTAACAAATATTATCAACAAAATTAATTATTCCAAGAGTGTTTCCTATTCACAATGTACAAAACAGTATGCTTTTACATCTACGACATGTTAGTCCATCCTTATATTTTGCTATAAATAGGTTTTTGAAAAAAAAAAGTTAAAACAATACAAAAAAATTGGTCTAAAGAGTTTAGACAGTACTTCTCTCGCTGTCGGAAACGTGACGACTGCATGCCTATTATGTTTTTTTTTGCATTAGATTGCAAAGCATTCGGTTTTGTAGTTCTTGATTAAATCAACAAAATAAATTTGCGCGCTCATTAAATTTTTTGAGTTAACCTGTATATCACCAGATCCAAAAAATATGAACGGAATGATAAATTACAAGAAGAGACTCATCGTATTTTGTATATTTTCGATAGGATAATTCGGCAAAATTTTGAGCTGACGTCATCAATTTTTTGGCAGGGATAAGCAAATATATTTTGACTAAAAATTTCTTATGCTCTTTATAACCTTAAAACATTTGCAAAACTTCAAAGCATTCGGTTCTGCAGTTCCTGATTAAATCAATAAAATCAATTCACGCATTCATTAATTTTTTTGGGTCATCCTGTATACGCAAATCCAAAAAATATAAATGGAATGATAAACCACAAGAAGAGACCCATCATATTTTGTACCTGATAGATAGGATTTATTCAGCAAAATTTTGGGGTGACGTCATCAATTTTTTGGAGGTGATAAGCAAACATATTTTTACTAAACATTTATTATGCTCTTTAGAACCTTAAAACATTTGCAAGATTTCAAAGCATTCGGTGTAGTTCCTGATTAAATCAATGAAATATATTTACCCATTCATAAATTTTTTGGGTCACCCAGTATATGCAAATCCAAAAAATATGAATGGAATAATAAATCGCAAGAGACCCATCATATTTTGTACATTTTAGATAGGATTTATTCAGCAAAATTTTGGGGTGACGTCATCAATTTTTTGGAGGTGATAAGCAAACATATTTTTACTAAACATTTATTATGCTCTTTAAAACCTTAAAACATTTGCAAGATTTCAAAGCATTCGGTTCTGTAGTTCCTGATTAAATCAAATGAAATAAATTTACCCATTCATTAATTTTTTGGGTCACCCTGTATATGCAAATCCAAAAAATATTAATGGAATGACAAATCACAAGAAGAGACCCATCATATTTTGTACATTTTAGATAGGATTTATTCAGCAAAATTTTGGGGTGTCGTCGTCCATTTTTTAGGGAGATGAGCAAATATATTTTGATCAAAAATTTACCATGCTTATGATAAATTTAAAACATTTCCACGATTTCAAAGCACTAGGTTTTATAGTTCCTGATTAAATCAATAAAATAAATATGCGGATTCATAAAATTTTTTGAGTCATCCTGTATATGCAAATCCAAAAAATATAAATCGAATGAGAAATTACAAGAAGAGACTCATCATGGTTTGTACATTTTAGATAGGATTGTTCGGCAAACTTTTGAGCTGACGTCATCAATTTTTTGGAGGGGAGAAGCAAATATATTTTGACTCAAAATTTTTTATGCTCTTTATAGCCTTAAAACATTGCAAAATTTCAAAGATCTTTATTATAACTTTCGGCGCTGCCACAAAAATAAAATTCGCAAAATGGAATTTTATAATTTTTGGAAAAAACTGAATTATATTGTAATGTACATCTTGGGCCGATAAATTTCTGACTAAATAACCTTAGACCAATGTCTTCTACATTTTGAATTTTAATTCCAGATAAGTGAAAAAGTAAAATGGCCCAAAAAAATCGTGACCGTAAAGTGAACATTGAATTTAATTTTATTGAAAAAAATCCGATTTTGTTGAACCCTGGTACCTATCCAAATTGATACAACTTTGCAACAAACTTCATGACGTTAGCAGTGTTAGCACATAATTTTATTATGAAAAACTCACTTGAAACATACACCAAGTATCCTTCCTTACTCGCAATTTCAACAGTGCATACATTTCTTTTTACTTATAGGCGTTGTCATGAAAAAATAAAATTCGCAGAATCCAATTTCATAATAGGTGAGGAAAGTTCTGTCTAAATAATTTTTTACTATTTTTTAAAATTTACGCATGCGAAATAAAAAAATTGTGGAAATTGCTGAACAAAATTTTATAATTTATATAACAAACCATGTAACGAATTGCTTTTTGCCGTGTTAATCGTAATTTCAAAGAATGAAAGATTTCTTTACAAGATAAATTAGGAACTGGCAACTTTTACTGAATTTATTTTGCGAACTTTAAAATTGATGCTGTTTAAATTAACAGAAATGCATCTATCGATGTAAAATAATTGGAACGTGAATTCACCGTCCACTCTGCAACAAGTTCCATGAAAATAACGTCTGACTTAAATGTCTTTACATAAAGGGAGGCAGCGATTAATAAGCGTTTCCAATAAACATTGTCTTTCTGCCTCTATCATATCCTACATGCACCACTTACAGCCTCCCTTTTACAATTAGATGAAAACTTTGGATCATACCGTTACGTGCAAACATTAAAAATAAATTTACCTGGTCTTGGCCTCCTCTGATACCAACATTTTCTTCAGTCCTCGCCGATGCTCCTGGTAATTCTTATGCAGAAGAGGCTCAATGCGAATAAATCCTGAATGCTCTTTTTGTTCTTGAATAATTTTCATTTTTTCAATCAACATAACACGTGCCTGTTCCGTATTCATGTTGCACACACAACACATAAGAAGTTGAAAAACTTTACTGCACCACTGTACTTAACACAACTCAATTTAACGCAAATTAATTTGCCAATGACATCAATCGCAAATTATTGTCGGTGCAGCACCCGCTTAATCGACTTCGTTCGCACTCCTTCGCACTATCGCATTTTTTGTTATTCCTCCCGCGCTGTCTGTGCTTGATAGTGGCAACACAGCTGCACAGCTGGGAGTGTTACGCAATATTTTAAATAGAAACACTGCAGAAAAATGTATTGTTTAAAATAAAGGTTACCCATTTGATAAAAATTTCACGAGCGTCGGTGCTCGTAACTGCACTCTCGCCTCCTAAAACATTTTAGGGCAAAAGTAAATTTTTACGAACTATTATACTCGTAACTATAGCGTTTCAATATCACAATTTTCAACATGTCTCATTTCTCTTGCAACGCAGTAATTTTGTTGCATTGTTTGCTGAATAAGGAAACTCAAATAAATATGATAAGACAAATACATTCATGCCAACGCCTGAGTATTGTGTAACATAACATAATTGCTGTGTCATCGTTGGCTTTTATTTTTTAAAGGAAGTAAGGCATACCTATATACGATTGGTCAAAATTTCCAGAACGCCGTTATCTTTTTCGTATCAACTTTTTTTAGTAGGTGTGCTCTGAGGTGTCCCAAATAAAATCCAGGGCCTCATATCCTCAGAACGGAGAGAAATTGAAATTTGGTAAACGCTATTGTTTTAGTTTGAAAGTTTAATTCAGAACATTACAAATAAGACCACATACATAATTGGTTTTGGCGGGTGACGCAAATCTCAATTTTTTTAAATTGCAAGGTATATATTTTTGAAAGGATTTTAACAGACGATTCAATTGCGAATCCAATAATATAAATATATTATTTTATTTCTAATCGATAAAAAAATATTTCTAAATATGAAAAAACCCAAGACGAGTGAAATAAAGTACTATTTTGTTTCAAACTGTTTTGAAAAAGAGTTATTTACGCATATGATCGGAACTAATACAACACATATAAGTGTTTTATATCACTGCAATCTCTACTTTACTGTATATTAAAATCCGTAAAAAAATATAATATACGGTGCAATTTAAAAAAATAGGGATTTGTATAGTAAATTAAGCTTCCCCTTTGAAGTTAAAAACAACAGCGGTCACAGAATTTATTTATATTTGTTGTCAAGAAAAGATGTAAGGCACGTAGTTTCGTCTGAGACATCCTGTACATGATACAGTGTAAAACACTTATTTATGACATTTCAATTTTTTTGCACTTCCGGTTTACCGGGAAATAATCCAAAATTAATAATTTTTAAAAAACGAAGTAGAGAAAAATACTCAAGATATCATTAATAAATTCTTTATTTTGTACTACACGGAGTGTTAAAAAAAATCACACATAAGCGTGATGGCACGTTGTTGGAAATCCACTGAAGAACAAATTTTAGCAATACTAAACTTCAATATTGAAGAATTAACTTCATATTCTAATCAGTTTTAATGCACATTATCAATTCCGAGACTTTGGTTAATCCTGAATAATAAAAAAATGGTGCACAAAAAGCTGCACACAAGGCGTTGGACAGAGCTTCCCGCGCCCCTAAAGCACAATCCAACCTATCTGCCTTCTCGAAAAATTTAAAAAATAAATGATTTTCTTATGAAGACACCCTACAAATTAAAATAATCATTTGTATAGAGTGTTCAAGTGCTAATAAATACGCATGCTTTGCGTATGTTTCAGAGGAGTTGTTCATAACAAACTCTAGCCATGTGACCTCTATTCTAATAAATATAAACGCATTGATAAACTGCAAGTATAGACTCATAATGTTTTGCATATTTTAGATAGTTATGATTTATTCGGCAATGACGATGACCTCATCAATTTTACTTACGATACCTTTGAAACATTTGCAAGATTTCCGAGAATTCGTGTTTTGCAGTTTCATGGATAAGTTGTAAATTGTGAGAAAATTTTAATTTTTTCCAAAAATCTAGACGTTAAGGATAAAAATTCAAGACTGGTTCAGAAACCGCAAATTTAGAAGTAGGTTATTTTATAAAATTTGTCTGTCCGTCTGCTCTCTAGCTATGTCGATATATATATGACAAATAATCTGCGAAACTACTGAACTGATTTAAATAAATTTTGATATAAACTTTTATATGTATTTTTGGAATTTCGTGTAGATGACTAACAAAATTTGTCTAGTTATCTCAAAATTTTACAAATTAAATATTATTTAAATTTTGTAAAGTAACACATTTCTATATGTGCTTCAGGTTTATGAATCAGCTTTGATTTCTACTTCTCGGGTGTAATCTAAGGAAGAGGATCCATTGGACGAATTGTTACTTTCATGTTTTCTCGACGTTTCATGATCCATAGAACCCGAAAAAAATGATCTCCCGTTGCCGTCTGTCCCTCTGTCGTTTATGTCGTTTTTTGTTCCACAGATAATCTCTGAAACTACTCGACCGATTGCTGTCAAATTTTGTATGTATATTAGGAATAGCATGTAGATTCTAGATAGTAAAACGCCAACCAAAATTTGCCTCTCCATTTCCACCACCAATGCGATAACGTCATCTCCAAAATTTACAATACTGAAAGTTAGATTTTATAAAATCCACTTGTGGTTTATGAATCCCTGTTAAGTTTTCAGCCTATTCATAAAGATTAAAAAAACATCAAAATTTAGTAACATTTTGCAAATTAACTTTGAAACTGCAAAACCCAATGGTTTGAAATCTTGCAACTTTTTAAGGTTGTCACGAGCATGTTAATCATAATTTATCCGTATATCTCCAACAAAACGAATGAAGACATCATCTTAAAATTTTATCATATTATAAATGTATAAATATTTTTTAGGATTACTTATAGAGGATAACTCAAAAAAAATTATGAATTAGGCAATGTATTTTATTGATACGCATAGCATACCCCTTTCCATGTATTTTAACAGTCGATACCTATTTCTTTTTAACTAAGGGAAAGTTTGTCTAGGTAACTTTACACAAACGTTAGGATTTTTATCACGCTTTTATTAGCTTGGGTTGTATCTATGTATGTATGTAACGGAATCTTTGAGCTTAATTTTCATCGGTTTCTAAAAGTCTGATCATCTTGAAACTTTGCACACGTCTCAAGGATCGATGACAATGCAATAATTTGATAACAGTTTCCCATTATCCTTATTAGGACCGCCAGGATCCTCGATCCTACGGAGACCACTGAGTGGTTCTTTCTAGAAAAATCTAAATAAGTAATTAATTCCCCAATTTATGAATTTGTCGCAGACTAAAAAATGAAAAATAAATAATAGTTTAAAAAACTAAAAAAACACGCTTTTATTGCTAATCGAACTAAAAACTAGAAAATAATTTTTAATGACAGAGTTTAATATTACAGTAGTAGAAGATCAAACAATCAATCATAATAAATCACCTCAAATTAAAATTATAATAAAATTTAAGTTATTAACAGAATAATTCAATTCAGAGTAAAAAGCGTGGGGTGCATTTTACTGCGGTTCATAACTATCCTCTCATAGATAGTTGCCAATAGAATGATTGTAATATTTAAAATATCAAGCACCCCACGCTTTTTACTCTGAATTGAATTATTCTGTTAATAACTTAAATTTTATTATAATTTTAATTTGAGGTGATTTATTATGGTTGATTGTTTGATCTTCTACTACTGTAATATTAAACTCTGTCATTAAAAATTATTTTCTAGTTTTTAGTTCGATTAGCAATAAAAGCGTGTTTTTTTAGTTTTTTAAACTATTATTTATTTACCATATACCATACATTAGCAGTGTGGACGAACGTTGTACTTTAAAATGATGTACGATTTTCTATTCGGTATTCATTTATTTTAACTCTTAAATGTGAAAAGAAACACCATGGTTTGTAAATTCTGAACATTGTACTTATAAAAGACGGACGCATAACTTTGTAACTTGTGAACGTCGTGCCAATGGCATAATAACTTATTAGCGAAGGCTCAAAAAAATTAACGAATGAAGCAATTTATATATTTTACTGGTCAAATCAAGAATGTTCACGCCATCTCCTCAAAATTTTGTTATTAATAAAATAAATACAAAAAAATAAATATTAGATACATTAAATCAAAAACTACAAAGCCGAATGCTTTGAAATCTTAGGTTTGAAAATATACATACATATAAGTTTCTACACAGAAAGTGACTAAGCTTGCGCTCCTTGATACCTAGATTAGTAGAGTCCGGAATTTTATACACGAAATTTTGCCAAAATATGTGTATATATGTGCAGAAAAAATAAGAAAATATGTTTTAATTTTACGAAAATATGAAAATTTTTTATAAAAATATGCATACATTTTCTACTTTTTTTTATTGAGCATACAATAAACTGGTAGTGTATCCATAAGTCTTATAGGTTTAATTTAAAACAATATTGTGCCATATTTTAAAAACTTTATTTTACAAAAAAAAATATTTGTAAAAAAAACGGGTACAATGATACATCAAAAAACACTTAAATGTCGGCATTAATATTATAACTTATAACTTGCAACTATAGTCAGGATCACGAAGCAATGCGTACACGTCACGGACTCTGTATGACGTCATGCGTCTACCACGTTTATCATACAAATGAATCGGTTTGAAAACTGTCAACAAACATGTCGGCTTGTTATTGTTTTGGTTTGTTCTATTTATGATTTTAGCATGAGAAGACCGTTTAGTGTGAAGCAACAGTTAAGAAATAAGCTACACTTGCAGTGTTTCAGCACACAAGGGCATGCTGCAGGCTGCATAGATGCTATGAACTGCAAACTCAGGCACAGGAAAGATCATGACTGTAACCCCTTTCACGTGTTCGTAGTCACTGAAGCCTGCCACTCACGTTCCAACGCCGCGGTACAATTGTGTAGGATATGACGAAATCGAAGTGTTTTTGAACGTCTGTGTATGCGACAAGCAAATCGGGTGGATGTGGACGGTTGGTGAACAAGTCTGTCTGCAGCAGTACAATCGTGTTGTATTGGATGGAAATGTGATCGTGTGGACAGTGTACGTTATATAAACCGTGAAAGCAGGTATAAAAGTCCATTTTCTTCGGACATGTCAGCAGAATTGTACAGCAGTTGTATCCAATACAATCGTACCCCGGCGTTGGAACGTGAATGACTGGCTTTAAGAACGTTCATTTTTGCATTGACTGCTGGTAAAAACTGCTGACAATTGGGTGTTAAACACATACTTGGTGGTACAAGGCTTCATTTTGTACTTAAAGCTACCAACGAGGATGTTAACATCCATCTCAAACAGACAGCATTGAACAGTTGTGACAGTATTCAAGTTAGAGAAATATGCTGACCGTCTTCAATGCCACAATAGGCACGTCACATCTACAGAATAAGTTACTTTATTGACATGGAATAGTTACAAAAGTAAAGTATAAACAATAATAAGTATGCATGTTGCACAACGTCGTCGTCTGACCAGTGATTTGTATATTTGGCCAGTGAAGTGATAGTGTGATTATAAAAGACATCAGCAGAACATGCCGCTAGTACAATCAATTAGGATGGTAATGGAAAATAACCTACATGTTACAGTGGCTGAATGCCCTCTGCAGTATTAGAATCTTCACTGTCATAATCACGAAAACTATAATCTGAATCTTCGTTAATGTCGATTATAAACGGCACAATCTCTTCACGGTCAAATACTAATTCCCGTTCCCACCACTCCCGTATTATTTTATTCATATGGTCAACAGTATTTTTCCACATTGTGGGCGTGACATCTGCTAACGCTTCTTTCCACATTTCCACGGAATTTTTTTAACCATAACCATCACGCCCAATGTGTTTGGAATAAAAATTTGTAGTAATTCCCCAAATATTTTCTATAGGGTTAAACACACAATGATATGGCGGCAATCGCAATACTCTATGGCCACTCTGTTGGCCCAATTCACGGCAACATACGTTTTTGGAGGTTTATTTCTGAAAAACATGATATTTTAAATGAAACGATAGAGAATAGAATATGCATTACTGTGCAACCAAATGAAGAAGTTCCGTTTTTAACAGCTGTGAATCTGAACTTATGTCATCTTGTTAAAGCCATTCACGAATTTCTGCTTTTTTCCATGAACCACTGGGACATTTGTTTGCAAGGGTACTGTGGTAGCTTGCATTGTCTATAATAATCAGTGATGGTTCTTCAAGATTCATAAGCAATTGAAACCACTTGAGAAAATTCTGTTGATTCATTTCTGGATTTTTTGTATTAGAAGAAAATGCCAGCGCTGCTTCATCAATAAATCCATTGCTTGTATCTGCATGTAACATGTATTTCTGTAAAATAATCGTTAGTATCCATAAGGCGTGCGCATCAAATTCATACTTTTTTCGACCATTCCATATAAGCACTCTCGAATAGCACACTGCTCCGAAGTGCTAATATCACACACTTGCTTTGTTCGGGGGTCTCTATTTCTTGGGAGAATGTACACCTTCTCCGGTTTTTATTTGTTGTACCACGGAGTTCACTGTTCGCACACATACACCCAGAGCAGCAGCAACCCTCTGTACAATGTGACTGCATTACTAATTGTAATAAAATACACCTACTTATGTCTTGAACAGCTGTTAGTGGTAAAAGAGGTCCCCCGCTATCGCGTTCTTTAACAAAATAGCCCACTAAATTATCATCCATTTGCTTTACATCTTTGTGCAAGGGCTTCGGCATGGTGGAATGTTTACGTTCAAGCAAGCGACACGTACCACGGTACAGGACAGTTAACTTGGAGTTCTAAAAAGAACTGTTATAGTTCTGAAAAGAACTGATACGATTACACGAGCAGAAAAGTAGAAAAACGCGAAAAATCAAACAATAACACAACATAACCAAAGTTGACACCAATGACACTTGTGAAATCGATAAAACTTTAGCATATGTTTCGCTATCAGTCGTACCAATATAATTTCCCCCAAGTTGATCGATTTTGATCCGTATTGCCACGTATTGCGGTGCGTATTTTTGATTTAGTGTTGGTAACGGATCTACGTCATCCATGACGTGTACGCATTGCTTCGTGATCCTGAGTATATATGTTATTCAATGTTTTCAATTAAAAAATTACGTTACCTATCAGACAAAATTTGTTTATAGGTAAAGAAACTCCTGTCTACATCCACTGATGTAATGGGTGCAAACAAGAGCGCTAATTAAATTTCGTGCTGTTAACCTCAATACTAGAACCTCCATTATGTATTTTAGCTACCTTTGATAACAAAATATAACCTTGATTCTTTTCTAGTACTTCCTTAAACTTTTTATTTATAAGTTGTCCTACATTTCCCTTTACTTTTTTAATGCCAAGTTAGAACGCTGTAAGAAAAAGTTAAACTTAGTAGTTGCTAAGATAATACTGATTTTGACAAACGTGATCCTTCTAATAAAATAGAAGGTAGGTGGCCGGGCTAAAATAAGATCGATTATAGCAAATGACACAGCCTCTAAAAAAGAGAGGGTGGGCGGCCGGGGCTAATACCTGCTAAGATAAAACTGATTTTGGCAGATGAGATACCTCTAAGAACAGAGAGGGCGGGTGAGCGGGGCTAGTACCTGCTAAAATAAGACGGATTTTGGCAAATGACATGCCCTCTAATAAAAGAGAGGGTGGGTGGGCGGGGCTAGTTCCTTTTAAAATGTATGTATATCTGAGAATTGTTTGGGATTTTTTAAGCAACTTTTTTAAAAACTCAATTTTTCAATACACCCCATTTTGAAATTTTCGATTGTTTTTGACAATTTTCGAGATTTAACCAAAGACATTATCTTGTATATAGATTTCGACCTTTAGAAGTTAAAAGCGCCGACACTTGCAATAAAAAGTTCGCGTTATGCTTCGAAAATCTAAAAATTGGCAGAATATGTGAAAATATGCAAAAGATACGAAAATATGTGAAAAATATTGATACATGCAAAATATGCAAAATTTAATATGCGTCAATCAATTCCTATTAACCGAATTGGCCTAGATCCGAAAGCATTTAGGTGTAGTATGAACAGTCATCATTATGCAAATCTCATAAATTTCGGACTCTACTCATTAGTTATCAGTTATCAGAAGCTACAGGGAAGTTGTACGGTTTTTTGAGGACCATACACGCAAATTACTTTCACCTACACAGAGTGTTCTATTTTTCAGGAGCAACAGACAAATTAGTATTTTCAAATGGTGCATCCTATATATTTTTAGATATTCTAATTTATCTCGTTTTAGACTTTATATCCACAATCTATTTACAATTCCATTGCTACGTTGGCAGGTTATTTCAGTTTTCTTGAAATTTTTTAGCCGTGACAAAAACGCAATAGGGTTCTTTCTAAAATCTGCGATTAAATATTTTGTGGAGACATAAAAAAGGTACACTCTTTGTTGTGGTATATACTAAAATTACATCTTCTCATATAGAGTATTTGTAAAAGATTTTTTAATTATTAGATCTTTAAATATTTATATTTGAGTTTCCTCAGGACACCCCGTATTTTATTACTGCATATTATCATTCTGTTTCTGTTTTCTCAAATATTTTCTGTATTAACTAATTTTTGAGATGTTTTACTTTTTAAAAGACACACTGACACATCGAAGGAACGAACAAAAAATAGTGTCAGATACGATAATAAAATACAGGTATTCTATTTGAAAACAATCTTGATATCGATATTTGAATATTATGAAGTTTTAGATATGTTTTATAAATACTCCGCATACTAAAATCGTATCTAATAAATGCCATAATAAAGCGAGTACATTTGTTTATCTCTGCATAAAATATTGCAACGTAACTCGTAACATTAGATTACATTGAGATTTTTTTAAACATTGCTTTGCCAAACAATGGCGTTGGAATAACGCAACGTCGCGTCAGAATTTCAAAAATAAACATTGGTTGTAAAACCTAGACGCGGGCTAATGAGAATATTTAAAAGTATATATGTACCTATTCTATTGAAAAAATCAAGTAATGTGCTAAGCCTCAAAAATGTCCTACTGTGTACATTCGAAATCAATTTTAATGTATGCTTCCTAAAGAACCGTATAACTTTGGCTTTTACGTATTTTCTATGTCAAATAATTAACGCGATATCAAGGACCGCCCACTTAATGAGTCATCCTGTATACAGAATACGCAAATTGAACGGACCGATTCTTATGTCTAGCACAACACTTGTCAGAAATAAAGATAACATATGCAGCCGTGCTGATTTTTGTCTCGGTTAAAATTACAAGTGTTTCCTTTTTATCACGCATAGTCAGCGGCGTTCGTTGAATTGCAGACTTACCCAGCGTTTCCCATTTTCGTGGACCAAATGAGTGCGTTTTCATGTTGGTAATTCCTTGAATTTTGAAAATAATTCATATCGACACTGCTAATAAGTGGATGACTGAAAATAAATAATTTCGTTTTTTAATGTTCAGCTTGTTTTAAATTATGAGGGTTATGTACCTTAAAAAAATCGCAAAATTAAATTTTACAATTTTTAGAAGAAGCTGTATTGGTTCCCCTGTACTTCATGAGTTCTATCGAAATAATTTTAGACCAATTTTTTTAGTAGGTGTCCATAAGAGTGTCCTAGATAAAACTCTATGACCTTATATTCTGAGAATGGATACAGATATTTTGGGTCGGAAAAGAAACCTTAATTTAGCACAATGAAAATACGACGCATTTATTATATATTATATATCTAGGTGTATAACACTTTGGTGTTTATTTTATTCATAGTCGACAAAAAAATATTTTTTAAATATGAACCAATTGAAGTTGTGTTAAATAAAGTATTACCTACTCTCTTTCGAAATGTTCCAAAAAGGGTTATTTAAATATATAAATGAAACTACATATTACAACATATAGAACTTATATATAATATATAAGTGTTTTTTTTTTCTTATAACCCTGTGATCACTATTTAACTCTCTATCAAAATCTTTAAAAAAATATAATATACGATGCAATTTAAAAAAAATATCGGTTTGTGGTGTGCGTCATATCTGGAATGTACTAATTGAAGCTTCCCCTTTCAAATTAAAAACAACAGCGTTCATAGAATTTCAATATTTATATCCGTGCTCAATTTAAGATGTAAGACATGCAGTTTAGTTTGGGACTGCCTGTATATGGTACAGTATAGAAAACTTGTTTATCCCATTTAAATTGTTTTTGTATAGTGGCTCAGATACTACAAGGTTTTATGGGTGTTGTAAAATTAGGGTATTGTGAAGGCGACGATGGAGTAGATAGAGTAATGCAAACCCACAGTTGTAAATTGTGTAAGTGTTGGTTTAATGTACCAAAAATATTTAAGCGGATTACTCATCAGCAGTAGATACTTGATGGCAAGATATTGAAGCAAATCCCTGATTTATGTCTTTAGGATTGAACCCGTAAACAGCCGCACAGAAGGATTTATAACATCCCATTATTAAGCTAAGTGGGGCCATATAACCTTGTAGTATCTGAGCCACTATAATTCCGATTAGCAAGAAATGATCCAAACTTAATATTTTTAAAAAACGAAGTGGAGAAAAATATTCAAGATATAATTAATACATTTTTTATATTGTACTATACAGAGTGACTAAAAAATCACGCATAAGCTCGAAGGTATGTTGTTGATAAATCACTGAAGAGCAAACCGTCAACAAAAAACCGTGAATAGAAGTTTTAAAAATATTAAACTTCTAGTTTGAAGAATTAACTTCGTTATTCCGATCGTTTTTTCCTGTCTTAATATACAAATAAATATTTAGTTTATTAATAAATACATGATAATTTAACTTCAATCCACCAATTCAATTTTTACAGTTGTCAAATATGATTGTAAGCCATTTTTAACACTTTAGGATGTTCTTTTAAATCATATCACAAATATGTACGAAGTTATTTTAAAATTTTACGTTTAATATTTTGCTTTTGGTTCAAGGAGTTTTTAGATTGTTTTTTTTTTCGAGTCCTTCAGTGGTTTGTTAAAAATGCCTTAAAGCGTTAAACAGAACTTCCCTCGTCTCTAAAGTACCTACAATGCAACAAATCTAGCTTCTAGAAAAAACTAAAATTTGTTTTTCTGAATTTTATTTTTCTTATGATAATCCTGCAAACTAAAATAAATATATGTGTAGACTGTTCAACTACAGGCAAACAAGCATACTATGCGTATGTTTCAAAAGATTTTTTTATAACAAAATGTTGGGATAACGTCTTCACCTTTTCAGAAAGAGCACATAAATCAATTTGTATATGTACAATGTATTTTTGATAATAGCAGAATTGCATTCTCAAATTTTTGAGAAAACGATGTGAACTGTTCTTAATTTGAGCAAAAAATGATGTGCGTGGTTTATTCATTTTCTCGAGTCACTGCGTTGCACCGCACCTCGCTCTAATATTGAATAAAAGCGTAACGTTCATAATTTGCGAAGTACAGCGTCCGTCGTCTATACAGTAAAATGTGCAGAATTTATAAAGGATACAGTTTGTCCATTTATCACGCGTAAAAATTATCTTAGAGTTGTCTAGCAATTCTCGATGTTTAAGCTCAATAAAAATTTATTTCATAATTTTTCGTTCCAATTTAAATTTATATACAACACCATCACAAAGTTACTTTTTTCCATGAATGTAAGGGAAACTAATTACGTCATTTTTCAAATAACAGACAAGTTTAGATGGTGGAAAAATGCAGATCTGAATGGGTTCATATATGTTTATACACTAAGGGCGCGCTCCTCAATTACTATTAATTATTATTATTAGAAACAAAAGAAGTCAAAGACGAAAATTGTGCTGTTCTTTAAAGTATATGCACTTAAATTATTTTCAACTATACAAATTATTCTATTTTTATGGAGTAACAAAACTTATTTGTTTCACTTAGAATATGTCACATGTCTTTATAAATTCTGATTGACCTCTTCTTAAAGCTTATAACCATAGTTTAGTTTTGGAATTTCGATGCCACGTTGCTACGTCATTCCAAATTTTTTGAAATGTTTAGTAATGGAAGAGCTCACAAAAAAATGTAATAGGATTATTTTTAAAATCTGTGTTAAAATATTTTTTGAAAAGAAGGTGTACCCATTGTTGTGGTATAAATAAGTCTCAAGATACAGACTTTATTAAAGAAAAAAGAAAATTATTGGAGTTTTCAAATATCGATATTTTATTTTCTCTGTCCAATAACATAGATATTTCAGCTTTTTAAATAAAAACCTCTGCATTTTATTACTTCATCTCATTCTGTTTTTTATTCTCTTCCTTTTTTGTTAAGTCTTTTCTATATTTAAAGTTGACAGTTATTGCGATTTTTTACTTTTTTACACACACCGAGATTCTGAAAAAAAGAAAACAAAAAATGCAATAAAATGCAGTACCTACTAAAGTATGCCCAGGATATTTTGTGTGAAAAAAACTGAGGTATTGAAAGTTGAAAATTGTAAAGTTTAAGAATTTTTTCATAAACCCTATATATAAAAATTTAAAAATTTGTTGTTACAACACAAAGCGCATATTTTTGTTTATCTCTCAGGCAAATCAGGACAAATTAAATAAAATCGCTTTTACCCAAAAGGGTTATTATTTTGTTATATAAGATTATTTTATCAACATTTCGTCGATCTTATTTGTTGTGAAATGTTTACAAGTTTTAATAATAGGAACATGTACGCGTGTTGTGTTTCATTGTTTTGACGGTTGAGAGGCAACTTATGAGTTTCGGAAATCCGTTGACAGGTTCGTACACGTCGGTGCAATAAAATTGTCACTTTATTTCACACAATCACCAGTTACGCAGCTTCCAGAAATAATGCTAATGAAGGAATTAGTATTTTGTAATATGAGATATTTCTATAGAATGCGCCATGTATGTAACGTTTACCATACTGAGATAATTTGCCTTTTAATTTGCGTAACACATTTCTGTATTTTATTGAAACTCAGATACGAGTTTAAATATTTTTGCAGGAAATATATAATATATATTAAATATTTATTACTATTTACATTTGGAGAATTTAAAAACTGGTCGAAGGTTATTTCGACAGAACTTTCCTCGACTCGGAAGTATAATGAAATAAATCCAACTTTTTCGAAAGATTATAAAATTGGATTATGCGATTTTATTTTTTTAATGAGAACCCTTATTATAGCTTGTTTCATTTTAAAAGTACACCGATAAGGAATATTTGGAATGCGTTTCTAAGATAAGGCGGGACTTTCCACCAGATTAAAACGTCCAGTGGCGTAACAGCAGAGACTCAGAAAAATCTATTATAGATTAAATATTTTGATTAAATATTATCTCATGTATAACCACACCACAAAAGTTTGCCGAATAAATCCTATCTAAAATATACAAAATATGATGCGTCTGTACTTGTGATATATCACTCCATTCATATTTCTTGGATTTGCAGATACAGGGTGACTCAAAAAAATTAATGAATGCGCAAAATTTATTTTACTGATTTACTCAGGAACTACAAAACCGAATGCTTTGAAATCTTGAAGATGTTTTAAAATTACCATAAGCATGGTAAATTTTTTATCAAAATATATTTGCTCATCTCCCTAAAAAATGGACGACGACACCCCAAAATTTTGCTGAATAAATCCTATCTAAAATGTACAAAATATGATGAGTCTGTACTTGTGATTTATCATTCCAATCATATTTTTTGGATTTGCATATACAGGGTGACTCAAAAAAATTAATGAATGCGTCAATTTATTTTATTGATTTAATCAGGAATTACAGAACCGAATGCTGTGAAATCTTGGAGATATTTTAAAGTTATCATAAGCATGGTAAATGTTTTATCAAAATTTATTTGCTCATCCCCCCCCCCCTAAAAAAATTGATGACGTCACCCCAAAATTTTGCTGAATAAATCCTATCTAAAATGTACAAAATATGATGAGTCTGTACTTGTGATTTATCATTCCATTCATGTTTTTGGATTTGCATATGCAGGGTGACTCAAAAAAATTAATGAATGCGTGAATTTATTTAATCGATTTATTCAGGAATTACAAAACCGAATGCTTTGAAATCTTGGAGATATTTTAAAGTTATTATAAGCATGGTAAACTTTTGTTCGAAATGTATTTGTTCATCCCTCCTAAAAATATTGATGACGTCACCCTTAAATTTTGCTGGATAAATCCTATCTAAAATGCAAAAAAGATGATGAGTTTGTACTTGTGATTTATCATTCCATTCATATTTTTTAGATTTTTTTAAGAGGTGGCTCAAAAAAATTAATGAAGTCAATTTATTTTATTGATTAAATTAAAGGCAACACTTATTATTAGTATTACATTGGACCAACCCAATTTGATAGACACAAAATTTTTTAAAGTAAAAACTCGGTTGAAACGTAAGGGTAACACGCTTATTTACATCTACTTTAACATTACAGACGTGCATTTGTTTTGTGCGCTGACAAGGTTCCGCGAATGTGGTATAGACATGTTTATAATCAACCAATTGTGAATTCCACCCTCAAAAATTAAAATACAACTCAATGTTTTATATAATAAGCGCAAGTCGAAGCAATAAAACCGATGGTCGTTTTGTTTACAGTTTCTCTGTTTAACTCTCAGGTATGCTGTTACGCTTGTCATCTTAAATTAAGAATGCTTATACATACACGATTTTCAGTTCCCTCTCATATTACACGCCAGCGCCGTATACGTGAGTAAATTGTTTCGTTATTTTATTGATTATAACAAATCAATATTCAAAACGACCCAATTCATTTTCCCGAAAATTTGGGAATACAATAATTTTATTCTTAGTATTACACTACATCTATCCCAACTGATATATGTGTCCTTGCAAAAATGTTGATGACGTCATCGCAATTTTTTTAAAATTCCCACTACAAAAATGTAATGAGAGAAAAAACACAATAGGCATGCAGTCGTCAAGTTTCCGACAGCGAGGGAAGTACTGTCTAAACTCTTTAGACCAATTTTTTGAAAAAGCTGGACTTGATATACTTACTTTATTTTATGGGCGAGGGAAGTTTTGTAAAAGTAATCTTCGATCAATTTTTTTATTTTGAAACTCCAAAACTGCAGACAGACATTTTAATGTTGTCTTAAGTATGGTAAATTTTTAATCAAAATCCCATCGAAAATGTGCAAAATACGAAAAGTCTATTTTCGTGATTTGTCATTGCATTAACGCTTTTTAGAATTGCTTATACAGTAACCCAAAAATTCGTGAATGAGTCAAATTATTTTATTGATGAAATCAGGAACGATACATTCCATTTTTTGGGAAACTTGGGAATACAGTATTGTTGTTACACTGCAGATGTTCAAACTGATGTATCTGTCCTTACAAAACTGTTAAGGACGTCATAAAAAAAAAATTGTAAATGAAAAACTCATACATATTAGCTTATAGGGATTCTCATTTAAAATAAAATTCGCATTATCAAATTTCAGTGAAGGCAGGGAAAGGACTAATTAACTGATTAACCACACTCAGTTTTTCTCCCCAAAAACACTCACAAATTAACAGAATTAGGCACAATTGTAAGATGACGTCATCCATTTTTTGGTTAGGCTATAAATGAATAAATTTTATTAACAATTTATCATGCGTATTATAACTTCAAAACGTTTGCGAGATTTCAGGTCAGTCGTTTTTGTAATGTAATACACTTTTTCCCAAAAATATGCACATCTAGGGTAGAAACTCGTATTCTTACATCACACAGGCAGAATTATGTAATTCTATAAAATTTAAGGAACAATTTTTGAGAAAATTGTGAAATGACGCCACTTTTTAGCGGCCATAAACGATAAAAATTGATTAACGAGTTTTTATGATTGTGATAAATAGAGAGCGGATTTTATGAAATTTGCATATCCTATATTTTTTGCATATAAGTCTTGATGTTTTGTATGTGAACGAATCATGCTAATTAAAAATGAATGCAGCTATAAAAAAATTGCATATTTGCATATATTTGCCTTCTGCTGCATATTTCACGTATCGGGTGCATATTTTGCATATTTATCAATTTTTGTGCTAATTTAAAAAAAATGTTATTCCTTTGGCATTTAACTAGAAAGACGAAATTTCATATTCTCCTGAGCTTCAAATAACTAGGAAATGTTTAGGTTATATGGTAGTTTAGAGAATCCACTGGGTGTTAAGCCATCCTTCCAGGTAAATTCAGGCCCTAATTACTTTTGGAAATACGGTTCATTCCCAATATTTTTGTTCGTTACTTAAGTGTATTAATGGTATGTTTTATGGTGGTCGAAGACACGTTATCCTATTATTTTTCATCGTGAGTTTGCATTGAAAGCATTTAAAGTAATACAGGTGTGTCAATATGTCGAAGATAACTTAAATTAATTTATGGATTAAACCTTTTCCTGAACTTATTCTTCAAGAAGGAGTTGTGTTTTGTCGCGCCTGCTCTATTTTTACATCTGTGGACGTAGTATGCAGTTTTTCTATTTACAAATACATACTTTTAAATCACGGGAAAACTTTTTGTTAGAAGATTCGAAAAATATTTAAAAATAAATTGTTACCAAAATAGAAATTAAATAGTCGATTACTTCTATTTTTTAATTTGTTCTGTTTATATTTATTTTTTAGTATAAATGTGATTTATGTGTTAGTGAGATGTAATCAAACACCTTGCAATGTGATTTATGTATTTTTTGTAATAAAACGTAAGCTCGGGAAACCTGTTTTTGTAATTTGTAAATAAATTTAGTAGGGTTATTAAGCTTTTTTTTTTATTTTTGGAGCATATGCAACTGCATATCTCTGCATATATTAAGAAAATTACTGCATATTTGCATAAATTTGGTGCATATCATATGATCATATTTGCCAAAATTTTGCTGCATATTTTCCGCTCTCTAGTGATAAACTTGAAACCTTTGCAAGGTTTCAGAGCATTTGGTTTTACAATTTTGAATTTGAAAATGCACCATAATTGTTGTTGGCACATGTCGGTGGTGCAAAGTGGTTTGTTGAGAGAAATTGTACCCCGTCCGAATTTCGCGAAATTGCCGAGGATAGTGTTATAAAACTATTGCCCAAGAAGCCTAGGCACTTGTATACAAAAGAATTTGAGCACTTTGAACGGTGGTGTAGTGACAATAATGTGAAAATTATAGTAGAAAATGTTCTCATTGCATCCGAGCACAAGGCACAAGCGCCAGTACATCAGAGATAGACGAGCAATCCAACAAAACTTTGTTCCCGGTCAAATTTTCCAGGCATCACCATTACCTCTCAGGATTCTTGTAATGTTACCATTAATGTTTGCAATGATTCCAAGGATCTGGGCACACATTGAACAATTAAAAAGGTTTTGACAGTTGCGAGGTTATGCAGTTTTGTTTTGTTAGTCCGTGGTTTTGACGTTTAACCAGCGTCGTGGGCACCACCAACCTAGAGACCCTAAATAAGAGAGTCTGGCCAAAGCGTCGCTTGGTTTTCATTGGTGCGGCCATCTTATATCACATTCTGTTTGAAAACGTATTGAAAACGGTATGTCTGGTTGCAGATACGCTTAAAACTGTCAGCTGTGACTACGGTGACATTTATTGCGTTGTTGTGATTTTATATTGTATACGAAACAACTGCCACCGTGTAAATTACACCGTGACAGCAAAATACTGTGGCAAAAGTATGGCAATGCATCATGGTGTAAACTAGAATAAATTTATGTTGATTGACTTTTTTGTCTTATTTCCGCTTAAGAAGATTTTTTTATATTGCTTCATAACATGTACGAATTTTTAAGCCATCTAGTAGTTTATAGTTATTTATAAATTGACAGTTCTTCGCGAAGTCTAAGAAGTCTGAAAAACTTATTTTGTGTTATCAAAATTATAAGGGGAAAATTAACCCGTATCTAACCTTTTTAGATGCTACTGAAGGAAAAATAGGTAAGATTAATTTATTTTAGTTAATCCTAGTAACTGTAACAATAAAACTTTTGTCAAGACTAAATGTTGCTATAGAAACGAAAGATGATCTTTTTATCAGAAGCGTACAACAAATTTGGACATAAATTTTAATAATTTTTAACTCTAAAAGGAGAACACTTTTACCTGAACTTTTTTTACTTTTAGCACCCATACTTCGAGACAAATTGTCGATTTTATTTTGTACGTACCTTGTACACGCTGTATATAATTGTATTTACATATTTCGTTCGTTGATGACCACCTTTGTTTTTGATAATTAAATAAATTTTTGGTAATTCAGTAATTTTTTCCTTCAATTTATTTAATGTTTTGTTACCGAATTTCTGCTACTTTTTTGGTTATTACACACGTGACGCCAAATTTTAAAAAAGGCGCGCTTGATTGTGATATAAAATGGCGGCTTTGGCCAGACTCTCTTATTTAGGATCTCTACACCAACCTAGTAAAATCAAAATCGCGTTTCATAATGAGATCAGTTTCGATACCCAAATGGGTTTCGAAAAGAGCTCCTTAGCGACGCAAAGTAGAAAATAGTTATTTACATTATAAATGCGGTAGGTTACATTTTACAACGCGAAGATTTAATATTGAAACACGAGGCGAAGCCGAGTGTTTTAATAAATCTGAGCGTTGTAAAATGCCTACCGAATGTATAATGTATGCAACTTTTTGGCCGATGACTTAGTGGTGCTTGTTTTCGTCAATTTTTACATTTTTTAAAGATGCGTGGAATTTGTAAGTAGGCTTTGCCTGCGTCAAACGTCAGATAAAATTAAAATCGTGACAGATAGTTCGATATGACTGCTGCCTATGCCACCAGATAGCGCTCTCCAACCTGAATAAAAAAAATCAATTTTTACATTTTTTAAAGTTGTGTGGAATTTGTAAGTAGGCTTTGCCTGCGTCAAACGTCAGATAAAATTAAAATCGTGACAGATAGTTCGATATGACTGCTGCCTATGCCACCAGATAGCGCTCTCCAAACTGAATAAAAAAAATCAATTGTTATTATTTTAAAACATTTAACAGATGCATTTATGCGGTATCTTATTTTGGTGAACACAAGCTTTGTTAATGATGACGTGTCAATTTTTTTAAGGGGTTCAGAACTCTGAAAATTTGTGTGTTTATTACCGCACTTAATTTGCTAAATGACAGTTCAATGTGTAAAATTCAAAATACCATGGCTATCTACGATACGTCAATCTCAGTTTTACAGTTATCGAGGCCAAAAAACTTATTACAGTATTATCCATTTCAGATCACTAGAAATGACTAACAGTAATTTTTTGTCACGCAGATACAATCTTGTAATCACTAAAACTTAACGGTTAGCGGCCTTTTAAGAGGTGGCGCGAAATTTTTAAAATAACAAAAATTTTTGTCACATTATTTAAAGTTTAAGTGATATGAACCGATTCGCTTTACATGAAGCCATACTGCCGTGCACTTGAAGCATTTCGATAAAAAATGTTTTGCACTATCAAAAACTAATTCACGAATACTCGGAGAAGTTAATGGGAACCTCACATGTGAACAATATTCCACGTGGTTATAAATTTGGCGGAATCAGATTCGGATGAATCAGAATTTGAGTTTGTGGACGAATTAGGTTAATTTATTTACACTGACACTACTGACATTTTATGGAGAATTAATCATTCGGCTTGACCTTCTAAGCCGATTTTAAATTGGAAAAATGATGTCCATAATTACGTAGCTCAAAAAGTATAGAGACTAGACTTATGTAGTTGTTTCTAGTGATTTGAAATGGGTAATATTTCGAATTTAACCACGCTGACGATATCATCTGCTTAAAAAAAACACCCATTTAAATCACATGTTATTTTCATTCCGCCAGTTAGGGGGTCATGTCTTAACAAAACGATTTATTAATCTGCACTCTCGTAAAGTAACCGTTTAATCACGAAACGGATACCATAAATTAAAACTTTAACAGTATTGGAAATTTAACATAACTAACGTCATAAAAACCGAACTAATAGTTTTCTTTTAATTGACAATTTGGTATGAAACAGAATAAATCAATCCTCGTCTAAAGTAACAGTATTGCAGTCAATGCTCGCACAATGTAACCTTAATATGATCAATGCTCGCGTAAACTAACGGTAATTTGTTTATTAGTCGAGAGCATACGGGGTGTCAATTTGATCAAATTAAAATTAAATTATCATTTTACTTAAAAAAATAAGACCCATTTAAATTACATGTTATATCATTACCCCCAATTACTAATTCATGTCTTCAGAAAAAGTTCAATTAATCAGCACTCTGGTAAAGTAACCTTTTAATCACGAAACGGATACCATAAATCAAAACTTTAACAGTATTGCAAATTTAACATAACTAACGTCATAAAAACCGAACTAATAGTTTTCTTTTAATTGACAATTTGGTATGAAACAGAATAAATCAATGCTCGTCTAAAGTAACAGTATTACAGTCAATGCTCGCACAATGTAACCTTAATATGATCAATGCTCGCGCAAACTAGCGGTAATTTGTTTATTCGTCGAGCATACGGGGTGCCAATTTGATCAAACTAAAATTAAATTATCATTCTACTTAAAAAAACAAGACCCATTTAAATTACATGTTATATCATTACCCCCAATTAATAATTCATGTCTTCTGAAAAAGTTTAATTAATCGGCACTCTCGTAAAGTAACCGTTTAATCACGAAACGGATATCATAAATTAAAACTTTAACATTATTGGAAATTTCACACAACTAACGTCACATAAACCGAACTAATAGTTTTCTTTTAATTGACAATTTGGTATGAAACAGAATAAATCAATGCTCGTCCAAAGTAACAGTATTACAGTCAATGCTCGCACACGGTAACCTTTATATGGTCAATGCTCGCGCAAACTAACGGTAATTTGTTTATTAGTCGAGAGCATACGGGGTGTCAATTTGATCAAATTAAAATTAAATTATCATTTTACTTAAAAAAACAAGACCCATTTAAATTACATGTTATATCATTACCCCCAATTACTAATTCATGTCTTCAGAAAAAGTTCAATTAATCAGCACTCTGGTAAAGTAACCTTTTAATCACGAAACGGATACCATAAATCAAAACTTTAACAGTATTGCAAATTTAACATAACTAACGTCATAAAAACCGAACTAATAGTTTTCTTTTAATTGACAATTTGGTATGAAACAGAATAAATCAATGCTCGTCTAAAGTAACAGTATTACAGTCAATGCTCGCACAATGTAACCTTAATATGATCAATGCTCGCGCAAACTAGCGGTAATTTGTTTATTCGTCGAGCATACGGGGTGCCAATTTGATCAAACTAAAATTAAATTATCATTCTACTTAAAAAAACAAGACCCATTTAAATTACATGTTATATCATTACCCCCAATTAATAATTCATGTCTTCAGAAAAAGTTTAATTAATCGGCACTCTCGTAAAGTAACCGTTTAATCACGAAACGGATATCATAAATTAAAACTTTAACATTATTGGAAATTTCACACAACTAACGTCACATAAACCGAACTAATAGTTTTCTTTTAATTGACAATTTGGTATGAAACAGAATAAATCAATGCTCGTCCAAAGTAACAGTATTACAGTCAATGCTCGCACACGGTAACCTTAATATGGTCAATGCTCGCGCAAACTAACGGTAATTTGTTTATAAGGTGAGCACACGTGGGTGTCAATTTGATCAAACTAAAATTAAATTATCATTCTACTTAAAAAACAAGACCCATTTCAATTACATGTTATTTACATTACCCCCAATTACTAATTCATGTCTTCAGAAAAAGTTTGATTAATCGGCACTTTCGTAAAGTAACCGTTTAATCACGAAACGGATATCATAAATTAAATTTCACACAACTAACGTCACAAAAACCGAACTAATAGTTTTTTTTTAATTAACAATTTGGTATCAAACAGAATAAATCAATGCTCGTCCAAAATAACAGTATTACAGTCAATGCTCGCACACGGTAACCTTAATATGGTCAATGCTCGCGCAAACTAACGTTAATTTGTTTATAAGGTGAGCATACGTGGGTGTCAATTTGATCAGACTAAAATTAAATTATCATTCAACTTAAAAAAACAAGACCCAATTAAATTACATGTTATTTTCATTGCCCCCAATTACTAATTCATGTCTTCAGAAAATGTTTAATTAATCGGCACTCTCGTAAAGTAACCGTTTAATCACAAAACGGATATCATAAAATAAATTTCACACAACTAACGTCACAAAAACCGAACTAATAGTTTTTTTTTAATTAACAATTTGGTATCAAACAGAATAAATCAATGCTCGTCCAAAGTAACAGTATTACAGTCAATGCTCGCACACGGTAACCTTAATATGGTCAATGCTCGCGCAAACTAACGGTAATTTGTTTATAAGGTGAGCATACGTGGGTGTCAATTTGATCGGACTAAAATTAAATTATCATTTTACTTAAAAATATAAGACCCATTTAAATTACATGTTATATCATTACCCCCAATTACTAATTCATGTCTTCAGAAAAAGTTTAATTAATCGTCACTCACCTAAAGTAACCGTTTAATCACGAAACGGATATCATAAATTAAATTTCACACAACTAACGTCACAAAAACCGAACTAATAGTTTTTTTTTAATTAACAATTTGGTATCAAACAGAATAAATCAATGCTCGTCCAAAATAACAGTATTACAGTCAATGCTCGCACACGGTAACCTTAATATGGTCAATGCTCGCGCAAACTAACGTTAATTTGTTTATAAGGTGAGCATACGTGGGTGTCAATTTGATCAGACTAAAATTAAATTATCATTCAACTTAAAAAAACAAGACCCAATTAAATTACATGTTATTTTCATTGCCCCCAATTACTAATTCATGTCTTCAGAAAATGTTTAATTAATCGGCACTCTCGTAAAGTAACCGTTTAATCACAAAACGGATATCATAAAATAAATTTCACACAACTAACGTCACAAAAACCGAACTAATAGTTTTTTTTTAATTAACAATTTGGTATCAAACAGAATAAATCAATGCTCGTCCAAAATAACAGTATTACAGTCAATGCTCGCACACGGTAACCTTAATATGGTCAATGCTCGCCCAAACTAACGGTAATTTGTTTATTAGTTGAGCATAAGTGGGTGTCAATTTGATCAAATTAAAATTAAATTATCATTTTACTTAAAAAAACAAGACACATTTAAATTACATGTTATATCATTACCCTCAATTACTAATTCATGCCTTCAGAAAAAGTTCAATTAATCAGCACTCTCGTAAAGTAACCTTTTAATCACGAAACGGATACCATAAATTAAAACTTTAACAGTATTGGAAATTTAACATAACTAACGTCATAAAAACCGAACTAATAGTTTTCTTTTAATTGACAATTTGGTATGAAAAGAATAAATCAATGCTCGTCTAAAGTAACAGTATTACAGTCAATGCTCGCACAATGTAACCTTAATATGATCAATGCTCGCGCAAACTAACGGTAATTTGTTTATTAGTTGAGAGCATACGGGGTGTCAATTTGATCAAATTAAAATTAAATTATCATTTTACTTAAAAAAACAAGACCCATTTAAATTACATGTTATATCATTACCCCCAATTACTAATTCATGTCTTCAGAAAAAGTTCAATTAATCAGCACTCTCGTAAAGTAACCTTTTAATCACGAAACGGATATCATAAATTAAAACTTTAACAGTATTGGAAATTTAACATAACTAACGTCATAAAAACCGAACTAATAGTTTTCTTTTAATTGACAATTTGGTATGAAAGAGAATAAATCAATGCTCGTCTAAAGTAACAGTATTACAGTCAATGCTCGCACAAGGTAACCTTAATATGATCAATGCTCGCGCAAACTAACGGTAATTTGTTTATTAGTCGAGCATACGGGGTGTCAATTTGATCAAACTAAAATTAAATTATCATTCTACTTAAAAAAACAAGACCCATTTAAATTACATGTTATATCATTACACTAAATTAATAATTCATGTCTTCAGAAAAAGTTTAATTAATTGGCACTCTAGTAAAGTAACCGTTTAATCACGAAACGGATATCATAAATTAAAACTTTAACATTATTGGAAATTTCACACAACTAACGTCACATAAACCGAACTAATAGTTTTCTTTTAATTGACAATTTGGTATGAAACAGAATAAATCAATGCTCGTCCAAAGTAACAGTATTACAGTCAATGCTCGCACACGGTAACCTTAATATGGTCAATGCTCGCGCAAACTAACGGTAATTTGTTTATAAGGTGAGCATACGTGGGTGTCAATTTGATCGGACTAAAATTAAATTATCATTTTACTTAAAAATATAAGACCCATTTAAATTACATGTTATATCATTACCCCCAATTACTAATTCATGTCTTCAGAAAAAGTTTAATTAATCGTCACTCACGTAAAGTAACCGTTTAATCACGAAACGGATATCATAAATTAAATTTCACACAACTAACGTCACAAAAACCGAACTAATAATTTTTCTTTTAATTGACAATTTGGTATGAAACAGAATAAATCAATGCTCGTCTAAAGTAACAGTATTACAGTCAATGCTCGCACAATGTAACCTTAATATGTTCAATGCTCGCGCAAACTAAAGGTAATTTGTTTATTAGTCGAGAGCATACGGGGTGTCAATTTGATCAAATTAAAATTAAATTATCATTTTACTTAAAAAAACAAGACACATTTAAATTACATGTTATATCATTACCCCCAATTACTAATTCATGCCTTCAGAAAAAGTTCAATTAATCAGCACTCTCGTAAAGTGACCTTTTAATCACGAAACGGATACCATAAATTAAAACTTTAACAGTATTGGAAATTTAACATAACTAACGTCATAAAAACCGAACTAATAGTTTTCTTTTAATTGACAATTTGGTATGAAACAGAATAAATCAATGCTCGTCTAAAGTAACAGTATTACAGTCAATGCTCGCACAATGTAACCTTAATATGATCAATGCTCGCGCAAACTAACGGTAATTTGTTTATTAGTTGAGAGCATACGGGGTGTCAATTTGATCAAATTAAAATTAAATTATCATTTTACTTAAAAAAACAAGACCCATTTAAATTACATGTTGTATCATTATCCCCAATTACTAATTCATGTCTTCAGAAAAAGTTCAATTAATCGGCACTCTCGTAAAGTAACCGTTTAATCACGAAACGGATACCATAAATTAAAACTTCAACAGTATTGGAAATTTAACATAACTAACGTCATAAAAACCGAACTAATAGTTTTCTTTTAATTGACAATTTGGTATGAAACAGATTAAATCAATGCTCGTCTAAAGTAACAGTATTACAGTCAATGCTCGCACAAGGTAACCTTAATATGATCAATGCTCGCGCAAACTAACGGTAATTTGTTTATTAGTCGAGCATACGGGGTGTCAATTTGATCAAACTAAAATTAAATTATCATTCCACTTAAAAAAACAAGACCCATTTAAATTACATGTTATATCATTACCCCCAATTAATAATTCATGTCTTCAGAAAAAGTTTAATTAATCTGCACTCTAGTAAAGTAACCGTTTAATCACGAAACGGATATCATAAATTAACACTTTAACATTATTGGAAATTTCACACAACTAACGTCACATAAACCGAACTAATAGTTTTCTTTTAATTGACAATTTGGTATGAAACAGAATAAATCAATGCTCGTCTAAAGTAACAGTATTACAATCAATGCTCGCACAAGGTAACCTTAATATGATCAATGCTCGCGCAAACTAACGGTAATTTGTTTATTAGTCGAGCATACGGGGTGTCAATTTGATCAAACTAAAATTAAATTATCATTCTACTTAAGAAAACAAGACCCATTTAAATTACATGTTATATCATTACCCCCAATTACGAATTCATGTCTTCAGAAAAAGTTCAATTAATCGGCACTCTCGTAAAGTAACCGTTTAATCACGAAACGGATACCATAAATTAAAACTTCAACAGTATTGGAAATTTAACATAACTAACGTCATAAAAACCGAACTAATAGTTTTCTTTTAATTGACAATTTGGTATGAAACAGAATAAATCAATGCTCGTCTAAAGTAACAGTATTACAGTCAATGCTCGCACAAGGTAACCTTAATATGATCAATGCTCGCTCAAACTAACGGTAATTTGTTTATTAGTCGAGCATACGGGGTGTCAATTTGATCAAACTAAAATTAAATTATCATTCCACTTAAAAAAACAAGACCCATTTAAATTACATGTTATATCATTACCCCCAATTTATAATTCATGTCTTCAGAAAAAGTTTAATTAATCGGCACTCTAGTAAAGTAACCGTTTAATCACGAAACGGATATCATAAATTAACACTTTAACATTATTGGAAATTTCACACAACTAACGTCACATAAACCGAACTAATAGTTTTCTTTTAATTGACAATTTGGTATGAAACAGAATAAATCAATGCTCGTCTAAAGTAACAGTATTACAGTCAATGCTCGCACAATGTAACCTTAATATGATCAATGCTCGCGCAAACTAACGGTAATTTGTTTATTAGTCGAGCATACGGGGTGTCAATTTGATCGGACTAAAATTAAATTATCATTTTACTTAAAAATACAAGACCCATTTAAATTACATGTTATATCATTACCCCCAATTACTAATTCATGTCTTCAGAAAAAGTTTAATTAATCGGCACTCACGTAAAGTAACCGTTTAATCACGAAACGGATATCATAAATTAAATTTCACACAACTAACGTCACAAAAACCGAACTAATAATTTTTCTTTTAATTGACAATTTGGTATGAAACAGAATAAATCATTGCTCGTCTAAAGTAACAGTATTACAGTCAATGCTCGCACAATGTAACCTTAATATGATCAATGCTCGCGCAAACTAAAGGTAATTTGTTTATTAGTCGAGAGCATACGGGGTGTCAATTTGATCAAATTAAAATTAAATTATCATTTTACTTAAAAAAACAAGACACATTTAAATTACATGTTATATCATTACCCCCAATTACTAATTCATGCCTTCAGAAAAAGTTCAATTAATCAGCACTCTCGTAAAGTAACCTTTTAATCACGAAACGGATACCATAAATTAAAACTTTAACAGTATTGGAAATTTAACATAACTAACGTCATAAAAACCGAACTAATAGTTTTCTTTTAATTGACAATTTGGTATGAAACAGAATAAATCAATGCTCGTCTAAAGTAACAGTATTACAGTCAATGCTCGCACACGGTAACCTTAATATGGTCAATGCTCGCGAAACTAACGGTAATTTGTTTATAAGGTCAGCATACGTGGGTGTCAATTTGATCGGACTAAAATTAAATTATCATTTTACTTAAAAATACAAGACCCATTTAAATTACATGTTATATCATTACCCCCAATTACTAATTCATGTCTTCAGAAAAAGTTTAATTAATCGGCACTCACGTAAAGTAACCGTTTAATCACGAAACGGATATCATAAATTAAATTTCACACAACTAACGTCACAAAAACCGAACTAATAGTTTTTCTTTTAATTGACAATTTGGTATGAAACAGAATAAATCAATGCTCGTCCAAAGTAACAGTATTACAGTCAATGCTCGCACACGGTAATCTTAATATGGTCAATGCTCGCGCAATGCTAACGGTAATTTGTTTATTAGTTGAGCATACGTGGGTGTCAATTTGATCAAATTAAAATTAAATTATCATTCTACTTAAAAAAACAAGACCCATTTAAATTACATGTTATATCATTACCCCCAATTACTAATTCATGTCTTCAGAAAAAGTTTAATTAATCGGCACTCTCGTAAAGTAACCGTTTAATCACGATACGGATATCATAAATTAAAACTTTAACAGTATTGGGAATTTAACATAACTAACGTCATAAAAACTGAACCAATAGTTTTCTTTTAATTGACAATTTGGTATGAAACAGAATAAATCAATGCTCGTCCAAAGTAACAGTATTACAGTCAATGCTCGCACACGGTAATCTTAATATGGTCAATGCTCGCGCAATGCTAACGGTAATTTGTTTATTAGTTGAGCATACGTGGGTGTCAATTTGATCAAATTAAAATTAAATTATCATTCTACTTAAAAAAACAAGACCCATTTAAATTACATGTTATATCATTACCCCCAATTACTAATTCATGTCTTCAGAAAAAGTTTAATTAATCGGCACTCTCGTAAAGTAACCGTTTAATCACGATACGGACATCATAAATTAAAACTTTAACAGTATTGGAAATTTAACATAACTAACGTCATAAAAACCGAACTAACAGTTTTCTTTTAATTGACAATTTGATATGAAACAGAATAAATCAATGCTCGTCCAAAGTAACAGTATGACAGTCAATGCTCACACACGGTAACCTTAATATGGTCAATGCTCGCTCAAACTAACGGTAATATGGTTATAAGGTGAGCATACGTGGGTACCAATTGACAAAACTAAAATTAAATTATCATTCTACTTAAAAAAAGCACCCATTTAAATTAGATGTTATATTCATTCCCTCAGTTAGTAGGTCATGTCTTAATAAAGTGTTTTATTAATCGACGATCTGGTAAAGTAACCGTTTAATAACTAAATGAAGATCAAAATTTTAAACTTTTGCAGTATATATTTTGAATTTAACAACACTTACGATGTGTGAAACACGAGCTAATATTTTTCTCTTAATTGACAGTTTGGTATGAAAGACAATATTTTAAGGCTATGCTCGTCCAAAGTAACAGTATTATAGTCAATGCTCGCACAAAGTAACTGTTATACAATCTATGCTCGCGTAAATTGACGGTAATATGGCGAGTTATGTGAGCACATATCAAGCAAACTCAATCAAACTATACTGCTACAATTAAATTACCAGTTCAACTGAAAAGACAGACCAATATTAATTAGATGTTATATTCATTTCGAGTAATTTGGAGGACTTTATCAAAGGTTTTACTCATAGGCGCTGTCGTACCATAACCGTTTAATTACAGATTCGTTAAGTTCGTAATTTAAGACATGTACATTATTTCGAATTTAACACAGTTGACGTTGAAAACCCGAACCTTCTTCGGAAAGTGCCTTATTTCAATTGTGCCTGGTTCGATGAAATTAACTTTTAATTTTTACGTTAGGTATTTCATTGATTCATTTAACCATTAGACGAAATGTTACATTTCTGAACCAACGTGCTTCTAGCGAAAAAGAAATATATAAATATATATATATATATAAACTGAGAGTTTCGTATAAAACAGAATGTCTTAATCAGTGCCCGCGCAAAGTAACTGTAATATCATCAATGCTCCTGCAAAGTAACCGTATTATAGGCAATGCCTGCGTAAAATATCTGTAACAAACCTAATTAGATGAGCACATATCCGTGTAAATTTAATCAAACAATAATTGTACAATTAAATTACCCATTTAACTTAAAAAAAGATACGTACTCTCGTAAGATAGCCGTTTAATAACGAAATCAATGTCATAATTTAAAAATGTTTGAGTATTTTGAATTTAACACAACTGAAGTTTGAAATTCCGAACCTTCTGCCAAAAATTTGTCTCAGCTTGTGCATAATCGAGGAAATAAAATTTAAATTATAGATTAAATATATGTATCATGGATTCATGATTACGTGTAAGCCTAATGAGACTAATGACACTATGAGCCGGTTTACAGAAGCTCAATTAAATATCTGATGGTGATTAAATTTTAAACGCGCCATTAAAGTGATGCGCCAATCAGATATCGCTAAACGCCTTATTAAATGCGTGATTTATGACTTAATGTCAGTAAATTTATTTATAAATGATAAATCTTAGATTTTAAAAGCAATTAGTTTGTAGCGTAGAAAAAAACATTAAAATTTTTTTATTGATTGATAGTTTGGTATGAAACAGAATGTTATATATAATTCAGTGCCGCCCCAAAGTTGCTGTAATTTACTCAATATACTCAATACCCGGCCACAGTAATCGTAATATTGTCAGTGTTCGATTAAAATAACCGTAATGTCTTTAATGCCCGAGCAAAATAACACTAATATAATGAATGTGCGCTCAAAATAACCAATATAGTTAATGCTCACGCAAAGTAACCGTAATATAGTCAATGCCCGAGCAAAGTAACCATAATATAGTCAGTGCCCGCCTAAAATAACGGTAACATTAGATAACACTGGGCAACAATATTAAAAAAAAAAATTGTGCCATGCATAATTGCAATCATTTTTACTTAATATGGGGTTGCTAAACACGTCTATAGTAATAAAATTGCACAATTGGTAATAGTTTTTGAAAAATAAAAATGTTTATTCAATAATATAAATATATGAAAATTGAACGTTTTTTAACATTTATGTAATTTCTCTTTTTCGAATTTGGCGCTTATACTTCACATCTTGCTCTTTAATTGTCAAATCTAGGTGCGAATGTAGAAAGTGAACTTTTAAAGACATATTGCAACCTAGATTTTTATATGCAGTTAACAAATTTTGCACTATGTCTTTAAATTCTCGGCTCGGTGGTTTCCAGAAAAATTCGTTGCAACTTTTTTAAAGGCAGTCCAGTAATGATGTGGTCAAAATCTTTATCTTTGATGAGTTCTCTAATTTAAGGACCTATAAATATGCCTTCACCGCAAATGTGGCAAAAACTGTCACTACTATTTTTACAATTTCGCGGCATTTTTTTTTTTATACAAAAATGCCCTATATATACTTTTAAACTAACACAAAATTTAAAACTAATTTGTTTTATAAGAATGGCAACTTTTCTAGAAAGTTTTTTTGACAGTTGATGTCAGTGATTTGTTTACTATGGTAACTGGATTTATTAAAAAGACCGTAGCAATTAAACATTTTGTGAAAATATGTATGTATGTTATTAAAAAACTATAACCAAAGGAGACTTTCTATTATCAATTTTGTATTGAGTATGCGTAAATTAGTAAGATTTTATTATTTACACTTCCGGCACAAAATGACTGTTGCCCAGTGTAATTAGACGAGCACATGTATGTGCAAATTTACTGAAATTATAATGGACAATTAAATTACCATTCAACTAAAAAAAGATATTTACAGTGGTAACATGTCTGTGGTAAAATATGTCTTGGCTAAATATTGTGATCAGTGTTCTCGTAAAGTGACTACATAATAACAAACCGAAATAAGAAGTTAGCATAATTAAAATTTGAAATCTATAAATTTGTATGTTGACTGTCAACTATGCAGTCGAAATTAAAACTTAACTTTCCATTTGTAAAATTAGCTTATATTTCAGAACACAATTATTTGAAACAGTACGAAATTTTGTTTTCATTTCAGAAAAAACAACTGTTTTGTTTTCTTACAATTTTCTGGATGAAATTACTGTAAATAGATTTTCAATTACTTTTCTCCGCAAACATTTTATTTAATTTAAAATAAAAGTAAATGAAAATGTTATAACAATGCAATGAATAAAACTATAAATATAACTCGCTATAAAAACAAAACTTCGTTCTTTAACACCTGTTTGTGTTCATAAATTTTAGTTATGAACGAAAAATTTGTACATGACATTTAATCTTAAAATGCATTTTAGGCGAGCGTAACTTTTTTCATGTAAAAATGACATATCCTTTATGTAAACGCCGAATAAAACACTGACTATTAAACAATTCGTAATGTTGACTCGTATGCAACTAACTAAACGATGAACTAAAGCGCCACACGTAAGTGTGGCCGTAATGTGAACACGACAGCAAATCATTTAATGCTCCAAAGCTACACCGAGCGACATCTGTTGGGCTTTTCTATGCTCGTCTAAATATACACTTCGTCGTAACACGCTGTGCTTTTTACCGTGTCACGCGGTCTTTTATCAGAGATCGGTTTGCTCACATTTCATAGCAATATTATGACCATTTCTTCGATAAACATACCTACACAATAATATTAATAATAATAATAATAATAATAATAATAATAATTTATTTTCTACAGGTACATAACCCAATTATAGAAAATACAAAATAACATATAAAAGAACATTTAAAAGAATAATTGTTTACAATATAAAAGAAAAAACGACGAAAACGAACGGATATGTAATGAATGGCCTAACGATCGAACAAATTGATTATACTTTTTTTGGTGGTTCGCAGACTGTCAAAATGTATGTCACATATTGAGGATATATTATTAACAATATCAGACATGATAAATATAGGTGATTTACGGAGAGTATTAGTCCTACATGTAGCTGAATAAATGGTTGTCAGTTGTCGCACATTCAGTCGGGGTACTATGAAATTTATTTTATTCAACAGCCACATGCAGTCTATCTCGTTGTTCAATAATTTGTACATAAAAACTATACTTAAAATTTTGCGCCTTACTGCGAGTGAAGTATAATTAAATCTCCCTAGCAATGTTAAATGGTCATATCCTCTAACCGGATAGTTTCCGTCTTTAACAAAACACAAAAATTTTAAAAATCGCCTTTGCACCGATTCTAAACGATTAACATGAACCTCATATATTGGCGACCACACAATAGCACAATACTCTAATCTACTACGCACTAATGTAAAATACAAAACACTTAGCGTTTGTGTATCTTGAAAATCTCTACAGTTTCTAATAATCGGACCATACATAGCGTATGCTTTTTTAACAATCTCTGTTATATGCAATACAAATGTGAACTTGTCGTCGAATAATACTCCCAGGTCCCGTGCAGTCTCATTACGCTGTAGAATGGTGGTACCTATTCTGTAAGAAAATTCTGTTTTGATAAACTTTCGAGAGAACGTCACAACGAAACATTTAGATATGTTTAGTTGAAGCCGGTTCCTGACGCACCAAGTTACTAAAGCATCTAGGCATCTTTGTAACTTTTCGCAATCAGCTGAAGAGCGAATTTCCAGGAATAATTTTAAGTCGTCCGCAAACAACGATTTATTACAAGATACTAGTGCATCCGTCACATCGTTAATGAAAATTAAGAATAGCAGGGGGCCGAGATTTGAGCCTTGCGGGACTCCCGATGTTGAGATGTACACTTCAGAAAAATGCCCGCCATGTACAACTTGTTGTCTTCGATTAAAGAGATAAGACTTCATTAAGGCCAATAACGGGGTTGAGAAGCCAATACGATCTAATTTATGAATTAAGATGTTGTGGTCAATTTGATCGAACGCTTTTTGCAGATCGGTATAGATGGCATCTACCTGACTATTTCTATCTATTACTTCCGATGTAAATTGCGTAAAAGTGGCTAAATTCGTGGCAGTGGAACGCGCTTTCATGAAACCATGTTGGTCAGGTGAAATTAAATTACGTACCGAGTTGTAAATATGAGTATAGAGAACGCACTCAAACACTTTTGAAAAGTTGCACAATATAGATATTGGTCTATAATTGATGATTTGAGAAGTATCACCTTTTTTGTGAATAGGAGTAATTTGTGCTAATTTCCAAAGTTTGGGGAAAGTCGACGTTTGAAGGATTAGATTGAAGATATGACTTAACGGATTTGATAAAACATAAGCAGTATCTCTTAGAAAAAAACTCGGGATATCATCAGAACCGGAGGTTATTGTATTTTTTGCCGCTTTCATAGCCCGTATAATTTCATCTTCAGTTATAGAAGACACACTGATGGTCAAATTATTGGGAAATGTTTCTGAAACCATGTCGGCACTAATAGGCTGGGAAGAAGTGTAAACACTTTTGAAAAAATCAGCAAAGCTGTTAACTATATTCGTCGGATTAGAAATAGTTTTTCCATCGTATGTTAGTACTCCAGGTATACGCGTCTTGCCTTGTTTGGAATGAATGAACGACCAGAATTTCTTGGGGTCTGTGATAATATTATTTTCAATATCCCTAATATATTTTGCGTATGCTATGCAAATTTTCTTTTTAACATCTGCTCTGAGTCTCTTAAATTCAATATATGTCTGAGGATTATGATTCGACAGAAATGTTTTACGCATATTGGTTTTTAATCGAAGACTTCTTATAATGTCCTTATCGAACCAAGGTGGATAATGACGGTATTTTCTTTTGAAACCTCCAGTCTTTGGTATGTATAAATCAAAAGTCCTAAATAAAATTGTGTAAAAGTGTTGGCAAGCTAAATTAACATCTTTAATTTTTCCAAGCTCAGACCAATTAATATGTAATAATGCATTATATAAACCAGGATAATCCGCTTTTTTAAAGTTATAGATATAATTGCTTGAATTTAAACAAAAGATATCAGCCTTTTTAATGTTACAATCTATATCAAATTCTAATGGAGGATGAAATGCGTCTTCTTGGACTAGAGGGAAGCTAGACTTTTCAACATGACAACAGGAAGAAGAGAATATAAGATCTAACGTATTACCGAAACAATTACTTACATTATTATATTGAGTGAGGTTGGTAAGTTCTACAAAGTGATTCAAACATTGACTGTAGTTATTATTAATATTACTGCAATACGTGGATGTATTGAAGTCTCCTAGAAAAAGAACAGTCCTATCATGCATTTCGCCAATAATGCCAGCATATTCGAAAAATGTTTCATAATCTTGAAAAGTTGTCCAAGGCGGAATGTAAACGGCAAAGATAAAGAGATTTTGATGATAGGATGTTTTTACCTTGACGCCTATAAGGTCAATACAGGGAACGGTTTCAACAATGTTACTAACATCAATATTCGTAGAAGTCAGTTTAGTATTATTTACACCAATCAGGACACCACCACCTCTGGTGTTTCCTAAACGTTCAAAGTTTCGATCGCATCGGTAAACTGCAAAATCATCAGGAAACAGTTCTGCGTTTGATACATCGTTGTGCAGCCAAGTCTCAGTCAAAACAAAAATATCAAACTCATCAGAAAGCGCTAGAATATTATTGTAGAATGAGGTTAATTTAGAGTTTAAACCCCTAACGTTTTGGTACATGCATGTTACTTTAGGTCGAAGGTCCGAAAAATCATTGAAATCATTGTTAGAAATAGGAAGCGCATCATCATATTTTATAAAAAAGGATTAACAGATCGAGAGAATGTGGAAGAAGTCCCGTTAGTCAAAATAGTCGTTTCTTTGATCAAAATACCATCAGCCACATGCTTCATTATCGATCTCTTGGAAGCCTCTTTGAATGTAAAATTGATAGTTTTAAATTGTTTTTCTAAAATATTGTTTGAGTCCAAATAAAATATGTTATTATTAGATTCAGCTAGTCTACGCAGAGTGTCATTTAGTTGAGAGACCAAACTATTTAAAATCGGGCGTTTCAGAAAATAGGGACATCCTATAAAAACGGTATTCGTATTCTTTATTATATCAGTGAACGTATTCATCTGGGGTAGTATGCCGGATTTAACCTCATGATTGCCACCAAAAATAATTAGGTAGTCGTTGACTGTAAGTGACGAAATAATACCGTTAGTGTCGCGATCAGTATTGAGAAGAACAGATATAGGTGCTTCAGGTTTAAGAATGGAAAATACATCGTATTCATCAGATTTTAAATAAAATTTCAGCAAGTTTACACAATTATGCCCTTTTTCGTCAGATAATAAGACAACTTTCTTTTTGATATTCGTAGCCTTAGGGGTCTCAGGAGCATTTATTACTGAAGGTGGACGAGATTGAGTTGCTAATTTTGAATTATTTAGGATTTTCTCACGGAGTTCGCAAACTGCCGGTTTCAGACCATCAAATTCTGACTTTAATGAGTCAGTAATACAAGATTTTAAGCTACGACACATGTCATCAAGTAAATTAGGTAGATTCATTTCTACGGAATTTACTTTTGGGTTTTGTACAAGATTTTCATTGCAAACGATACTAAATGTCGATTTCAATTTAGCAAACTCAGTCTGAAGAGAAGAACTAGACTCAGATAAACAGGATTTTACATCAGTACGCAGATCATTACTAATTTCAGAATTCCAATTATTAAATTCTGTTTTAATCGACTCGGAGATTATAGATTTCATGTTAACACGCAAATCATCAAATAATTTAACCAGGTTATTCTCGACTGCTTTCACCATATGATCCATCGTATTAACCATGGAGTCTTTTAATCACTGATTTGCCGTTGAAGATTAATTAATTCCGTAGAGGATGAGGAAGTACCAATGTTTGAAGTATTTATTTTAGCTCCTTTGTCGCACTGAGGACAACTATTAACAGAAGTTATGTCATTAGCGATTCCTAAAAATCCTTTAAACTGTCTTAGACAGCTTGGATGAAAAACATTTCCGCATTTGTTACAACTAATTTGGTTGACGACCAAATTTTTGCATTTAATACAACAGCTCATATTGAATTAATTGAATTGACGAAATAGGATGTGCAATTACTGATGTTAAGTTAGATTAAAATACTTAGATAAATAGTCAATTAAATAAAAAAAGAATGAAATTGCAGTTGACGATATATACAGCCAGATTTAAACTGTTTACCGTGCTATTTAATACACGGGTAAATTTTAGTGTGTGTCAAATCAGCTGTTTAGAAATATCTATAAGTAAATTAGTGATAAGATGAAGTAAAAAGATATGGACATTAACGAGTACAAGAAATAATAACCTTCCTCGGGTAGAAAATCGATCAAATGCGAGTTGTCACAAACACTATTGCTTATATAAACTTGCCACAGCACTACAAAACTAACACAGTCACTTTGATAAATGAAAAAAAAAATTGATGGGAAATTGAGGTCATTTTGCATATTTTTGAATATTTCAAAGGACGATTCTGGGAAAACCCTTGAAGTTATCGAAGAAATGAAAACGGATATGGCTTCTGCGGCCCGAAATGTGCAAGAAAATGTATTAAGTGAAATTTCGAAAATTTTGTTAAAAATTGATGGGAAATTGAGGTCATTTTGCATATTTTTGAATATTTCAAAGGATGATTCTGGGAAAACCATTGAAGTTATCGAAGAAATGAAAACGGATATGACTACTGTGGCGAAAAAGGACGAAAAAGGATACTAAGGACGAAAAAGGACGAAGATGGACGAAAGAGGACGAAAAAAGTCGAAAAAGGACATAAAACGGCGAAAAAGGACGAAGAAGGACGAAAAAGGATAAAAGGGACGAAAAAGGACGGAAAAGAACGAAAAAGAAACCAAAAATGAAGAGAAGGGCAAAAAGGGTAAGGAGAATTTTGGAGGGGAGTAACTATGATTCTTCGGTGGGAGTAACTATGATTCTTCGGTGGGAGTAACTATGATTTTTCGGTGGGAGTAACTATGATTCTTCGGTGGGAGTAACTATATTTCTTCGGTGGGAGTAACTATGATTCTTCGGTGGGAGTAACTATGATTCTTCGGTGGGAGTAACTATGATTCTTCGGTGGGAGTAACTATGATTCTTCGGTGGGAGTAACTATGCTTCTTCGGTGGGAGTAACTATGATTCTTCGGTGGGAGTAACTAGGATTCTTCGGTGGGAGTAAGTATGATTCTTCGGTGGGAGTAACTATGAATCTTCGGTGGGAGTAACTATGATTCTTCGGTGGGAGTAACTATGATTCTTCGGTAGGAGTAACTATGATTCTTTGGTGGGAGTAACTATGATTCTTCGGTGGGAGTAACTATGATTCTTCGGTGGGAGTAACTATGATTCTTCGGTGGGAGTAACTATGATTCTTCGGTGGGAGTAACTATGATTCTTCGGTGTTAGTAACTATGATTCTTCGGTGGGAGTAACTATGAATCTTCGGTGGGAGTAACTATGATTCCTCGGTGGGAGTAACTATGATTCTTCGGTGGGAGTAACTATGATTCTTCGGTGGGAGTAACTATGATTCTTAGGTGGGAGTAACTATGATTCTTCGGTGGGAGTAACTATGATTCTTCGGTGGGAGTAACTATGATACTTCGGTGGGACTAACTATGATTCTTCGGTGGGAGTAACTATGATTCTTCGGTGGGAGTAACTATGATTCTTCGGTGGGAGTAACTATGATTCTTCGGTGGGAGTAACTATGATTCTTCGGTGGGAGTAACTATGATTCTTCGGTGGGAGTAACTATGATTCTTCGGTGGGAGTAACTATGATTCTTCGGTGGGAGTAACTATGATTCTTCGGTGGGAGTAACTATGATTCTTCGGTGGGAGTAACTATGATTCTTCGGTGGGAGTAACTATGATTCTTCGGTGGGAGTAACTATGATTCTTCGGTGGGAGTAACTATGATTCTTCGGTGGGAGTAACTATGATCCTTCGATGTTAGTAACTATGATTCTTCGGTGGGAGTAACTATGATTCTTCGGTGGGAGTAACTATGATTCTTCGGTGGGAGTAACTATGATTCTTCGGTGGGAGTAACTATGATTCTTCGGTGGGAGTAACTATGATTCTATGGTGGGAGTAACTATGATTCTTCGGTGGGAGTAACTATGATTCTTCGGTGGGAGTAACTATGATTCTTCGGTGGGAGTAACTATGATTCTTCGGTGGGAGTAACTATGATTCTTCGGTGGGAGTAACTATGATCCTTCGATGTTAGTAACTATGATTCTTCGGTGGGAGTAACTATGATTCTTCGGTGGGAGTAACTATGATTCTTCGGTGGGAGTAACTATGATTCTTCGGTGGGAGTAACTATGATTCTTCGGTGGGAGTAACTATGATTCTTCGGTGGGAGTAACTATGATTCTTCGGTGGGAGTAACTATGATTCTTCGGTGGGAGTAACTATGATTCTTCGGTGGGAGTAACTATGATTCTTCGCTGGGAGTAACTATGATTCTTCGGTGGGAGTAACTATGATTCTTCGGTGGGAGTAACTATGATTCTTGGGTGGGAGTAACTATGATTCTTAGGTGGGAGTTACTATGATTCTTCGGTGGGAGTAACTATGATTCTTCGGTGGGAGTAACTATGATTCTTCGGTGGGAGTAACTATGATTCTTCGGTGGGAGTAACTATGATTCTTCGGTGGGAGTAACTATGATTCTTTGGTGGGAGTAACTATGATTCTTCGGTGGGAGTAACTATGATTCTTCGGTGGGAGTAACTATGATTCTTCGGTGGGAGTAACAATGATTCTTCGGTGGGAGTAACTATGATTCTTCGGTGGGAGTAACTATGATTCTTCGATGTTAGTAACTATGATTCTTCGGTGGGAGTAACTATGATTCTTCGGTGGGAGTAACTATGATTCTTCGGTGGGAGTAACTATGATTCTTCGGTGGGAGTAACTATGATTCTTCGGTGGGAGTAACTATGATTCTTCGGTGGGAGTAACTATGATTCTTCGGTGGGAGTAACTATGATTCTTCGGTGGGAGTAACTATGACTCTTCGGTGGGAGTAACTATGATTCTTCGGTGGGAGTAACTATGATTCTTCGGTGGGAGTAACTATGATCCTTCGGTGGGAGTAACTATGATTCTTCGGTGGGAGTAACTATGATTCTTCGGTGGGAGTAACTATGATTCTTCGGTGGGAGTAACTATGATTCTTCGGTGGGAGTAACTATGATTCTTCGGTGGGAGTAACTATGATTCTTCGGTGGGAGTAACTATGATTCTTCGGTGGGAGTAACTATGATTCTTCGGTGGGAGTAACTATGATTCTTCGGTGGGAGTAACTATGATTCTTCGGTGGGAGTAACTATGATTCTTCGGTGGGAGTAACTATGATTCTTCGGTGGGAGTAACTATGATTCTTCGGTGGGAGTAACTATGATTCTTAGGTGGGGTATCATATGACGCGGAATTTCCTCAGGATTACGATTCCCCATTCGCTTTTGCCGGATATCTTCAATTAAGCGAGAAAAATGCAAATTTGTCTGGGGGGAAGTAACTATGACTATGTACTTCAAAGGACGATTCTCGATAAACCAAGGTAGTTATCGAAGAGGTGAAAGCGGATTTGAATTCTGCGGCCCGAAATCTACAAGAAAATGTATTAAGTGAAATTTCGAAAATTTTGTTAAAAATTGATGGGAAATTGAGGTCATTTTGCATATTTTTGAATATTTCAAAGGACAATTCTGGGAAAACCCTTGAAGTTATCGAAGAAATGAAAACGGATATGGCTTCTGCGGCCCGAAATGTGCAAGAAAATGTATTAAGTGAAATTTCGAAAATTTTGTTAAAAATTGATGGGAAATTGAGGTCATTTTGCATATTTTTGAATATTTCAAAGGACGATTCTGGGAAAACCATTGAAGTTATCGAAGAAATGAAAACGGATATGGCTTATGCGGCCCGAAATGTGCAAGAAAATATATTAACTGAAATGTCGAAAATTTTGTTAAAAATTGATGGGAAATTGAGGTCATTTTGCATATTTTTGAATATTTCAAAGGATGATTCTGGGAAAACCATTGAAGTTATCGAAGAAATGAAAACGGATATGACTACTGTGGCGAAAAAGGACGAAAAAGGATACTAAGGACGAAAAAGGACGAAGATGGACGAAAGAGGACGAAAAAAGTCGAAAAAGGCCATAAAACGGCGAAAAAGGACGAAGAAGGACGAAAAAGGATAAAAGGGACGAAAAAGGACGGAAAAGAACGAGAAAGAAACCAAAAATGAAGAGAAGGGCAAAAAGGGTAAGGAGAATTTTGGAGGGGAGTAACTATGATTCTTCGGTGGGAGTAACTATGATTCTTCGGTGGGAGTAACTATGATTCTTCGGTGTTAGTAACTATGATTCTTCGGTGGGAGTAACTATGATTCTTCGGTGGGAGTAACTATGATTCTTCGGTGGGAGTAACTATGATTCTTCGGTGGGAGTAACTATGATTCTTCGGTGGGAGTAACTATGATTCTTCGGTGGGAGTAACTATGATTCTTCGGTGGGAGTAACTATGATTCTTAGGTGGGAGTAACTATGATTCTTCGGTGGGAGTAACTATGATTCTTCGGTGGGAGTAACTATGATTCTTCGGTGGGAGTAACTATGATTCTTCGGTGGGAGTAACTATGATTCTTCGGTGGGAGTAACTATGATTCTTCGGTGGGAGTAACTATGATTCTTGGGTGGGAGTAACTATGATTCTTCGGTGGGAGTAACTATGATTCTTCGGTGGGAGTAACTATGATTCTTCGGTGGGAGTAACTATGATTCTTGGGTGGGAGTAACTATGATTCTTCGATGTTAGTAACTATGATTCTTCGGTGGGAGTAACTATGATTCTTCGGTGGGAGTAACTATGATTCTTCGGTGGGAGTAACTATGATTCTTCGGTGGGAGTAACTATGATTCTTCGGTGGGAGTAACTATGATTCTTCGGTGGGAGTAACTATGATTCTTCGGTGGGAGTAACTATGATTCTTCGGTGGGAGTAACTATGATTCTTCGGTGGGGGTAACTATGATTCTTCGGTGGGAGTAACTATGATCCTTCGGTGGGAGTAATTATGATTCTTCGGTGGGAGTAACAATGATTCTTCGGTGGGAGTATCTATGATTCTTCGGTGGGAGTAACTATGATTCTTCGGTGGGAGTAACTATGATTCTTCGTTGGGAGTAACTATGATTCTTCGGTGGGAGTAACTATGATTCTTCGGTGGGAGTAACTATGGTACTTCGGTGGGAGTAACTATGATTCTTCGGTGGGAGTAACTATGATTCTTCGGTGGGAGTAACTATGATTCTTCGGTGGGAGTAACTATGATTCTTCGATGTTAGTAACTATGATTCTTCGGTGGGAGTAACTATGATTCTTCGGTGGGAGTAACTATGATTCTTCGGTGGGAGTAACTATGATTCTTCGGTGGGAGTAACTATGATTCTTCGGTGGGAGTAACTATGATTCTTCGGTGGGAGTAACTATGATTCTTCGGTGGGAGTAACTATGATTCTTCGGTGGGAGTAACTATGATTCTTCGGTGGGAGTAACTATGATTCTTCGGTGGGAGTAACTATGATTCTTCGGTGGGAGTAACTATGATTCTTCGGTGGGAGTAACTATGATTCTTCGGTGGGAGTAACTATGATTCTTCGATGTTAGTAACTATGATTCTTCGGTGGGAGTAACTATGATTCTTCGGTGGGAGTAACTATGATTCTTCGGTGGGAGATACTATGATTCTTCGGTGGGAGTAACTATGATTCTTCGGTGGGAGTAACTATGATTCTTCGGTGTTAGTAACTATTATTCTTCGGTGGGAGTAACTATGATTCTTCGGTGGGAGTAACTATGATTCTTCGGTGGGAGTAACTATGATTCTTCGGTGGGAGTAACTATGATTCTTAGGTGGGAGTTACGATGATTCTTCGGTGGGAGTAACTATGATTCTTTGGTGGGAGTAACTATGATTCTTCGGTGGGAGTAACTATGATTCTTCGGTGGGAGTAACTATGATTCTTCGGTGGGAGTAACTATGATTCTTTGGTGAGAGTAACTATGATTCTTCGGTGGGAGTAACTATGATTCTTCGGTGGGAGTAACTATGATTCTTCGGTGGGAGTAACTATGATTCTTCGGTAGGAGTAACTATGATTCTTCGGTGGGTGTAACTATGATCCTTAGGTGGGAGTTACTATGATTCTTCGGTGGGAGTAACTATGATTCTTCGGTGGGAGTAACTATGATTCTTCGGTGGGAGTAACTATGATTCTTCGGTGGGAGTAACTATGATTCTTCGGTGGGAGTAACTATGATTCTTTGGTGGGAGTAACTATGATTCTTCGGTGGGAGTAACTATGATTCTTCGGTGGGAGTAACTATGATTCTTCGGTGGGAGTAACTATGATTCTTCGGTGGGAGTAACTATGATTCTTCGATGTTAGTAACTATGATTCTTCGGTGGGAGTAACTATGATTCTTCGGTGGGAGTAACTATGATTCTTCGGTGGGAGTAACTATGATTCTTCGGTGGGAGTAACTATGATTCTTCGGTGGGAGTAACTATGATTCTTCGGTGGGAGTAACTATGATTCTTCGGTGGGAGTAACTATGATTCTTCGGTGGGAGTAAATATGATTCTTCGGTGGGAGTAACTATGATTCTTCGATGTTAGTAACTATGATTCTTCGGTGGGAGTAACTATGATTCTTCGGTGGGAGTAACTATGATTCTTCGGTGGGAGTAACTATGATTCTTCGGTGGGAGTAACTATGATTCTTAGGTGGGAGTAACTATGATTCTTCGGTGGGAGTAACTATGATTCTTCGGTGGGAGTAACTATGATTCTTCGGTGGGAGTAACTATGATTCTTTGGTGGGAGTAACTATGATTCTTCGATGTTAGTAACTATGATTCTTCGGTGGGAGTAACTATGATTCTTCGGTGGGAGTAACTATGATTCTTCGGTGGGAGTAACTATGATTCTTCGGTGGGAGTAACTATGATTCTTCGGTGGGAGTAACTATGATTCTTCGGTGGGAGTAACTATGATCCTTCGGTGGGAGTGACTATGATTCTTCGGTGGGAGTAACTATGATTCTTCGGTGGGAGTAACTATGATTCTTCGGTGTTAGTAACTATGATTCTTCGGTGGGAGTAACTATGATTCTTCGGTGGGAGTAACTATGATTCTTCGGTGGGAGTAACTATGATTCTTCGGTGGGAGTAACTATGATTCTTCGGTGGGAGTAACTATGATTCTTCGGTGGGAGTAACTATGATTCTTCGGTGGGAGTAACTATGATTCTTAGGTGGGAGTAACTATGATTCTTTGGTGGGAGTAACTATGATTCTTCGGTGGGAGTAACTATGATTCTTCGGTGGGAGTAACTATGATTCTTCGGTGGGAGTAACTATGATTCTTCGGTGGGAGTAACTATGATTCTTGGGTGGGAGTAACTATGATTCTTCGGTGGGAGTAACTATGATTCTTCGGTGGGAGTAACTATGATTCTTCGGTGGGAGTAACTATGATTCTTCGGTGGGAGTAACTATGATTCTTCGGTGGGAGTAACTATGATTCTTTGGTGGGAGTAACTATGATTCTTCGATGTTAGTAACTATGATTCTTCGGTGGGAGTAACTATGATTCTTCGGTGGGAGTAACTATGATTCTTCGGTGGGAGTAACTATGATTCTTCGGTGGGAGTAACTATGATTCTTCGGTGGGGGTAACTATGATTCTTCGGTGGGAGTAACTATGATTCTTCGGTGGGAGTAACTATGATTCTTCGGTGGGAGTAACTATGATTCCTCGGTGGGAGTAACTATGATTCTTCGGTGGGAGTAACTATGATTCTTCGGTGGGAGTAACTATGATTGTTCGGTGGGAGTAACTATGATTCTTCCGTGGGAGTAACTATGATTCTTCGGTGGGAGTAACTATGATTCTTCGGTGGGAGTAACTATGATTCTTCGGTGGGAGTTACCATGATTCTTCGGTGGGAGTAACTATGATTCTTCGGTGGGAGTAATTATGATTCTTCGATGTTAGTAACTATGATTCTTCGGTGGGAGTAACTATGATTCTTCGGTGGGAGTAACTATGATTCTTCGGTGGGAGTAACTATGATTCTTCGGTGGGAGTAACTATGATTCTTCGGTGGGAGTAACTATGATTCTTCGGTGGGAGTAACTATGATTCTTCGGTGGGAGTAACTATGATTCTTCGGTGGGAGTAACTATGATTCTTCGGTGGGAGTAACTATGATTCTTCGGTGGGAGTAACTATGATTCTTCGGTGGGAGTAACTATGATTCTTCGGTGGGAGTAACTATGATTCTTCGGTGGGAGTAACTATGATTCTTCGGTGGGAGTAACTATGATTCTTCGGTGGGAGTAACTATGATTCTTCGGTGGGAGTAACTATGATTCTTCGGTGGGAGTAACTATGATTCTTCGGTGGGAGTAACTATGATTCTTCGGTGGGAGTAACTATGATTCTTCGGTGGGAGTAACTATGATTCTTCGGTGGGAGTAACTATGATTCTTCGGTGGGAGTAACTATGATTCTTCGGTGGGAGTAACTATGATTCTTCGGTGGGAGTAACTATGATTCTTCGGTGGGAGTAACTATGATTCTTCGGTGGGAGTAACTATGATTCTTCGGTGGGAGTAACTATGATTCTTAGGTGGGAGTAACTATGATTCTTCGGTGGGAGTAACTATGATTCTTCGGTGGGAGTAACTATGATTCTTCGGTGGGAGTAACTATGATTCTTTGGTGGGAGTAACTATGATTCTTCGATGTTAGTAACTATGATTCTTCGATGGGAGTAACTATGATTCTTCGATGGGAGTAACTATGATTCTTCGGTGGGAGTAACTATGATTCTTCGGTGGGAGTAACTATGATTCTTCGGTGGGAGTAACTATGATTCTTCGGTGGGAGTAACTATGATCCTTCGGTGGGAGTGACTATGATTCTTCGGTGGGAGTAACTATGATTCTTCGGTGGGAGTAACTATGATTCTTCGGTGTTAGTAACTATGATTCTTCGGTGGGAGTAACTATGATTCTTCGGTGGGAGTAACTATGATTCTTCGGTGGGAGTAACTATGATTCTTCGGTGGGGGTAACTATGATTCTTCGGTGGGAGTAACTATGATTCTTCGGTGGGAGTAACTATGATTCTTCGGTGGGAGTAACTATGATTCCTCGGTGGGAGTAACTATGATTCTTCGGTGGGAGTAACTATGATTCTTCGGTGGGAGTAACTATGATTGTTCGGTGGGAGTAACTATGATTCTTCCGTGGGAGTAACTATGATTCTTCGGTGGGAGTAACTATGATTCTTCGGTGGGAGTAACTATGATTCTTCGGTGGGAGTTACCATGATCCTTCGGTGGGAGTAACTATGATTCTTCGGTGTAAGTAATTATGATTCTTCGATGTTAGTAACTATGATTCTTCGGTGGGAGTAACTATGATTCTTCGGTGGGAGTAACTATGATTCTTCGGTGGGAGTAACTATGATTCTTCGGTGGGAGTAACTATGATTCTTCGGTGGGAGTAACTATGATTCTTCGGTGGGAGTAACTATGATTCTTCGGTGGGAGTAACTATGATTCTTCGGTGGGAGTAACTATGATTCTTCGGTGGGAGTAACTATGATTCTTCGGTGGGAGTAACTATGATTCTTCGGTGGGAGTAACTATGATTCTTCGGTGGGAGTAACTATGATTCTTCGGTGGGAGTAACTATGATTCTTCGGTGGGAGTAACTATGATTCTTCGGTGGGAGTAACTATGATTCTTCGGTGGGAGTAACTATGATTCTTCGGTGGGAGTAACTATGATTCTTCGGTGGGAGTAACTATGATTCTTCGGTGGGAGTAACTATGATTCTTCGGTGGGAGTAACTATGATTCTTCGGTGGGAGTAACTATGATTCTTCGGTGTTAGTAACTATGATTCTTCGGTGGGAGTAACTATGATTCTTCAGTGGGAGTAACTATGATTCTTCGGTGGGAGTAACTATGATTCTTCGGTGGGAGTAACTATGATTCTTCGGTGGGAGTAACTATGATTCTTCGGTGGGAGTAACTATGATTCTTCGGTGGGAGTAACTATGATTCTTCGGTGGGAGTAACTATGATTCTTCGGTGGGAGTAACTATGATTCTTCGGTGGGAGTAACTATGATTCTTCGGTGGGAGTAACTATGATTCTTCGGTGGGAGTAACTATGATTCTTCGGTGGGAGTAACTATGATTCTTAGGTGGGAGTAACTATGATTCTTCGGTGGGAGTAACTATGATTCTTCGGTGGGAGTAACTATGATTCTTCGGTGGGAGTAACTATGATTCTTTGGTGGGAGTAACTATGATTCTTCGATGTTAGTAACTATGATTCTTCGGTGGGAGTAACTATGATTCTTCGGTGGGAGTAACTATGATTCTTCGGTGGGAGTAACTATGATTCTTCGGTGGGAGTAACTATGATTCTTCGGTGGGAGTAACTATGCTTCTTCGGTGGGAGTAACTATGATTCTTCGGTGGGAGTAACTAGGATTCTTCGGTGGGAGTAAGTATGATTCTTCGGTGGGAGTAACTATGAATCTTCGGTGGGAGTAACTATGATTCTTCGGTGGGAGTAACTATGATTCTTCGGTGGGAGTAACTATGATTCTTCGGTGGGAGTAACTATGATTCTTAGGTGGGAGTAACTATGATTCTTCGGTGGGAGTAACTATGATTCTTCGGTGGGAGTAACTATGATACTTCGGTGGGACTAACTATGATTCTTCGGTGGGAGTAACTATGATTCTTCGGTGGGAGTAACTATGATTCTTCGGTGGGAATAACTATGATTCTTCGGTGGGAGTAACTATGATTCTTCGGTGGGAGTAACTATGATTCTTCGGTGGGAGTAACTATGATTCTTCGATGTTAGTAACTATGATTCTTCGGTGGGAGTAACTATGATTCTTCGGTGGGAGTAACTATGATTCTTCGGTGGGAGTAACTATGATTCTTCTGTGGGAGTAACTATGATTCTTCGGTGGGAGTAACTATGATTCTTCGGTGGGAGTAACTATGATTCTTCGGTGGGAGTAACTATGATTCTTCGGTGGGAGTAACTATGATTCTTCGGTGGGAGTAACTATGATTCTTCGGTGGGAGTAACTATGATTCTTCGGTGGGAGTAACTATGATTCTTCGGTGGGAGTAACTATGATTCTTAGGTGGGGTATCATATGACGCGGAATTTCCTCAGGATTACGATTCCCTATTCGCTTTTGCCGGATATCTTCAATTAAGCGAGAAAAATGCAAATTTGTCTGGGGGGAAGTAACTATGACTATGTACTTCAAAGGACGATTCTCGATAAACCAAGGTAGTTATCGAAGAGGTGAAAGCGGATTTGAATTCTGCGGCCCGAAATCTACAAGAAAGTGTATTAAGTGAAATTTCGAAAATTTTGTTGAAAATTGGTAGAAAATTGAGGTCATTTTGCATATTTTTGAACATTTCAAAAGACGATTCTGGGAAAACCGTTGGAGTTATCGAAGAAATGAAAACGGATATGGCTTCTGCGGCCCGAAATGTGCAAGAAAATGTATTAAGTGAAATTTCGAAAATTTTGTTAAAAATTGATGCGAAATTGAGGTCATTTTGCATATTTTTGAATATTTCAAAGGACGATTCTGGGAAAACCCTTGAAGTTATCGAAGAAATGAAAACGGATATGGCTTCTGCGGCCCGAAATGTGCAAGAAAATGTATTAAGTGAAATTTCGAAAATTTTGTTAAAAATTGATGGGAAATTGAGGTCATTTTGCATATTTTTGAATATTTCAAAGGATGATTCTGGGAAAACCATTGAAGTTATCGAAGAAATGAAAACGGATATGACTACTGTGGCGAAAAAGGACGAAAAAGGATACTAAGGACGAAAAAGGACGAAGATGGACGAAAGAGGACGAAAAAAGTCGAAAAAGGCCATAAAACGGCGAAAAAGGACGAAGAAGGACGAAAAAGGATAAAAGGGACGAAAAAGGACGGAAAAGAACGAAAAAGAAACCAAAAATGAAGAGAAGGGCAAAAAGGGTAAGGAGAATTTTGGAGGGGAGTAACTATGATTCTTCGGTGGGAGTAACTATGATTCTTCGGTGGGAGTAACTATGATTCTTCGGTGTTAGTAACTATGATTCTTCGGTGGGAGTAACTATGATTCTTAGGTGGGAGTAACTATGATTCTTCGGTGGGAGTAACTATGATTCTTCGGTGGGAGTAACTATGATTCTTCGGTGGGAGTAACTATGATTCTTCGGTGGGAGTAACTATGATTCTTCTGTGGGAGTAACTATGATTCTTCGGTGGGAGTAACTATGATTCTTTGGTGGGAGTAACTATGATTCTTCGGTGGGAGTAACTATGATTCTTCGGTGGGAGTAACTATGATTCTTCGGTGGGAGTAACTATGATCCTTCGGTGGGAGTAACTATGATTCTTTGGTGGGAGTAACTATGATTCTTCGATGTTAGTAACTATGATTCTTCGGTGGGAGTAACTATGATTCTTCGGTGGGAGTAACTATGATTCTTCGGTGGGAGTAACTATGATTCTTCGGTGGGAGTAACTATGATTCTTTGGTGGGGGTAACTATGATTCTTCGGTGGGAGTAACTATGATTCTTCGGTGGGAGTAACTATGATTCTTCGGTGGGAGTAACTATGATTCTTCGGTGTTAGTAACTATGATCCTTCGGTGGGAGTAACTATGATTCTTCGGTGGGGGTAACTATGATTCTTCGGTGGGAGTAACTATGATTCTTCGGTGGGAGTAACTATGATTCTTCGGTGGGAGTAACTATGATTCTTCGGTGGGAGTAACTATGATTCTTCGGTGGGAGTAACTATGATTCTTCGGTGGGAGTAACTATGATTCTTCGGTGGGAGTAACTATGATTCTTCGGTGGGAGTAACTATGATTCTTCGGTGGGAGTAACTATGATTCTTCGGTGGGAGTAACTATGATTCTTCGGTCGGAGTAACTATGATTCTTCGGTGGGAGTAACTATGATTCTTCGGTGGGAGTAACTATGATTCTTCGGTGGGAGTAACTATGATTCTTCGGTCGGAGTAACTATGATTCTTCGGTGGGAGTAACTATGATTCTTCGGTGGGAGTAACTATGATTCTTCGGTGGGAGTAACTATGATTCTTCGGTGGGAGTAACTATGATTCTTCGGTGGGAGTAACTATGATTCTTCGGTGGGAGTAACTATGATTCTTCGGTGGGAGTAACTATGATTCTTCGGTGGGAGTAACTATGATTCTTCGGTGGGAGTAACTATGATTCTTCGGTGGGAGTAACTATGATTCTTCGGTGTTAGTAACTATGATTCTTCGGTGGGAGTAACTATGATTCTTCAGTGGGAGTAACTATGATTCTTCGGTGGGAGTAACTATGATTCTTCGGTGGGAGTAACTATGATTCTTCGGTGGGAGTAACTATGATTCTTCGGTGGGAGTAACTATGATTCTTCGGTGGGAGTAACTATGATTCTTCGGTGGGAGTAACTATGATTCTTCGGTGGGAGTAACTATGATTCTTCGGTGGGAGTAACTATGATTCTTCGGTGGGAGTAACTATGATTCTTCGGTGGGAGTAACTATGATTCTTCGGTGGGAGTAACTATGATTCTTAGGTGGGAGTAACTATGATTCTTCGGTGGGAGTAACTATGATTCTTCGGTGGGAGTAACTATGATTCTTCGGTGGGAGTAACTATGATTCTTTGGTGGGAGTAACTATGATTCTTCGATGTTAGTAACTATGATTCTTCGGTGGGAGTAACTATGATTCTTCGGTGGGAGTAACTATGATTCTTCGGTGGGAGTAACTATGATTCTTCGGTGGGAGTAACTATGATTCTTCGGTGGGAGTAACTATGCTTCTTCGGTGGGAGTAACTATGATTCTTCGGTGGGAGTAACTAGGATTCTTCGGTGGGAGTAAGTATGATTCTTCGGTGGGAGTAACTATGAATCTTCGGTGGGAGTAACTATGATTCTTCGGTGGGAGTAACTATGATTCTTCGGTGGGAGTAACTATGATTCTTCGGTGGGAGTAACTATGATTCTTAGGTGGGAGTAACTATGATTCTTCGGTGGGAGTAACTATGATTCTTCGGTGGGAGTAACTATGATACTTCGGTGGGACTAACTATGATTCTTCGGTGGGAGTAACTATGATTCTTCGGTGGGAGTAACTATGATTCTTCGGTGGGAATAACTATGATTCTTCGGTGGGAGTAACTATGATTCTTCGGTGGGAGTAACTATGATTCTTCGGTGGGAGTAACTATGATTCTTCGATGTTAGTAACTATGATTCTTCGGTGGGAGTAACTATGATTCTTCGGTGGGAGTAACTATGATTCTTCTGTGGGAGTAACTATGATTCTTCGGTGGGAGTAACTATGATTCTTCGGTGGGAGTAACTATGATTCTTCGGTGGGAGTAACTATGATTCTTCGGTGGGAGTAACTATGATTCTTCGGTGGGAGTAACTATGATTCTTCGGTGGGAGTAACTATGATTCTTCGGTGGGAGTAACTATGATTCTTCGGTGGGAGTAACTATGATTCTTAGGTGGGGTATCATATGACGCGGAATTTCCTCAGGATTACGATTCCCTATTCGCTTTTGCCGGATATCTTCAATTAAGCGAGAAAAATGCAAATTTGTCTGGGGGGAAGTAACTATGACTATGTACTTCAAAGGACGATTCTCGATAAACCAAGGTAGTTATCGAAGAGGTGAAAGCGGATTTGAATTCTGCGGCCCGAAATCTACAAGAAAGTGTATTAAGTGAAATTTCGAAAATTTTGTTGAAAATTGGTAGAAAATTGAGGTCATTTTGCATATTTTTGAACATTTCAAAAGACGATTCTGGGAAAACCGTTGGAGTTATCGAAGAAATGAAAACGGATATGGCTTCTGCGGCCCGAAATGTGCAAGAAAATGTATTAAGTGAAATTTCGAAAATTTTGTTAAAAATTGATGCGAAATTGAGGTCATTTTGCATATTTTTGAATATTTCAAAGGACGATTCTGGGAAAACCCTTGAAGTTATCGAAGAAATGAAAACGGATATGGCTTCTGCGGCCCGAAATGTGCAAGAAAATGTATTAAGTGAAATTTCGAAAATTTTGTTAAAAATTGATGGGAAATTGAGGTCATTTTGCATATTTTTGAATATTTCAAAGGATGATTCTGGGAAAACCATTGAAGTTATCGAAGAAATGAAAACGGATATGACTACTGTGGCGAAAAAGGACGAAAAAGGATACTAAGGACGAAAAAGGACGAAGATGGACGAAAGAGGACGAAAAAAGTCGAAAAAGGCCATAAAACGGCGAAAAAGGACGAAGAAGGACGAAAAAGGATAAAAGGGACGAAAAAGGACGGAAAAGAACGAAAAAGAAACCAAAAATGAAGAGAAGGGCAAAAAGGGTAAGGAGAATTTTGGAGGGGAGTAACTATGATTCTTCGGTGGGAGTAACTATGATTCTTCGGTGGGAGTAACTATGATTCTTCGGTGTTAGTAACTATGATTCTTCGGTGGGAGTAACTATGATTCTTAGGTGGGAGTAACTATGATTCTTCGGTGGGAGTAACTATGATTCTTCGGTGGGAGTAACTATGATTCTTCGGTGGGAGTAACTATGATTCTTCGGTGGGAGTAACTATGATTCTTCGGTGGGAGTAACTATGATTCTTCGGTGGGAGTAACTATGATTCTTTGGTGGGAGTAACTATGATTCTTCGGTGGGAGTAACTATGATTCTTCGGTGGGAGTAACTATGATTCTTCGGTGGGAGTAACTATGATCCTTCGGTGGGAGTAACTATGATTCTTTGGTGGGAGTAACTATGATTCTTCGATGTTAGTAACTATGATTCTTCGGTGGGAGTAACTATGATTCTTCGGTGGGAGTAACTATGATTCTTCGGTGGGAGTAACTATGATTCTTCGGTGGGAGTAACTATGATTCTTTGGTGGGGGTAACTATGATTCTTCGGTGGGAGTAACTATGATTCTTCGGTGGGAGTAACTATGATTCTTCGGTGGGAGTAACTATGATTCTTCGGTGTTAGTAACTATGATCCTTCGGTGGGAGTAACTATGATTCTTCGGTGGGGGTAACTATGATTCTTCGGTGGGAGTAACTATGATTCTTCGGTGGGAGTAACTATGATTCTTCGGTGGGAGTAACTATGATTCTTCGGTGGGAGTAACTATGATTCTTCGGTGGGAGTAACTATGATTCTTCGGTGGGAGTAACTATGATTCTTCGGTGGGAGTAACTATGATTCTTCGGTGGGAGTAACTATGATTCTTCGGTGGGAGTAACTATGATTCTTCGGTGGGAGTAACTATGATTCTTCGGTCGGAGTAACTATGATTCTTCGGTGGGAGTAACTATGATTCTTCGGTGGGAGTAACTATGATTCTTCGGTGGGAGTAACTATGATTCTTCGGTCGGAGTAACTATGATTCTTCGGTGGGAGTAACTATGATTCTTCGGTGGGAGTAACTATGATTCTTCGGTGGAAGTAACTATGATTCTTCGGTGGGAGTAACTATGATTCTTCGGTGGGAGTAACTATGATTCTTCGGTGGGAGTAACTATGATTCTTCGGTGGGAGTAACTATGATTCTTCGGTGGGAGTAACTATGATTCTTCGGTGGGAGTAACTATGATTCTTCGGTGGGAGTAACTATGATTCTTCGGTGGGAGTAACTATGATTCTTCGGTGTTAGTAACTATGATTCTTCGGTGGGAGTAACTATGATTCTTCGGTGGGAGTAACTATGATTCTTCGGTGGGAGTAACTATGATTCTTCGGTGGGAGTAACTATGATTCTTCGGTGGGAGTAACTATGATTCTTCGGTGGGAGTAACTATGATTCTTAGGTGGGAGTAACTATGATTCTTCGGTGGGAGTAACTATGATTCTTCGGTGGGAGTAACTATGATACTTCGGTGGGACTAACTATGATTCTTCGGTGGGAGTAACTATGATTCTTCGGTGGGAGTAACTATGATTCTTCGGTGGGAGTAACTATGATTCTTCGGTGGGAGTAACTATGATTCTTCGGTGGGAGTAACTATGATTCTTCGGTGGGAGTAACTATGATCCTTCGATGTTAGTAACTATGATTCTTCGGTGGGAGTAACTATGATTCTTCGGTGGGAGTAACTATGATTCTTCGGTGGGAGTAACTATGATTCTTCGGTGGGAGTAACTATGATTCTTCGGTGGGAGTAACTATGATTCTTCGGTGGGAGTAACTATGATTCTTCGGTGGGAGTAACTATGATTCTTCGGTGGGAGTAACTATGATTCTTCGGTGGGAGTAACTATGATTCTTCGGTGGGAGTAACTATGATTCTTCGGTGGGAGTAACTATGATTCTTCGGTGGGAGTAACTATGATTCTTAGGTGGGGTATCATATGACGCGGAATTTCCTCAGGATTACGATTCCCTATTCGCTTTTGCCGGATATCTTCAATTAAGCGAGAAAAATGCAAATTTGTCTGGGGGGAAGTAACTATGACTATGTACTTCAAAGGACGATTCTCGATAAACCAAGGTAGTTATCGAAGAGGTGAAAGCGGATTTGAATTCTGCGGCCCGAAATCTACAAGAAAATGTATTAAGTGAAATTTCGAAAATTTTGTTGAAAATTGGTAGAAAATTGAGGTCATTTTGCATATTTTTGAACATTTCAAAAGACGATTCTGGGAAAACCGTTGGAGTTATCGAAGAAATGAAAACGGATATGGCTTCTGCGGCCCGAAATGTGCAAGAAAATGTATTAAGTGAAATTTCGAAAATTTTGTTAAAAATTGATGGGAAATTGAGGTCATTTTGCATATTTTTGAATATTTCAAAGGATGATTCTGGGAAAACCATTGAAGTTATCGAAGAAATGAAAACGGATATGACTACTGTGGCGAAAAAGGACGAAAAAGGATACTAAGGACGAAAAAGGACGAAGATGGACGAAAGAGGACGAAAAAAGTCGAAAAAGGCCATAAAACGGCGAAAAAGGACGAAGAAGGACGAAAAAGGATAAAAGGGACGAAAAAGGACGGAAAAGAACGAAAAAGAAACCAAAAATGAAGAGAAGGGCAAAAAGGGTAAGGAGAATTTTGGAGGGGAGTAACTATGATTCTTCGGTGGGAGTAACTATGATTCTTCGGTGGGAGTAACTATGATTCTTCGGTGTTAGTAACTATGATTCTTCGGTGGGAGTAACTATGATTCTTCGGTGGGAGTAACTATGATTCTTCGGTGGGAGTAACTATGATTCTTCGGTGGGAGTAACTATGATTCTTCGGTGGGAGTAACTATGATTCTTCGGTGGGAGTAACTATGATTCTTCGGTGGGAGTAACTATGATTCTTAGGTGGGAGTAACTATGATTCTTCGGTGGGAGTAACTATGATTCTTCGGTGGGAGTAACTATGATTCTTCGGTGGGAGTAACTATGATCCTTCGGTGGGAGTAACTATGTTTCTTCGGTGGGGGTAACTATGATTCTTCGGTGGGAGCAACTATGATTCTTCGGTGGGAGTAACTATGATTCTTCGGTGGGAGTAACTATGATTCTTCGGTGGGAGTAACTATGATTCTTCGGTGGGAGTAACTATGATTCTTCGGTGGGAGTAACTATGATTCTTCGGTGGGAGTAACTATGATTCTTCGGTGGGAGTAACTATGATTCTTCGGTGGGAGTAACTATGATTCTTCGGTGTTAGTAACTATGATTCTTCGGTGGGAGTAACTATGATTCTTCGGTGGGAGTAACTATGATTCTTCGGTGGGAGTAACTATGATTCTTCGGTGGGAGTAACTATGATTCTTCGGTGGGAGTAACTATGATTCTTCGGTGGGAGTAACTATGATTCTTAGGTGGGAGTAACTATGATTCTTCGGTGGGAGTAACTATGATTCTTCGGTGGGAGTAACTATGATACTTCGGTGGGACTAACTATGATTCTTCGGTGGGAGTAACTATGATTCTTCGGTGAGAGTAACTATGATTCTTCGGTGGGAGTAACTATGATTCTTCGGTGGGAGTAACTATGATTCTTCGGTGGGAGTAACTATGATTCTTCGGTGGGAGTAACTATGATCCTTCGATGTTAGTAACTATGATTCTTCGGTGGGAGTAACTATGATTCTTCGGTGGGAGTAACTATGATTCTTCGGTGGGAGTAACTATGATTCTTCGGTGGGAGTAACTATGATTCTTCGGGGGGAGTAACTATGATTCTTCGGTGGGAGTAACTATGATTCTTCGGTGGGAGTAACTATGATTCTTCGGTGGGAGTAACTATGATTCTTCGGTGGGAGTAACTATGATTCTTCGGTGGGAGTAACTATGATTCTTCGGTGGGAGTAACTATGATTCTTCGGTGGGAGTAACTATGATTCTTAGGTGGGGTATCATATGACGCGGAATTTCCTCAGGATTACGATTCCCTATTCGCTTTTGCCGGATATCTTCAATTAAGCGAGAAAAATGCAAATTTGTCTGGGGGGAAGTAACTATGACTATGTACTTCAAAGGACGATTCTCGATAAACCAAGGTAGTTATCGAAGAGGTGAAAGCGGATTTGAATTCTGCGGCCCGAAATCTACAAGAAAATGTATTAAGTGAAATTTCGAAAATTTTGTTGAAAATTGGTAGAAAATTGAGGTCATTTTGCATATTTTTGAACATTTCAAAAGACGATTCTGGGAAAACCGTTGGAGTTATCGAAGAAATGAAAACGGATATGGCTTCTGCGGCCCGAAATGTGCAAGAAAATGTATTAAGTGAAATTTCGAAAATTTTGTTAAAAATTGATGGGAAATTGAGGTCATTTTGCATATTTTTGAATATTTCAAAGGACGATTCTGGGAAAACCCTTGAAGTTATCGAAGAAATGAAAACGGATATGGCTTCTGCGGCCCGAAATGTGCAAGAAAATGTATTAAGTGAAATGTCGAAAATTTTGTTAAAAATTGATGGGAAATTGAGGTCATTTTGCATATTTTTGAAAATTTCAAAGGATGATTCTGGGAAAACCATTGAAGTTATCGAAGAAATGAAAACGGATATGACTACTGTGGCGAAAAAGGACGAAAAAGGATACTAAGGACGAAAAAGGACGAAGATGGACGAAAGAGGACGAAAAAAGTCGAAAAAGGCCATAAAACGGCGAAAAAGGACGAAGAAGGACGAAAAAGGATAAAAGGGACGAAAAAGGACGGAAAAGAACGAAAAAGAAACCAAAAATGAAGAGAAGGGCAAAAAGGGTAAGGAGAATTTTGGAGGGGAGTAACTATGATTCTTCGGTGGGAGTAACTATGATTCTTCGGTGGGAGTAACTATGATTCTTCGGTGTTAGTAACTATGATTCTTCGGTGGGAGTAACTATGATTCTTCGGTGGGAGTAACTATGATTCTTCGGTGGGAGTAACTATGATTCTTCGGTGGGAGTAACTATGATTCTTCGGTGGGAGTAACTATGATTCTTCGGTGGGAGTAACTATGATTCTTCGGTGGGAGTAACTATGATTCTTCGGTGGGAGTAACAATGATTCTTCGGTGGGAGTAACTATGATTCTTCGGTGGGAGTAACTATGATTCTTCGGTGGGAGTAACTATGATTCTTCGGTGGGAGTAACTATGATTCTTCGGTGGGAGTAACTATGATTCTTCGGTGGGAGTAACTATGATTCTTCGGTGGGAGTAACTATGATTCTTCGGTGGGAGTAACTATGATTCTTCGGTGGGAGTAACTATGATTCTTCGGTGTTAGTAACTATGATTCTTCGGTGGGAGTAACTATGATTCTTCGGTGGGAGTAACTATGATTCTTCGGTGGGAGTAACTATGATTCTTCGGTGGGAGTAACTATGATTCTTCGGTGGGAGTAACTATGATTCTTAGGTGGGAGTAACTATGATTCTTCGGTGGGAGTAACTATGATTCTTCGGTGGGAGTAACTATGATACTTCGGTGGGACTAACTATGATTCTTCGGTGGGAGTAACTATGATTCTTCGGTGGGAGTAACTATGATTCTTCGGTGGGAGTAACTATGATTCTTCGGTGGGAGTAACTATGATTCTTCGGTGGGAGTAACTATGATTCTTCGGTGGGAGTAACTATGATTCTTCGGTGGGAGTAACTATGATCCTTCGATGTTAGTAACTATGATTCTTCGGTGGGAGTAACTATGATTCTTCGGTGGGAGTAACTATGATTCTTCGGTGGGAGTAACTATGATTCTTCGGTGGGAGTAACTATGATTCTTCGGTGGGAGTAACTATGATTCTTCGGTGGGAGTAACTATGATTCTTCGGTGTGAGTAACTATGATTCTTCGGTGGGAGTAACTATGATTCTTCGGTGGGAGTAACTATGATTCTTCGGTGCGAGTAACTATGATTCTTCGGTGGGAGTAACTATGATTCTTCGGTGGGAGTAACTATGATTCTTAGGTGGGGTATCATATGACGCGGAATTTCCTCAGGATTACGATTCCCTATTCGCTTTTGCCGGATATCTTCAATTAAGCGAGAAAAATGCAAATTTGTCTGGGGGGAAGTAACTATGACTATGTACTTCAAAGGACGATTCTCGATAAACCAAGGTAGTTATCGAAGAGGTGAAAGCGGATTTGAATTCTGCGGCCCGAAATCTACAAGAAAATGTATTAAGTGAAATTTCGAAAATTTTGTTGAAAATTGGTAGAAAATTGAGGTCATTTTGCATATTTTTGAACATTTCAAAAGACGATTCTGGGAAAACCGTTGGAGTTATCGAAGAAATGAAAACGGATATGGCTTCTGCGGCCCGAAATGTGCAAGAAAATGTATTAAGTGAAATTTCGAAAATTTTGTTAAAAATTGATGGGAAATTGAGGTCATTTTGCATATTTTTGAATATTTCAAAGGACGATTCTGGGAAAACCCTTGAAGTTATCGAAGAAATGAAAACGGATATGGCTTCTGCGGCCCGAAATGTGCAAGAAAATGTATTAAGTGAAATTTCGAAAATTTTGTTAAAAATTGATGGGAAATTGAGGTCATTTTGCATATTTTTGAATATTTCAAAGGACGATTCTGGGAAAACCATTGTAGTTATCGAAGAAATGAAAACGGATATGGCTTCTGCGGCCCGAAATGTGCAAGAAAATATATTAACTGAAATGTCGAAAATTTTGTTAAAAATTGATGGGAAATTGAGGTCATTTTGCATATTTTTGAATATTTCAAAGGATGATTCTGGGAAAACCATTGAAGTTATCGAAGAAATGAAAACGGATATGACTACTGTGGCGAAAAAGGACGAAAAAGGATACTAAGGACGAAAAAGGACGAAGATGGACGAAAGAGGACGAAAAAAGTCGAAAAAGGCCATAAAACGGCGAAAAAGGACGAAGAAGGACGAAAAAGGATAAAAGGGACGAAAAAGGACGGAAAAGAACGAAAAAGAAACCAAAAATGAAGAGAAGGGCAAAAAGGGTAAGGAGAATTTTGGAGGGGAGTAACTATGATTCTTCGGTGGGAGTAACTATGATTCTTCGGTGGGAGTAACTATGATTCTTCGGTGGGAGTAACTATGATTCTTCGGTGGGAGTAACTATGATTCTTCGGTGGGAGTAACTATGATTCTTCGGTGGGAGTAACTATGATTCTTCGGTGGGAGTAACTATGATTCTATGGTGGGAGTAACTATGATTCTTCGGTGGGAGTAACTATGATTCTTCGGTGGGAGTAACTATGATTCTTCGGTGGGAGTAACTATGATTCTTCGGTGGGAGTAACCATGATTCTTCGGTGGGGGTAACTATGATTCTTCGGTGGGAGTAACTATGATTCTTCGGTGGGAGTAACTATGATTCCTCGGTGGGAGTAATTATGATTCTTCGGTGGGAGTAACTATGATTCTTCGGTGGGAGTAACTATGATTCTTCGGTGGGAGTAACTATGATTCTTCGGTGGGAGTAACTATGATTCTTCGGTGGGAGTAACTATGATTCTTCGGTGGGAGTAACTATGATTCTTCGGTGGGAGTAACTATGATTCTTCGGTGGGAGGAACTATGATTCTTCGGTGGGAGTAACTATGATTCTTCGGTGTTAGTAACTATGATTCTTCGGTGGGAGTAACTATGATTCTTCGGTGGGAGTAACTATGATTCTTCGGTGGGAGTAACTATGATTCTTCGGTGGGAGTAACTATGATTCTTCGGTGGGAGTAACTATGATTCTTCGGTGGGAGTAACTATGATTCTTCGGTGGGAGTAACTATGATTCTTAGGTGGGAGTAACTATGATTCTTCGGTGGGAGTAACTATGATTCTTCGGTGGGAGTAACTATGATTCTGCGGTGTTCGTAACTATGATTCTTCGGTGGGAGTAACTATGATTCTTCGGTGGGAGTAACTATGATTCTTCGGTGGGAGTAACTATGATTCTTCGGTGGGAGTAACTATGATTCTTCGGTGGGAGTAACTATGATTCTTAGGTGGGAGTAACTATGATTCTTCGGTGGGAGTAACTATGATTCTTCGGTGGGAGTAACTATGATTCTTCGGTGGGAGTAACTATGATTCTTCGGTGGGAGTAACTATGATTCTTCGGTGTTAGTAACTATGATTCTTCGGTGGGAGTAACTATGATTCTTCGGTGGGAGTAACTATGATTCTTCGGTGGGAGTAACTATGATTCTTCGGTGGGAGTAACAATGATTCTTCGGTGGGAGTAACTATGATTCTTCGGTGGGAGTAACTATGATTCTTCGGTGGGAGTAACTATGATTCTTCGGTGGGAGTAACTATGATTCTTCGGTGGGAGTATCTATGATTCTTCGGTGGGAGTAACTATGATTCTTCGGTGGGAGTAACTATGATTCTTCGGTGGGAGTAACAAGGATTCTTCGGTGGGAGTAAGTATGATTCTTCGGTGGGAGTAACTATGAATCTTCGGTGGGAGTAACTATGATTCTTCGGTGGGAGTAACTATGATTCTTTGGTGGGAGTAACTATGATTCTTCGGTGGGAGTAACTATGATTCTTCGGTGGGAGTAACTATGATTCTTCGGTGGGAGTAACTATGATTCTTCGGTGGGAGTATCTATGATTCTTCGGTGGGAGTAACTATGATTCTTCGGTGGGAGTAACTATGATTCTTCGGTGGGAGTAACAATGATTCTTCGGTGGGAGTAACAATGATTCTTCGGTGGGAGTAACTATGATCCTTCGGTGGGAGTGACTATGATTCTTCGGTAGGAGTAACTATGATTCTTCGGTGGGAGTAACTATGATTCTTTGGTGGGAGTAACTATGATTCTTCGGTGGGAGTAACTATGATCCTTCGGTGGGAGTAACTATGATCCTTCGGTGGGAGTAACTATGATTCTTCGGTGGGAGTAACTATGATTCTTCGGTGGGAGTAACTATGATTCTTCGGTGGGAGTAACTATGATTCTTCGGTGGGAGTAACTATGATTCTTCGGTGGGAGTAACTATGATTCTTCGGTGGGAGTAACTATGATTCTTCGGTGGGAGTAACTATGATTCTTCGGTGGGAGTAACTATGATTCTTCGGTGGGAGTAACTATGTTTCTCCGGTGGGAATAACTATGATTCTCCGGTGGGAGTAACTATGATTCTCCGGTGGGAATAACTATGATTCTCCGGTGGGAGTAACTATGATTCCCCGGCGGGAGTAACTTTGATTCTCCGGTGGGAGTAACTATGATTCTCCGGTGGGAGTAACTATGATTCTTCGGTGGGAGTAACTATGATTCTCCGGTGGGATAACTATGATTCTCCGGTGGGAGTAACTATGATTCTCCGGTGGGAATAAACTATGATTCTCCGGTGGGAGTAACTATGATTCTCCGGTGGGAGTAACTATGATTCTTCGGTGGGAGTAACTTTGATTCTCCGGTGGGAATAACTATGATTCTCCGGTGGGAGTAGCTATGATTCTTCGGTGGGAGTAACTATGATTCCCCGGTGGGAGTAACTATGATTCTCCGGTGGGAGTAATTATGATTCTTCGGTGGGAGCAACTATGATTCCCCGGTGGGAGTAACTATGATTCTCCGGTGGGAGTAACTATGATTCTCTGGTGGGAGTAACTATGATTCTACGGCGGGAGTAACTACGATTCCCCGGTGGGAGTAACTATGATTCTCCGGTGGGAGTAACTATGATTCTCCGGTGGGAGTAACTATGATTCTTCGGTGGGAGTAACTATGACACTCCGGTGGGAGTAACTATGATTCTTCGGTGGGAGTAACTATGATTCTTCGGTGGGAGTAACTATGATTCTTCGGTGGGAGTAACTATGATTCTTCGGTGGGAGTAACCATGATTCTTCGGTGGGAGTAACTATGATTCTTCGGTGGGAGTAACTATGATTCTTCGGTGGGAGTAACTATGATTCTTAGGTGGGGTATCATATGACGCGGAATTTCCTCAGGATTACGATTCCCTATTCGCTTTTGCCGGATATCTTCAATTAAGCGAGAAAAATGCAAATTTGTCTGGGGGGAAGTAACTATGACTATGTACTTCAAAGGACGATTCTCGATAAACCAAGGTAGTTATCGAAGAGGTGAAAGCGGATTTGACTTCTGCGGCCCGAAATCTACAAGAAAATGTATTAAGTGAAATTTCGAAAATTTTGTTGAAAATTGGTAGAAAATTGAAGTCATTTTGCATATTTTTGAACATTTCAAAGGACGATTCTGGGAAAACCCTTGAAGTTATCGAAGAAATGAAAACGGATATGGCTTCTGCGGCCCGAAATGTGCAAAAAAATGTATTAAGTGAAATTTCGAAAATTTTGTTAAAAATTGATGGGAAATTGAGGACATTTTGCATATTTTTGAATACTTCAAAGGACGATTCTGGGAAAACCATTGAAGTTATCGAAGAAATGAAAACGGATATGGCTTCTGCGGCCCGAAATGTGCAAGAAAATATATTAACTGAAATGTCGAAAATTTTGTTAAAAATTGATGGGAAATTGAGGTCATTTTGCATATTTTTGAATATTTCAAAGGATGATTCTGGGAAAACCATTGAAGTTATCGAAGAAATGAAAACGGATATGACTACTGTGGCGAAAAAGGACGAAAAAGGATACTAAGGACGAAAAAGGACGAAGATGGACGAAAGAGGACGAAAAAAGTCGAAAAAGGACATAAAACGGCGAAAAAGGACGAAGAAGGACGAAAAAGGATAAAAGGGACGAAAAAGGACGGAAAAGAACGAAAAAGAAACCAAAAATGAAGAGAAGGGCAAAAAGGGTAAGGAGAATTTTGGAGGGGAGTAACTATGATTCTTCGGTGGGAGTAACTATGATTCTTCGGTGGGAGTAACTATGATTTTTCGGTGGGAGTAACTATGATTCTTCGGTGGGAGTAACTATGATTCTTCGGTGGGAGTAACTATGATTCTTCGGTGGGAGTAACTATGATTCTTCGGTGGGAGTAACTATGATTCTTCGGTGGGGGTAACTATGATTCTTCGGTGGGAGTAACTATGATTCTTCGGTGGGAGTAACTATGATTCTTCGGTGGGAGTAACTATGATTCTTCGGTGGGAGTAACTATGATTCTTCGGTGGGAGTAACTATGATTCTTCGGTGGGAGTAACTATGATTCTTCGGTGGGAGTAACTATGATTCTTCGGTGGGAGTAACTATGATTCTTCGGTGGGAGTAACTATGATTCTTCGGTGGGAGTAACTATGATTCTTCGGTGGGAGTAACTATGATTCTTCGGTGGGAGTAACTATGATTCTTCGGTGGGAGTGACTATGATTCTTCGGTGGGAGTAACTATGATTCTTCGGTGGGAGTAACTATGATTCTTCGGTGGGAGTAACTATGATTCTTCGGTGGGAGTGACTATGATTCTTCGGTGGGAGTAACTATGATTCTTCGGTGGGAGTAACTATGATTCTTCGGTGGGAGTAACTATGATTCTTCGGTGGGAGTAACTATGATTCTTCGGTGGGAGTAACTATGATTCTTCGGTGGGAGTAACTATGATTCTTCGGTGGGAGTAACTATGATTCTTCGGTATGAGTAACTATGATTCTTCGGTGGGAGTAACTATGATTCTTCGGTGGGAGTAACTATGATTCTTCGGTGGGAGTAACTATGATTCTTCGGTGGGAGTAACTATGATTCTTAGGTGGGAGTAACTATGATTCTTCGGTGGGAGTAACTATGATTCTTCGGTGGGGGTAACTATGATTCTTCGGTGGGAATAACTATGATTCTTCGGTGGGAGTAACTATGATTCCTCGGTGGGAGTAACTATGATTCTTCGGTGGGAGTAACTATGATTCTTCGGTGGGAGTAACTATGATTCTTCGGTGGGAGTAACTATGATTCTTCGGTGGGAGTAACTATGATTCTTCGGTGGGAGTAACTATGATTCTTCGGTGGGAGTAACTATGATTCTTAGGTGGGAGTAACTATGATTCTTCGGTGGGAGTAACTATGATTCTTCGGTGGGGGTAACTATGATTCTTCGGTGGGAATAACTATGATTCTTCGGTGGGAGTAACTATGATTCCTCGGTGGGAGTAACTATGATTCTTCGGTGGGAGTAACTATGATTCTTCGGTGGGAGTAACTATGATTCTTCGGTGGGAGTAACTATGATTCTTCGGTGGGAGTAACTATGATTCCCCGGTGGGAGTAACTATGATTGTCCGGTGGGAGTAACTATGATTATCCGGTGGGAGTAACTATGATTCTACGGCGGGAGTAACTATGATTCCCCGGTGGAAGTAACTATGATTCTCCGGTGGGAGTAACTATGATTCTACGGCGGGAGTAACTATGATTCCCCGGTGGGAGTAACTATGATTCTCCGGTGGGAGTAACTATGATTCTTCGGTCGGAGTAACTATGATTCTCCGGTGGGAGTAACTATGATTCTCCGGTGGGAGTAACTATGATTCTCCGGTGGGAGTAACTATGATTCTTCGGTGGGAGTAACTATGATTCTCCGGTGGGAATAACTATGATTCTCCGGTGGGAGTAACTATGATTCTCCGATGGGAGTAACTATGATTCTCCGGTGGGAGTAACTATGACACTCCGATGGGGTGTCATATGACGCGGAATTTCCTCAGGATTACGATTACATATTCGCTTTTGCCGGATCTCTTCAAATAAGCGAGAAAAATGCAAATTTGTTTGGGGGGGATTAACTATGACTATTCACTTCAAAGGACAATTCTGGAAAAACCAAGGGAGTTATCGAAGAAGTGAAAGCGGACTTGACTTCTGCGGCCCGAAATCTACAAGAAAATATATTAAGTGAAATTTCGAAAATTTTGTTGAAAATTGGTGGGAAATTGAGGTTATTTTGCATATTTTTGTATATTCAAAGCGCGATTCTGGGAAAGCCATTGAAGTTATCGAAGAAATGAAAATGGATATGACTTCTGCGGCCCGAAATCTGCAAGAAAATGTATTAAGTAAAATTTCGAAAATTTTGTTGAAAATTGGTGGGAAATTGAGGTTATTTTGCATCTTTTTTTTGTTTTTCAAAGCACGATTCTGGGAAAACCATTGGAGTAATCGAAGAAATGAAAACGGATATGACTTCTGCGGCCCGAAATCTGTAAGAAAATGTATTAAGTGAAATTTCGAAAATTTTGTTGAAAATTGGTGGGAAATTGAGATTATTTTGCATATTTTTGAATATTTCAAACGACGATTCTGGGAAAACCATTGGAGTTATCGAAGAAATGAAACCGGATATGAATTCTGCGTACCGAAATTTACAAGAAAATGTATTAAGTGAAATTTCGAGAATTTTGTTAAAAATTGATGGGAAATTGAGGTTATTTTGCATATTTTTGAATATTTCAAAGAACGATTCTGGAAAGTCCCATGGAGTTACCGAAGAAATGAAAACGGAAATGACTACTGTGGCGAAAAAGGACGAAAAAGGATTCTAAGAACGAAAAATGACGAAGATGGACGAAAGAGGACGAAAAAAGTCGAAAAAGGACATAAAAGGGCGACAAAGGACTAAGAAGGACGAAAAAGGATAAAAGGGACGAAAAAGGACGGAATAGAACGAAAAAAAAAGAAAAATGAAGAGAACGGCAAAAAGGGTAAAAAGAACTTTGGAGGGGAGTTACTTTGATTCTTCGGTGTGAGTAACTATGATTCCCCGGTGGGAGTAACTATGATTCTCCGGTGGGAGTAACTATGATTCTCCGGTGGGAGTAACTATGACTCTCCGGTGGGAGTAACTATGATTCTCCGATGGGAGTAATTATGATTCTCCGGTGGGAGTAACTATGATTCTCCGGTGGGAGTAACTATGATTCTCCGGTGGGAGTAACTATGATTCTCCGGTGGGAATAACTATGATTTTCCGGTGGGAGTAACTATGTTTCTCCGGTGGGAATAACTATGAGTTTCCGGTCGGAGGAACTATGATTCCCCGGTGGGAGTAACTATGATTCTCCGGTGGGAGTAACTATGATTTTCCGGTGGGAGTAACTATGTTTCTCCGGTGGGAGTAACTATGTTTCTCCGGTGGGAATAACTATGATTTTCCGGTCGGAGTAACTATGATTCCCCGGTGGGAGTAACTATGATTCTCCGGTGGGAATAACTATGATTCTTCGGTGGGAGTAACTATGATTCTTCGGTGGGAGTAACTATGATTCTTCGGTGGGAGTAACTATGATTCTTTGGTGGGAGTAACTATGATTCTTCGGTGGGAGTAACTATGATTCTTCGGTGGGAGTAACTATGATTCTTCGGTGGGAGTAACTATGATCCTTCGGTGGGAGTAACTATGATTCTTTGGTGGGAGTAACTATGATTCTTCGATGTTAGTAACTATGATTCTTCGGTGGGAGTAACTATGATTCTTCGGTGGGAGTAACTATGATTCTTCGGTGGGAGTAACTATGATTCTTCGGTGGGAGTAACTATGATTCTTCGGTGGGAGTAACTATGATTCTTCGGTGGGAGTAACTATGATTCTTCGGTGGGAGTAACTATGATTCTTTGGTGGGAGTAACTATGATTCTTCGGTGGGAGTAACTATGATTCTTCGGTGGGAGTAACTATGATTCTTCGGTGGGAGTAACTATGATCCTTCGGTGGGAGTAACTATGATTCTTTGGTGGGAGTAACTATGATTCTTCGATGTTAGTAACTATGATTCTTCGGTGGGAGTAACTATGATTCTTCGGTGGGAGTAACTATGATTCTTCGGTGGGAGTAACTATGATTCTTCGGTGGGAGTAACTATGATTCTTTGGTGGGGGTAACTATGATTCTTCGGTGGGAGTAACTATGATTCTTCGGTGGGAGTAACTATGATTCTTCGGTGGGAGTAACTATGATTCTTCGGTGTTAGTAACTATGATCCTTCGGTGGGAGTAACTATGATTCTTCGGTGGGGGTAACTATGATTCTTCGGTGGGAGTAACTATGATTCTTCGGTGGGAGTAACTATGATTCTTCGGTGGGAGTAACTATGATTCTTCGGTGGGAGTAACTATGATTCTTCGGTGGGAGTAACTATGATTCTTCGGTGGGAGTAACTATGATTCTTCGGTGGGAGTAACTATGATTCTTCGGTGGGAGTAACTATGATTCTTCGGTGGGAGTAACTATGATTCTTCGGTGGGAGTAACTATGATTCTTCGGTCGGAGTAACTATGATTCTTCGGTGGGAGTAACTATGATTCTTCGGTGGGAGTAACTATGATTCTTCGGTGGGAGTAACTATGATTCTTCGGTCGGAGTAACTATGATTCTTCGGTGGGAGTAACTATGATTCTTCGGTGGGAGTAACTATGATTCTTCGGTGGAAGTAACTATGATTCTTCGGTGGGAGTAACTATGATTCTTCGGTGGGAGTAACTATGATTCTTCGGTGGGAGTAACTATGATTCTTCCGTGGGAGTAACTATGATTCTTCGGTGGGAGTAACTATGATTCTTCGGTGGGAGTAACTATGATTCTTCGGTGGGAGTAACTATGATTCTTCGGTGGGAGTAACTATGATTCTTCGGTGTTAGTAACTATGATTCTTCGGTGGGAGTAACTATGATTCTTCGGTGGGAGTAACTATGATTCTTCGGTGGGAGTAACTATGATTCTTCGGTGGGAGTAACTATGATTCTTCGGTGGGAGTAACTATGATTCTTCGGTGGGAGTAACTATGATTCTTAGGTGGGAGTAACTATGATTCTTCGGTGGGAGTAACTATGATTCTTCGGTGGGAGTAACTATGATACTTCGGTGGGACTAACTATGATTCTTCGGTGGGAGTAACTATGATTCTTCGGTGGGAGTAACTATGATTCTTCGGTGGGAGTAACTATGATTCTTCGGTGGGAGTAACTATGATTCTTCGGTGGGAGTAACTATGATTCTTCGGTGGGAGTAACTATGATCCTTCGATGTTAGTAACTATGATTCTTCGGTGGGAGTAACTATGATTCTTCGGTGGGAGTAACTATGATTCTTCGGTGGGAGTAACTATGATTCTTCGGTGGGAGTAACTATGATTCTTCGGTGGGAGTAACTATGATTCTTCGGTGGGAGTAACTATGATTCTTCGGTGGGAGTAACTATGATTCTTCGGTGGGAGTAACTATGATTCTTCGGTGGGAGTAACTATGATTCTTCGGTGGGAGTAACTATGATTCTTCGGTGGGAGTAACTATGATTCTTCGGTGGGAGTAACTATGATTCTTAGGTGGGGTATCATATGACGCGGAATTTCCTCAGGATTACGATTCCCTATTCGCTTTTGCCGGATATCTTCAATTAAGCGAGAAAAATGCAAATTTGTCTGGGGGGAAGTAACTATGACTATGTACTTCAAAGGACGATTCTCGATAAACCAAGGTAGTTATCGAAGAGGTGAAAGCGGATTTGAATTCTGCGGCCCGAAATCTACAAGAAAATGTATTAAGTGAAATTTCGAAAATTTTGTTGAAAATTGGTAGAAAATTGAGGTCATTTTGCATATTTTTGAACATTTCAAAAGACGATTCTGGGAAAACCGTTGGAGTTATCGAAGAAATGAAAACGGATATGGCTTCTGCGGCCCGAAATGTGCAAGAAAATGTATTAAGTGAAATTTCGAAAATTTTGTTAAAAATTGATGGGAAATTGAGGTCATTTTGCATATTTTTGAATATTTCAAAGGATGATTCTGGGAAAACCATTGAAGTTATCGAAGAAATGAAAACGGATATGACTACTGTGGCGAAAAAGGACGAAAAAGGATACTAAGGACGAAAAAGGACGAAGATGGACGAAAGAGGACGAAAAAAGTCGAAAAAGGCCATAAAACGGCGAAAAAGGACGAAGAAGGACGAAAAAGGATAAAAGGGACGAAAAAGGACGGAAAAGAACGAAAAAGAAACCAAAAATGAAGAGAAGGGCAAAAAGGGTAAGGAGAATTTTGGAGGGGAGTAACTATGATTCTTCGGTGGGAGTAACTATGATTCTTCGGTGGGAGTAACTATGATTCTTCGGTGTTAGTAACTATGATTCTTCGGTGGGAGTAACTATGATTCTTCGGTGGGAGTAACTATGATTCTTCGGTGGGAGTAACTATGATTCTTCGGTGGGAGTAACTATGATTCTTCGGTGGGAGTAACTATGATTCTTCGGTGGGAGTAACTATGATTCTTCGGTGGGAGTAACTATGATTCTTAGGTGGGAGTAACTATGATTCTTCGGTGGGAGTAACTATGATTCTTCGGTGGGAGTAACTATGATTCTTCGGTGGGAGTAACTATGATCCTTCGGTGGGAGTAACTATGTTTCTTCGGTGGGGGTAACTATGATTCTTCGGTGGGAGCAACTATGATTCTTCGGTGGGAGTAACTATGATTCTTCGGTGGGAGTAACTATGATTCTTCGGTGGGAGTAACTATGATTCTTCGGTGGGAGTAACTATGATTCTTCGGTGGGAGTAACTATGATTCTTCGGTGGGAGTAACTATGATTCTTCGGTGGGAGTAACTATGATTCTTCGGTGGGAGTAACTATGATTCTTCGGTGGGAGTAACTATGATTCTTCGGTGGGAGTAACTATGATTCTTCGGTCGGAGTAACTATGATTCTTCGGTGGGAGTAACTATGATTCTTCGGTGGGAGTAACTATGATTCTTCGGTGGGAGTAACTATGATTCTTCGGTCGGAGTAACTATGATTCTTCGGTGGGAGTAACTATGATTCTTCGGTGGGAGTAACTATGATTCTTCGGTGGAAGTAACTATGATTCTTCGGTGGGAGTAACTATGATTCTTCGGTGGGAGTAACTATGATTCTTCGGTGGGAGTAACTATGATTCTTCGGTGGGAGTAACTATGATTCTTCGGTGGGAGTAACTATGATTCTTCGGTGGGAGTAACTATGATTCTTCGGTGGGAGTAACTATGATTCTTCGGTGGGAGTAACTATGATTCTTCGGTGTTAGTAACTATGATTCTTCGGTGGGAGTAACTATGATTCTTCGGTGGGAGTAACTATGATTCTTCGGTGGGAGTAACTATGATTCTTCGGTGGGAGTAACTATGATTCTTCGGTGGGAGTAACTATGATTCTTCGGTGGGAGTAACTATGATTCTTAGGTGGGAGTAACTATGATTCTTCGGTGGGAGTAACTATGATTCTTCGGTGGGAGTAACTATGATACTTCGGTGGGACTAACTATGATTCTTCGGTGGGAGTAACTATGATTCTTCGGTGAGAGTAACTATGATTCTTCGGTGGGAGTAACTATGATTCTTCGGTGGGAGTAACTATGATTCTTCGGTGGGAGTAACTATGATTCTTCGGTGGGAGTAACTATGATCCTTCGATGTTAGTAACTATGATTCTTCGGTGGGAGTAACTATGATTCTTCGGTGGGAGTAACTATGATTCTTCGGTGGGAGTAACTATGATTCTTCGGTGGGAGTAACTATGATTCTTCGGGGGGAGTAACTATGATTCTTCGGTGGGAGTAACTATGATTCTTCGGTGGGAGTAACTATGATTCTTCGGTGGGAGTAACTATGATTCTTCGGTGGGAGTAACTATGATTCTTCGGTGGGAGTAACTATGATTCTTCGGTGGGAGTAACTATGATTCTTCGGTGGGAGTAACTATGATTCTTAGGTGGGGTATCATATGACGCGGAATTTCCTCAGGATTACGATTCCCTATTCGCTTTTGCCGGATATCTTCAATTAAGCGAGAAAAATGCAAATTTGTCTGGGGGGAAGTAACTATGACTATGTACTTCAAAGGACGATTCTCGATAAACCAAGGTAGTTATCGAAGAGGTGAAAGCGGATTTGAATTCTGCGGCCCGAAATCTACAAGAAAATGTATTAAGTGAAATTTCGAAAATTTTGTTGAAAATTGGTAGAAAATTGAGGTCATTTTGCATATTTTTGAACATTTCAAAAGACGATTCTGGGAAAACCGTTGGAGTTATCGAAGAAATGAAAACGGATATGGCTTCTGCGGCCCGAAATGTGCAAGAAAATGTATTAAGTGAAATTTCGAAAATTTTGTTAAAAATTGATGGGAAATTGAGGTCATTTTGCATATTTTTGAATATTTCAAAGGACGATTCTGGGAAAACCCTTGAAGTTATCGAAGAAATGAAAACGGATATGGCTTCTGCGGCCCGAAATGTGCAAGAAAATGTATTAAGTGAAATGTCGAAAATTTTGTTAAAAATTGATGGGAAATTGAGGTCATTTTGCATATTTTTGAAAATTTCAAAGGATGATTCTGGGAAAACCATTGAAGTTATCGAAGAAATGAAAACGGATATGACTACTGTGGCGAAAAAGGACGAAAAAGGATACTAAGGACGAAAAAGGACGAAGATGGACGAAAGAGGACGAAAAAAGTCGAAAAAGGCCATAAAACGGCGAAAAAGGACGAAGAAGGACGAAAAAGGATAAAAGGGACGAAAAAGGACGGAAAAGAACGAAAAAGAAACCAAAAATGAAGAGAAGGGCAAAAAGGGTAAGGAGAATTTTGGAGGGGAGTAACTATGATTCTTCGGTGGGAGTAACTATGATTCTTCGGTGGGAGTAACTATGATTCTTCGGTGTTAGTAACTATGATTCTTCGGTGGGAGTAACTATGATTCTTCGGTGGGAGTAACTATGATTCTTCGGTGGGAGTAACTATGATTCTTCGGTGGGAGTAACTATGATTCTTCGGTGGGAGTAACTATGATTCTTCGGTGGGAGTAACTATGATTCTTCGGTGGGAGTAACTATGATTCTTCGGTGGGAGTAACAATGATTCTTCGGTGGGAGTAACTATGATTCTTCGGTGGGAGTAACTATGATTCTTCGGTGGGAGTAACTATGATTCTTCGGTGGGAGTAACTATGATTCTTCGGTGGGAGTAACTATGATTCTTCGGTGGGAGTAACTATGATTCTTCGGTGGGAGTAACTATGATTCTTCGGTGGGAGTAACTATGATTCTTCGGTGGGAGTAACTATGATTCTTCGGTGGGAGTAACTATGATTCTTCGGTGTTAGTAACTATGATTCTTCGGTGGGAGTAACTATGATTCTTCGGTGGGAGTAACTATGATTCTTCGGTGGGAGTAACTATGATTCTTCGGTGGGAGTAACTATGATTCTTCGGTGGGAGTAACTATGATTCTTAGGTGGGAGTAACTATGATTCTTCGGTGGGAGTAACTATGATTCTTCGGTGGGAGTAACTATGATACTTCGGTGGGACTAACTATGATTCTTCGGTGGGAGTAACTATGATTCTTCGGTGGGAGTAACTATGATTCTTCGGTGGGAGTAACTATGATTCTTCGGTGGGAGTAACTATGATTCTTCGGTGGGAGTAACTATGATTCTTCGGTGGGAGTAACTATGATTCTTCGGTGGGAGTAACTATGATCCTTCGATGTTAGTAACTATGATTCTTCGGTGGGAGTAACTATGATTCTTCGGTGGGAGTAACTATGATTCTTCGGTGGGAGTAACTATGATTCTTCGGTGGGAGTAACTATGATTCTTCGGTGGGAGTAACTATGATTCTTCGGTGGGAGTAACTATGATTCTTCGGTGTGAGTAACTATGATTCTTCGGTGGGAGTAACTATGATTCTTCGGTGGGAGTAACTATGATTCTTCGGTGCGAGTAACTATGATTCTTCGGTGGGAGTAACTATGATTCTTCGGTGGGAGTAACTATGATTCTTAGGTGGGGTATCATATGACGCGGAATTTCCTCAGGATTACGATTCCCTATTCGCTTTTGCCGGATATCTTCAATTAAGCGAGAAAAATGCAAATTTGTCTGGGGGGAAGTAACTATGACTATGTACTTCAAAGGACGATTCTCGATAAACCAAGGTAGTTATCGAAGAGGTGAAAGCGGATTTGAATTCTGCGGCCCGAAATCTACAAGAAAATGTATTAAGTGAAATTTCGAAAATTTTGTTGAAAATTGGTAGAAAATTGAGGTCATTTTGCATATTTTTGAACATTTCAAAAGACGATTCTGGGAAAACCGTTGGAGTTATCGAAGAAATGAAAACGGATATGGCTTCTGCGGCCCGAAATGTGCAAGAAAATGTATTAAGTGAAATTTCGAAAATTTTGTTAAAAATTGATGGGAAATTGAGGTCATTTTGCATATTTTTGAATATTTCAAAGGACGATTCTGGGAAAACCCTTGAAGTTATCGAAGAAATGAAAACGGATATGGCTTCTGCGGCCCGAAATGTGCAAGAAAATGTATTAAGTGAAATTTCGAAAATTTTGTTAAAAATTGATGGGAAATTGAGGTCATTTTGCATATTTTTGAATATTTCAAAGGACGATTCTGGGAAAACCATTGTAGTTATCGAAGAAATGAAAACGGATATGGCTTCTGCGGCCCGAAATGTGCAAGAAAATATATTAACTGAAATGTCGAAAATTTTGTTAAAAATTGATGGGAAATTGAGGTCATTTTGCATATTTTTGAATATTTCAAAGGATGATTCTGGGAAAACCATTGAAGTTATCGAAGAAATGAAAACGGATATGACTACTGTGGCGAAAAAGGACGAAAAAGGATACTAAGGACGAAAAAGGACGAAGATGGACGAAAGAGGACGAAAAAAGTCGAAAAAGGCCATAAAACGGCGAAAAAGGACGAAGAAGGACGAAAAAGGATAAAAGGGACGAAAAAGGACGGAAAAGAACGAAAAAGAAACCAAAAATGAAGAGAAGGGCAAAAAGGGTAAGGAGAATTTTGGAGGGGAGTAACTATGATTCTTCGGTGGGAGTAACTATGATTCTTCGGTGGGAGTAACTATGATTCTTCGGTGGGAGTAACTATGATTCTTCGGTGGGAGTAACTATGATTCTTCGGTGGGAGTAACTATGATTCTTCGGTGGGAGTAACTATGATTCTTCGGTGGGAGTAACTATGATTCTATGGTGGGAGTAACTATGATTCTTCGGTGGGAGTAACTATGATTCTTCGGTGGGAGTAACTATGATTCTTCGGTGGGAGTAACTATGATTCTTCGGTGGGAGTAACCATGATTCTTCGGTGGGGGTAACTATGATTCTTCGGTGGGAGTAACTATGATTCTTCGGTGGGAGTAACTATGATTCCTCGGTGGGAGTAATTATGATTCTTCGGTGGGAGTAACTATGATTCTTCGGTGGGAGTAACTATGATTCTTCGGTGGGAGTAACTATGATTCTTCGGTGGGAGTAACTATGATTCTTCGGTGGGAGTAACTATGATTCTTCGGTGGGAGTAACTATGATTCTTCGGTGGGAGTAACTATGATTCTTCGGTGGGAGGAACTATGATTCTTCGGTGGGAGTAACTATGATTCTTCGGTGTTAGTAACTATGATTCTTCGGTGGGAGTAACTATGATTCTTCGGTGGGAGTAACTATGATTCTTCGGTGGGAGTAACTATGATTCTTCGGTGGGAGTAACTATGATTCTTCGGTGGGAGTAACTATGATTCTTCGGTGGGAGTAACTATGATTCTTCGGTGGGAGTAACTATGATTCTTAGGTGGGAGTAACTATGATTCTTCGGTGGGAGTAACTATGATTCTTCGGTGGGAGTAACTATGATTCTGCGGTGTTCGTAACTATGATTCTTCGGTGGGAGTAACTATGATTCTTCGGTGGGAGTAACTATGATTCTTCGGTGGGAGTAACTATGATTCTTCGGTGGGAGTAACTATGATTCTTCGGTGGGAGTAACTATGATTCTTAGGTGGGAGTAACTATGATTCTTCGGTGGGAGTAACTATGATTCTTCGGTGGGAGTAACTATGATTCTTCGGTGGGAGTAACTATGATTCTTCGGTGGGAGTAACTATGATTCTTCGGTGTTAGTAACTATGATTCTTCGGTGGGAGTAACTATGATTCTTCGGTGGGAGTAACTATGATTCTTCGGTGGGAGTAACTATGATTCTTCGGTGGGAGTAACAATGATTCTTCGGTGGGAGTAACTATGATTCTTCGGTGGGAGTAACTATGATTCTTCGGTGGGAGTAACTATGATTCTTCGGTGGGAGTAACTATGATTCTTCGGTGGGAGTATCTATGATTCTTCGGTGGGAGTAACTATGATTCTTCGGTGGGAGTAACTATGATTCTTCGGTGGGAGTAACAAGGATTCTTCGGTGGGAGTAAGTATGATTCTTCGGTGGGAGTAACTATGAATCTTCGGTGGGAGTAACTATGATTCTTCGGTGGGAGTAACTATGATTCTTTGGTGGGAGTAACTATGATTCTTCGGTGGGAGTAACTATGATTCTTCGGTGGGAGTAACTATGATTCTTCGGTGGGAGTAACTATGATTCTTCGGTGGGAGTATCTATGATTCTTCGGTGGGAGTAACTATGATTCTTCGGTGGGAGTAACTATGATTCTTCGGTGGGAGTAACAATGATTCTTCGGTGGGAGTAACAATGATTCTTCGGTGGGAGTAACTATGATCCTTCGGTGGGAGTGACTATGATTCTTCGGTAGGAGTAACTATGATTCTTCGGTGGGAGTAACTATGATTCTTTGGTGGGAGTAACTATGATTCTTCGGTGGGAGTAACTATGATCCTTCGGTGGGAGTAACTATGATCCTTCGGTGGGAGTAACTATGATTCTTCGGTGGGAGTAACTATGATTCTTCGGTGGGAGTAACTATGATTCTTCGGTGGGAGTAACTATGATTCTTCGGTGGGAGTAACTATGATTCTTCGGTGGGAGTAACTATGATTCTTCGGTGGGAGTAACTATGATTCTTCGGTGGGAGTAACTATGATTCTTCGGTGGGAGTAACTATGATTCTTCGGTGGGAGTAACTATGTTTCTCCGGTGGGAATAACTATGATTCTCCGGTGGGAGTAACTATGATTCTCCGGTGGGAATAACTATGATTCTCCGGTGGGAGTAGCTATGATTCTTCGGTGGGAGTAACTATGATTCCCCGGTGGGAGTAACTATGATTCTCCGGTATGAGTAATTATGATTCTTCGGTGGGAGCAACTATGATTCCCCGGTGGGAGTAACTATGATTCTCCGGTGGGAGTAACTATGATTCTCTGGTGGGAGTAACTATGATTCTACGGCGGGAGTAACTACGATTCCCCGGTGGGAGTAACTATGATTCTCCGGTGGGAGTAACTATGATTCTCCGGTGGGAGTAACTATGATTCTTCGGTGGGAGTAACTATGACACTCCGGTGGGAGTAACTATGATTCTTCGGTGGGAGTAACAATGATTCTTCGGTGGGAGTAACTATGATTCTTCGGTGGGAGTAACTATGATTCTTCGGTGGGAGTAACTATGATTCTTCGGTGTTAGTAACTATGATTCTTCGGTGGGAGTAACTATGATTCTTCGGTGGGAGTAACTATGATTCTTCGGTGGGAGTAACTATGATTCTTCGGTGGGAGTAACAATGATTCTTCGGTGGGAGTAACTATGATTCTTCGGTGGGAGTAACTATGATTCTTCGGTGGGAGTAACTATGATTCTTCGGTGGGAGTAACTATGATTCTTCGGTGGGAGTATCTATGATTCTTCGGTGGGAGTAACTATGATTCTTCGGTGGGAGTAACTATGATTCTTCGGTGGGAGTAACAAGGATTCTTCGGTGGGAGTAAGTATGATTCTTCGGTGGGAGTAACTATGAATCTTCGGTGGGAGTAACTATGATTCTTCGGTGGGAGTAACTATGATTCTTTGGTGGGAGTAACTATGATTCTTCGGTGGGAGTAACTATGATTCTTCGGTGGGAGTAACTATGATTCTTCGGTGGGAGTAACTATGATTCTTCGGTGGGAGTATCTATGATTCTTCGGTGGGAGTAACTATGATTCTTCGGTGGGAGTAACTATGATTCTTCGGTGGGAGTAACAATGATTCTTCGGTGGGAGTAACAATGATTCTTCGGTGGGAGTAACTATGATCCTTCGGTGGGAGTGACTATGATTCTTCGGTAGGAGTAACTATGATTCTTCGGTGGGAGTAACTATGATTCTTTGGTGGGAGTAACTATGATTCTTCGGTGGGAGTAACTATGATCCTTCGGTGGGAGTAACTATGATCCTTCGGTGGGAGTAACTATGATTCTTCGGTGGGAGTAACTATGATTCTTCGGTGGGAGTAACTATGATTCTTCGGTGGGAGTAACTATGATTCTTCGGTGGGAGTAACTATGATTCTTCGGTGGGAGTAACTATGATTCTTCGGTGGGAGTAACTATGATTCTTCGGTGGGAGTAACAATGATTCTTCGGTGGGAGTAACTATGATTCTTCGGTGGGAGTAACTATGATTCTTCGGTGGGAGTAACTATGATTCTCCGGTGGGAGTAACTATGATTCTTCGGTGGGAGTAACTTTGATTCTCCGGTGGGAATAACTATGATTCTCCGGTGGGAGTAGCTATGATTCTTCGGTGGGAGTAACTATGATTCCCCGGTGGGAGTAACTATGATTCTCCGGTGGGAGTAATTATGATTCTTCGGTGGGAGCAACTATGATTCCCCGGTGGGAGTAACTATGATTCTCCGGTGGGAGTAACTATGATTCTCTGGTGGGAGTAACTATGATTCTACGGCGGGAGTAACTACGATTCCCCGGTGGGAGTAACTATGATTCTCCGGTGGGAGTAACTATGATTCTCCGGTGGGAGTAACTATGATTCTTCGGTGGGAGTAACTATGACACTCCGGTGGGAGTAACTATGATTCTTCGGTGGGAGTAACTATGATTCTTCGGTGGGAGTAACTATGATTCTTCGGTGGGAGTAACTATGATTCTTCGGTGGGAGTAACCATGATTCTTCGGTGGGAGTAACTATGATTCTTCGGTGGGAGTAACTATGATTCTTCGGTGGGAGTAACTATGATTCTTAGGTGGGGTATCATATGACGCGGAATTTCCTCAGGATTACGATTCCCTATTCGCTTTTGCCGGATATCTTCAATTAAGCGAGAAAAATGCAAATTTGTCTGGGGGGAAGTAACTATGACTATGTACTTCAAAGGACGATTCTCGATAAACCAAGGTAGTTATCGAAGAGGTGAAAGCGGATTTGACTTCTGCGGCCCGAAATCTACAAGAAAATGTATTAAGTGAAATTTCGAAAATTTTGTTGAAAATTGGTAGAAAATTGAAGTCATTTTGCATATTTTTGAACATTTCAAAGGACGATTCTGGGAAAACCCTTGAAGTTATCGAAGAAATGAAAACGGATATGGCTTCTGCGGCCCGAAATGTGCAAAAAAATGTATTAAGTGAAATTTCGAAAATTTTGTTAAAAATTGATGGGAAATTGAGGACATTTTGCATATTTTTGAATACTTCAAAGGACGATTCTGGGAAAACCATTGAAGTTATCGAAGAAATGAAAACGGATATGACTACTGTGGCGAAAAAGGACGAAAAAGGATACTAAGGACGAAAAAGGACGAAGATGGACGAAAGAGGACGAAAAAAGTCGAAAAAGGACATAAAACGGCGAAAAAGGACGAAGAAGGACGAAAAAGGATAAAAGGGACGAAAAAGGACGGAAAAGAACGAAAAAGAAACCAAAAATGAAGAGAAGGGCAAAAAGGGTAAGGAGAATTTTGGAGGGGAGTAACTATGATTCTTCGGTGGGAGTAACTATGATTCTTCGGTGGGAGTAACTATGATTTTTCGGTGGGAGTAACTATGATTCTTCGGTGGGAGTAACTATGATTCTTCGGTGGGAGTAACTATGATTCTTCGGTGGGAGTAACTATGATTCTTCGGTGGGATTAACTATGATTCTTCGGTGGGAGTAACTATGATTCTTCGGTGGGAGTAACTATGATTCTTCGGTGGGAGTAACTATGATTCTTCGGTGGGAGTAACTATGATTCTTCGGTGGGGGTAACTATGATTCTTCGGTGGGAGTAACTATGATTCTTCGGTGGGAGTAACTATGATTCTTCGGTGGGAGTAACTATGATTCTTCGGTGGGAGTAACTATGATTCTTCGGTGGGAGTAACTATGATTCTTCGGTGGGAGTGACTATGATTCTTCGGTGGGAGTAACTATGATTCTTCGGTGGGAGTAACTATGATTCTTCGGTGGGAGTAACTATGATTCTTCGGTGGGAGTGACTATGATTCTTCGGTGGGAGTAACTATGATTCTTCGGTGGGAGTAACTATGATTCTTCGGTGGGAGTAACTATGATTCTTCGGTGGGAGTAACTATGATTCTTCGGTGGGAGTAACTATGATTCTTCGGTGGGAGTAACTATGATTCTTCGGTGGGAGTAACTATGATTCTTCGGTATGAGTAACTATGATTCTTCGGTGGGAGTAACTATGATTCTTCGGTGGGAGTAACTATGATTCTTCGGTGGGAGTAACTATGATTCTTCGGTGGGAGTAACTATGATTCTTAGGTGGGAGTAACTATGATTCTTCGGTGGGAGTAACTATGATTCTTCGGTGGGGGTAACTATGATTCTTCGGTGGGAATAACTATGATTCTTCGGTGGGAGTAACTATGATTCCTCGGTGGGAGTAACTATGATTCTTCGGTGGGAGTAACTATGATTCTTCGGTGGGAGTAACTATGATTCTTCGGTGGGAGTAACTATGATTCTTCGGTGGGAGTAACTATGATTCTTCGGTGGGAGTAACTATGATTCTTCGGTGGGAGTAACTATGATTCTTAGGTGGGAGTAACTATGATTCTTCGGTGGGAGTAACTATGATTCTTCGGTGGGGGTAACTATGATTCTTCGGTGGGAATAACTATGATTCTTCGGTGGGAGTAACTATGATTCCTCGGTGGGAGTAACTATGATTCTTCGGTGGGAGTAACTATGATTCTTCGGTGGGAGTAACTATGATTCTTCGGTGGGAGTAACTATGATTCTTCGGTGGGAGTAACTATGATTCCCCGGTGGGAGTAACTATGATTGTCCGGTGGGAGTAACTATGATTATCCGGTGGGAGTAACTATGATTCTACGGCGGGAGTAACTATGATTCCCCGGTGGAAGTAACTATGATTCTCCGGTGGGAGTAACTATGATTCTACGGCGGGAGTAACTATGATTCCCCGGTGGGAGTAACTATGATTCTCCGGTGGGAGTAACTATGATTCTTCGGTCGGAGTAACTATGATTCTCCGGTGGGAGTAACTATGATTCTCCGGTGGGAGTAACTATGATTCTCCGGTGGGAGTAACTATGATTCTTCGGTGGGAGTAACTATGATTCTCCGGTGGGAATAACTATGATTCTCCGGTGGGAGTAACTATGATTCTCCGATGGGAGTAACTATGATTCTCCGGTGGGAGTAACTATGACACTCCGATGGGGTGTCATATGACGCGGAATTTCCTCAGGATTACGATTACATATTCGCTTTTGCCGGATCTCTTCAAATAAGCGAGAAAAATGCAAATTTGTTTGGGGGGGATTAACTATGACTATTCACTTCAAAGGACAATTCTGGAAAAACCAAGGGAGTTATCGAAGAAGTGAAAGCGGACTTGACTTCTGCGGCCCGAAATCTACAAGAAAATATATTAAGTGAAATTTCGAAAATTTTGTTGAAAATTGGTGGGAAATTGAGGTTATTTTGCATATTTTTGTATATTCAAAGCGCGATTCTGGGAAAGCCATTGAAGTTATCGAAGAAATGAAAATGGATATGACTTCTGCGGCCCGAAATCTGCAAGAAAATGTATTAAGTAAAATTTCGAAAATTTTGTTGAAAATTGGTGGGAAATTGAGGTTATTTTGCATCTTTTTTTTGTTTTTCAAAGCACGATTCTGGGAAAACCATTGGAGTAATCGAAGAAATGAAAACGGATATGACTTCTGCGGCCCGAAATCTGTAAGAAAATGTATTAAGTGAAATTTCGAAAATTTTGTTGAAAATTGGTGGGAAATTGAGATTATTTTGCATATTTTTGAATATTTCAAACGACGATTCTGGGAAAACCATTGGAGTTATCGAAGAAATGAAACCGGATATGAATTCTGCGTACCGAAATTTACAAGAAAATGTATTAAGTGAAATTTCGAGAATTTTGTTAAAAATTGATGGGAAATTGAGGTTATTTTGCATATTTTTGAATATTTCAAAGAACGATCCTGGAAAGTCCCATGGAGTTACCGAAGAAATGAAAACGGAAATGACTACTGTGGCGAAAAAGGACGAAAAAGGATTCTAAGAACGAAAAATGACGAAGATGGGCGAAAGAGGACGAAAAAAGTCGAAAAAGGACATAAAAGGGCGACAAAGGACTAAGAAGGACGAAAAAGGATAAAAGGGACGAAAAAGGACGGAATAGAACGAAAAAAAAAGAAAAATGAAGAGAACGGCAAAAAGGGTAAAAAGAACTTTGGAGGGGAGTTACTTTGATTCTTCGGTGTGAGTAACTATGATTCCCCGGTGGGAGTAACTATGATTCTCCGGTGGGAGTAACTATGATTCTCCGGTGGGAGTAACTATGACTCTCCGGTGGGAGTAACTATGATTCTCCGATGGGAGTAATTATGATTCTCCGGTGGGAGTAACTATGATTCTCCGGTGGGAGTAACTATGATTCTCCGGTGGGAGTAACTATGATTCTCCGGTGGGAATAACTATGATTTTCCGGTGGGAGTAACTATGTTTCTCCGGTGGGAATAACTATGAGTTTCCGGTCGGAGGAACTATGATTCCCCGGTGGGAGTAACTATGATTCTCCGGTGGGAGTAACTATGATTTTCCGGTGGGAGTAACTATGTTTCTCCGGTGGGAGTAACTATGTTTCTCCGGTGGGAATAACTATGATTTTCCGGTCGGAGTAACTATGATTCCCCGGTGGGAGTAACTATGATTCTCCGGTGGGAATAACTATGATTCTCCGGTGGGATTAACTATGATTATCCGGTGGGAGTAACTATGATTCTTCGGTGGGAATAACTATGTTTCTCCGGTGGGAATAACTATGATTCTCCGGTGGGAGTAACTATGATTCTCCGGTGGGAGTAACTATGATTCTCCGGTGGGAGTAACTATGATTCTCCGGTGGGAGTAACTATGATTCTCCGGTGGGAATAACTATGATTTTCCGGTGGGAGTAACTATGTTTCTCCGGTGGGAATAACTATGATTTTCCGGTCGGAGTAACTATGATTCCCCGGTGGGAGTAACTATGATTCTCCGGTGGGAGTAACTATGATTCTCCGGTGGGATTAACTATGATTATCCGGTGGGAGTAACTATGATTCTACGGCGGGAGTAACTATGATTCCCCGGTGGGAGTAACTATGATTCTCCGGTGGGAGAAACTATGATTCTCCGGTGGGAGTAACTATGATTCTCCGGTGGGAGTAACTATGATTCTTCGGTGGGAGTAACTATGAGTCCCCGGTGGGAGTAACTATGATTCTCCGGTGGGAGTAACTATGATTCTCCGGTGGGAGTAACTATGATTCTTCGGTGGGAGTAACTATGATTCTTCGGTGGGAGTAACTATGACACTCCGATGGGGTGTCATATGACGCGGAATTTCCTCAGGATTACGATTACATATTCGCTTATGATTCTCCGGTGGGAATAACTATGATTCTCCGGTGGGAGTAACTATGATTCTTCGGTGGGAGTAACTATGATTCTTCGGTGGGAGTAACTATGATTCTTCGGTGGGAGTAACTATGATTCTTCGGTGGGAGGAACTATGATTCTTAGGTGGGAGTAACTATGATTCTCCGGTGGGAGTAACTATGATTCTTCGGTGGGAGTAACTATGTTTCTCCGGTGGGAATAACTATGATTCTCCGGTGGGAGTAACTATGATTCTCCGGTGGGAGTAACTATGATTCTCCGGTGGGAATAACTATGATTCTCCGGTGGGAGTAACTATGATTCCCCGGCGGGAGTAACTATGATTCATCGGTGGGAGTAACTATGATTCTCCGGTGGGAGTAACTATGATTCTTCGGTGGGAGTAACTATGATTCCCCGGTGGGAGTAACTATGATTCTCCGGTTGGAGTAACTATGATTCTCCGGTGGCAGTAACTATGATTCTTCGGTGGGAGTAACTATGACACTCCGATGGGGTGTCATATGACGCGGAATTTCCTCAGGATTACGATTACATATTCGCTTATGTTTCTCCGGTGGGAATAACTATGATTCTCCGGTGGGAGTAACTATGATTCTTCGGTGGGAGTAACTATGATTCTCCGGTGGGAGTAACTATGATTCTTCGGTGGGAGTAACTATGTTTCTCCGGTGGGAATAACTATGATTCTCCGGTGGGAGTAACTATGATTCTCCGGTGGGAGTAACTATGATTCTCCGGTGGGAATAACTATGATTCTCCGGTGGGAGTAACTATGATTCTCCGGTGGGAGTAACTATGATTCTTCGGTGGGAGTAACTATGATTCTCCGGTGGGATAACTATGATTCTCCGGTGGGAGTAACTATGATTCTCCGGTGGGAATAAACTATGATTCCCCGGTGGGAGTAACTATGATTCTCCGGTGGCAGTAACTATGATTCTTCGGTGGGAGTAACTATGATTCTCCGGTGGGAATAACTATGATTCTCCGGTGGGAGTAGCTATGATTCTTCGGTGGGAGTAACTATGATTCCCCGGTGGGAGTAACTATGATTCTCCGGTGGGAGTAATTATGATTCTTCGGTGGGAGTAACTATGATTCCCCGGTGGGAGTAACTATGATTCTCCGGTGGGAGTAACTATGATTCTCTGGTGGGAGTAACTATGATTCTACGGCGGGAGTAACTACGATTCCCCGGTGGGAGTAACTATGATTCTCCGGTGGGAGTAACTATGATTCTCCGGTGGGAGTAACTATGATTCTTCGGTGGGAGTAACTATGACACTCCGGTGGGAGTAACTATGATTCTTCGGTGGGAGTAACTATGATTCTTCGGTGGGAGTAACTATGATTCTTCGGTGGGAGTAACTATGATTCTTCGGTGGGAGTAACTATGATTCTTCGGTGGGAGTAACTATGATTCTTCGGTGGGAGTAACTATGATTCTTCGGTGGGAGTAACTATGATTCTTAGGTGGGGTATCATATGACGCGGAATTTCCTCAGGATTACGATTCCCTATTCGCTTTTGCCGGATATCTTCAATTAAGCGAGAAAAATGCAAATTTGTCTGGGGGGAAGTAACTATGACTATGTACTTCAAAGGACGATTCTCGATAAACCAAAGTAGTTATCGAAGAGGTGAAAGCGGATTTGACTTCTGCGGCCCGAAATCTACAAGAAAATGTATTAAGTGAAATTTCGAAAATTTTGTTGAAAATTGGTAGAAAATTGAAGTCATTTTGCATATTTTTGAACATTTCAAAGGACGATTCTGGGAAAACCATTGAAGTTATCGAAGAAATGAAAACGGATATGGCTTCTGCGGCCCGAAATGTGCAAGAAAATGTATTAAGTGAAATTTCGAAAATTTTGTTAAAAATTGATGGGAAATTGAGGTCATTTTGCATATTTTTGAATATTTCAAAGGACGATTCTGGGAAAACCCTTGAAGTTATCGAAGAAATGAAAACGGATATGGCTTCTGCGGCCCGAAATGTGCAAGAAAATGTATTAAGTGAAATTCCGAAAATTTTGTTAAAAATTGATGGGAAATTGAGGTCATTTTGCATATTTTTGAATACTTCAAAGGACGATTCTGGGAAAACCATTGAAGTTATCGAAGAAATGAAAACGGATATGGCTTCTGCGGCCCGAAATGTGCAAGAAAATATATTAACTGAAATGTCGAAAATTTTGTTAAAAATTGATGGGAAATTGAGGTCATTTTGCATATTTTTGAATATTTCAAAGGATGATTCTGGGAAAACCATTGAAGTTATCGAAGAAATGAAAACGGATATGACTACTGTGGCGAAAAAGGACGAAAAAGGATACTAAGGACGAAAAAGGACGAAGATGGACGAAAGAGGACGAAAAAAGTCGAAAAAGGACATAAAACGGCGAAAAAGGACGAAGAAGGACGAAAAAGGATAAAAGGGACGAAAAAGGACGGAAAAGAACGAAAAAGAAACCAAAAATGAAGAGAAGGGCAAAAAGGGTAAGGAGAATTTTGGAGGGGAGTAACTATGATTCTTCGGTGGGAGTAACTATGATTCTTCGGTGGGAGTAACTATGATTCTTCGGTGGGAGTAACTATGATTCTTCGGTGGGAGTAACTATGATTCTTCGGTGGGAGTAACTATGATTCTTCGGTGGGAGTAACTATGATTCTTCGGTGGGAGTAACTATGATTCTTCGGTGGGAGTAACTATGATTCTTCGGTGGGAGTAACTATGATTCTTCGGTGGGAGTAACTATGATTCTTAGGTGGGAGTAACTATGATTCTTCGGTGGGAGTAACTATGATTCTTCGGTGGGGGTAACTATGATTCTTCGGTGGGAATAACTATGATTCTTCGGTGGGAGTAACTATGATTCCTCGGTGGGAGTAACTATGATTCTTCGCTGGGAGTAACTATGATTCTTCGGTGGGAGTAACTATGATTCTTCGGTGGGAGTAACTATGATTCTTCGGTGGGAGTAACTATGATTCTTCGGTGGGAGTAACTATGATTCTTCGGTGGGAGTAACTATGATTCTTCGGTGGGAGTAACTATGATTCTTCGGTGGGAATAACTATGATTCTTCGGTGGGAGTAAATATGATTCCTCGGTGGGAGTAACTATGATTCTTCGGTGGGAGTAACTATGATTCTTCGGTGGGAGTAACTATGATTCTTCGGTGGGAGTAACTATGATTCTTCGGTGGGAGTAACTATGATTCTTCGGTGTGAGTAACTATGATTCTTCGGTGGGAGTAACTATGATTCTTCGGTGGGAGTAACTATGATTCTTCGGTGGGAGTAACTATGATTCTTCGGTGGGAGTAACTATGATTCTTCGGTGGGAGTAACTATGATTTTTCGGTGGGAGTAACTATGATTCTTCGGTGGGAGTAACTATGATTCTTAGGTGGGAGTAACTATGATTCTTCGGTGGGAGTAACTATGATTCTTCGGTGGGGGTAACTATGATTCTTCGGTGGGAGTAACTATGATTCCTCGGTGGGAGTAACTATGATTCTTCGGTGGGAGTAACTATGATTCTTCGGTGGGAGTAACTATGATTCTTCGGTGGGAGTAACTATGATTCTTCGGTGGGAGTAACTATGATTCTTCGGTGGGAGTAACTATGATTCTTCGGTGGGAGTAACTATGATTCTTCGGTGGGAGTAACTATGATTCTTCGGTGGGAGTAACTATGATTCTTCGGTGGGAGTAACTATGATTCTTCGGTGGGAGTAACTATGATTCTTCGGTGGGAGTAACTATGATTCTTCGGTATGAGTAACTATGATTCTTCGGTGGGAGTAACTATGATTCTTCGGTGGGAGTAACTATGATTCTTCGGTCGGAGTAACTATGATTCTTCGGTGGGAGTAACTATGATTCCCCGGTGGGAATAACTATGATTCTCCGGTGGGAGTAAATATGATTCCCCGGCGGGAGTAACTATGATTCTCCGGTGGGAGTAACTATGATTCTCCGGTGGGAGTAACTATGATTCTTCGGTGGGAGTAACTATGATTCTTCGGTGGGAGTAACTATGATTCCCCGGTGGGAGTAACTATGATTGTCCGGTGGGAGTAACTATGATTATCCGGTGGGAGTAACTATGATTCTACGGCGGGAGTAACTATGATTCCCCGGTGGGAGTAACTATGATTCTCCGGTGGGAGTAACTATGATTCTACGGCGGGAGTAACTATGATTCCCCGGTGGGAGTAACTATGATTCTCCGGTGGGAGTAACTATGATTCTTCGGTCGGAGTAACTATGATTCTCCGGTGGGAGTAACTATGATTCTCCGGTGGGAGTAACTATGATTCTCCGGTGGGAGTAACTATGATTCTTCGGTGGGAGTAACTATGATTCTCCGGTGGGAATAACTATGATTCTCCGGTGGGAGTAACTATGATTCTCCGATGGGAGTAACTATGATTCTCCGGTGGGAGTAACTATGACACTCCGATGGGGTGTCATATGACGCGGAATTTCCTCAGGATTACGATTACATATTCGCTTTTGCCGGATCTCTTCAAATAAGCGAGAAAAATGCAAATTTGTTTGGGGGGGATTAACTATGACTATTCACTTCAAAGGACAATTCTGGAAAAACCAAGGGAGTTATCGAAGAAGTGAAAGCGGACTTGACTTCTGCGGCCCGAAATCTGCAAGAAAATGTATTAAGTAAAATTTCGAAAATTTTGTTGAAAATTGGTGGGAAATTGAGGTTATTTTGCATCTTTTTTTTGTTTTTCAAAGCACGATTCTGGGAAAACCATTGGAGTAATCGAAGAAATGAAAACGGATATGACTTCTGCGGCCCGAAATCTGTAAGAAAATGTATTAAGTGAAATTTCGAAAATTTTGTTGAAAATTGGTGGGAAATTGAGATTATTTTGCATATTTTTGAATATTTCAAACGACGATTCTGGGAAAACCATTGGAGTTATCGAAGAAATGAAAACGGATATGAATTCTGCGTACCGAAATTTACAAGAAAATGTATTAAGTGAAATTTCGAGAATTTTGTTAAAAATTGATGGGAAATTGAGGTTATTTTGCATATTTTTGAATATTTCAAAGAACGATTCTGGAAAGTCCCATGGAGTTACCGAAGAAATGAAAACGGAAATGACTACTGTGGCGAAAAAGGACGAAAAAGGATTCTAAGAACGAAAAATGACGAAGATGGACGAAAGAGGACGAAAAAAGTCGAAAAAGGACATAAAAGGGCGACAAAGGACTAAGAAGGACGAAAAAGGATAAAAGGGACGAAAAAGGACGGAATAGAACGAAAAAAAAAGAAAAATGAAGAGAACGGCAAAAAGGGTAAAAAGAACTTTGGAGGGGAGTTACTTTGATTCTTCGGTGTGAGTAACTATGATTCCCCGGTGGGAGTAACTATGATTCTCCGGTGGGAGTAACTATGATTCTCCGGTGGGAGTAACTATGACTCTCCGGTGGGAGTAACTATGATTCTCCGATGGGAGTAATTATGATTCTCCGGTGGGAGTAACTATGATTCTCCGGTGGGAGTAACTATGATTCTCCGGTGGGAGTAACTATGATTCTCCGGTGGGAATAACTATGATTTTCCGGTGGGAGTAACTATGTTTCTCCGGTGGGAATAACTATGATTTTCCGGTCGGAGGAACTATGATTCCCCGGTGGGAGTAACTATGATTCTCCGGTGGGAGTAACTATGATTTTCCGGTGGGAGTAACTATGTTTCTCCGGTGGGAATAACTATGATTTTCCGGTCGGAGTAACTATGTTTCCCCGGTGGGAGTAACTATGATTCTCCGGTGGGAGTAACTATGATTCTCCGGTGGGATTAACTATGATTATCCGGTGGGAGTAACTATGATTCTTCGGTGGGAGTAACTATGTTTCTCCGGTGGGAATAACTATGATTCTCCGGTGGGAGTAACTATGATTCTCCGGTGGGAGTAACTATGATTCTCCGGTGGGAGTAACTATGATTCTCCGGTGGGAGTAACTATGATTCTCCGGTGGGAATAACTATGATTTTCCGGTGGGAGTAACTATGTTTCTCCGGTGGGAATAACTATGATTTTCCGGTCGGAGTAACTATGATTCCCCGGTGGGAGTAACTATGATTCTCCGGTGGGAGTAACTATGATTCTCCGGTGGGAGTAACTATGATTCTTCGGTGGGAGTAACTATGATTCTTCGGTGGGAGTAACTATGACACTCCGATGGGGTGTCATATGACGCGGAATTTCCTCAGGATTACGATTACATATTCGCTTATGATTCTCCGGTGGGAATAACTATGATTCTCCGGTGGGAGTAACTATGATTCTTCGGTGGGAGTAACTATGATTCTTCGGTGGGAGTAACTATGATTCTTCGGTGGGAGTAACTATGATTCTTCGGTGGGAGGAACTATGATTCTTCGGTGGGAGTAACTATGATTCTCCGGTGGGAGTAACTATGATTCTTCGGTGGGAGTAACTATGTTTCTCCGGTGGGAATAACTATGATTCTCCGGTGGGAGTAACTATGATTCTCCGGTGGGAGTAACTATGATTCTCCGGTGGGAGTAACTATGATTCCCCGGCGGGAGTAACTATGATTCATCGGTGGGAGTAACTATGATTCTCCGGTGGGAGTAACTATGATTCTTCGGTGGGAGTAACTATGATTCCCCGGTGGGAGTAACTATGATTCTCCGGTTGGAGTAACTATGATTCTCCGGTGGCAGTAACTATGATTCTTCGGTGGGAGTAACTATGACACTCCGATGGGGTGTCATATGACGCGGAATTTCCTCAGGATTACGATTACATATTCGCTTATGATTCTCCGGTGGGAATAACTATGATTCTCCGGTGGGAGGAACTATGATTCTTCGGTGGGAGTAACTATGATTCTCCGGTGGGAGTAACTATGATTCTCCGGTGGGAGTAACTATGATTCTTCGGTGGGAGTAACTATGACACTCCGGTGGGAGTAACTATGATTCTTCGGTGGGAGTAACTATGATTCTTCGGTGGGAGTAACTATGATTCTTCGGTGGGAGTAACTATGATTCTTCGGTGGGAGTAACTATGATTCTTCGGTGGGAGTAACTATGATTCTTCGGTGGGAGTAACTATGATTCTTCGGTGGGAGTAACTATGATTCTTAGGTGGGGTATCATATGACGCGGAATTTCCTCAGGATTACGATTCCCTATTCGCTTTTGCCGGATATCTTCAATTAAGCGAGAAAAATGCAAATTTGTCTGGGGGGAAGTAACTATGACTATGTACTTCAAAGGACGATTCTCGATAAACCAAGGTAGTTATCGAAGAGGTGAAAGCGGATTTGACTTCTGCGGCCCGAAATCTACAAGAAAATGTATTAAGTGAAATTTCGAAAATTTTGTTGAAAATTGGTAGAAAATTGAAGTCATTTTGCATATTTTTGAACATTTCAAAGGACGATTCTGGGAAAACCCTTGAAGTTATCGAAGAAATGAAAACGGATATGGCTTCTGCGGCCCGAAATGTGCAAGAAAATGTATTAAGTGAAATTTCGAAAATTTTGTTAAAAATTGATGGGAAATTGAGGTCATTTTGCATATTTTTGAATACTTCAAAGGACGATTCTGGGAAAACCATTGAAGTTATCGAAGAAATGAAAACGGATATGGCTTCTGCGGCCCGAAATGTGCAAGAAAATATATTAACTGAAATGTCGAAAATTTTGTTAAAAATTGATGGGAAATTGAGGTCATTTTGCATATTTTTGAATATTTCAAAGGATGATTCTGGGAAAACCATTGAAGTTATCGAAGAAATGAAAACGGATATGACTACTGTGGCGAAAAAGGACGAAAAAGGATACTAAGGACGAAAAAGGACGAAGATGGACGAAAGAGGACGAAAAAAGTCGAAAAAGGACATAAAACGGCGAAAAAGGACGAAGAAGGACGAAAAAGGATAAAAGGGACGAAAAAGGACGGAAAAGAACGAAAAAGAAACCAAAAATGAAGAGAAGGGCAAAAAGGGTAAGGAGAATTTTGGAGGGGAGTAACTATGATTCTTCGGTGGGAGTAACTATGATTCTTCGGTGGGAGTAACTATGATTTTTCGGTGGGAGTAACCATGATTCTTCGGTGGGAGTAACTATGATTCTTCGGTGGGAGTAACTATGATTCTTCGGTGGGAGTAACTATGATTCTTCGGTGGGAGTAACTATGATTCTTCGGTGGGGGTAACTATGATTCTTCGGTGGGAGTAACTATGATTCTTCGGTGGGAGTAACTATGATTCTTCGGTGGGAGTAACTATGATTCTTCGGTGGGAGTAACTATGATTCTTCGGTGGGAGTAACTATGATTCTTCGGTGGGAGTAACTATGATTCTTCGGTGGGAGTAACTATGATTCTTCGGTGGGAGTAACTATGATTCTTCGGTGGGAGTAACTATGATTCTTCGGTGGGAGTAACTATGATTCTTCGGTGGGAGTAACTATGATTCTTCGGTGGGAGTAACTATGATTCTTCGGTGGGAGTAACTATGATTCTTCGGTGGGAGTGACTATGATTCTTCGGTGGGAGTAACTATGATTCTTCGGTGGGAGTAACTATGATTCTTCGGTGGGAGTAACTATGATTCTTCGGTGGGAGTAACTATGATTCTTCGGTGGGAGTAACTATGATTCTTCGGTGGGAGTAACTATGATTCTTCGGTGGGAGTGACTATGATTCTTCGGTGGGAGTAACTATGATTCTTCGGTGGGAGTAACTATGATTCTTCGGTGGGAGTAACTATGATTTTTCGGTGGGAGTAACTATGATTCTTCGGTGTTAGTAACTATGATTCTTCGGTGGGAGTAACTATGATTCTTCGGTGGGAGTAACTATGATTCTTCGGTGGGAGTAACTATGATTCTTCGGTGGGAGTAACTATGATTCTTCGGTGGGAGTAACTATGATTCTTCGGTGGGAGTAACTATGATTCTTCGGTGGGAGTAACTATGATTCTTCGGTGGGAGTAACTATGATTCTTCGGTGGGAGTAACTATGATTCTTCGGTGGGAGTAACTATGATTCTTCGGTGGGAGTAACTATGATTCTTCGGTGGGAGTAACTATGATTCTTCGGTGGGAGTAACTATGATTCTTCGGTGGGAGTAACTATGATTCTTCGGTGGGAGTAACTATGATTCTTCGGTGGGAGTAACTATGATTCTTCGGTGGGAGTAACTATGATTCTTAGGTGGGAGTAACTATGATTCTTCGGTGGGAGTAACTATGATTCTTCGGTGGGAGTAACTATGATTCTTCGGTGGGAGTAACTATGATTCTTCGGTGGGAGTAACTATGATTCTTCGGTGGGAGTAACTATGATTCTTCGGTGGGAGTGACTATGATTCTTCGGTGGGAGTAACTATGATTCTTCGGTGGGAGTGACTATGATTCTTCGGTGGGAGTAACTATGATTCTTCGGTGGGAGTAACTATGATTCTTCGGTGGGAGTAACTATGATTCTTCGGTGGGAGTAACTATGATTCTTCGGTGGGAGTAACTATGATTCTTCGGTATGAGTAACTATGATTCTTCGGTGGGAGTAACTATGATTCTTCGGTGGGAGTAACTATGATTCTTCGGTGGGAGTAACTATGATTCTTCGGTGGGAGTAACTATGATTCTTAGGTGGGAGTAACTATGATTCTTCGGTGGGAGTAACTATGATTCTTCGGTGGGGGTAACTATGATTCTTCGGTGGGAATAACTATGATTCTTCGGTGGGAGTAACTATGATTCCTCGGTGGGAGTAACTATGATTCTTCGGTGGGAGTAACTATGATTCTTCGGTGGGAGTAACTATGATTCTTCGGTGGGAGTAACTATGATTCTTCGGTGGGAGTAACTATGATTCTTCGGTGGGAGTAACTATGATTCTTCGGTGGGAGTAACTATGATTCTTCGGTGGGAGTAACTATGATTCTTCGGTGGGAGTAACTATGATTCTTCGGTGGGAGTAACTATGATTCTTCGGTGTGAGTAACTATGATTCTTCGGTGGGAGTAACTATGATTCTTCGGTGGGAGTAACTATGATACTTCGGTGGGAGTAACTATGATTCTTCGGTGGGAGTAACTATGATTCTTCGGTGGGAGTAACTATGATTTTTCGGTGGGAGTAACTATGATTCTTCGGTGGGAGTAACTATGATTCTTAGGTGGGAGTAACTATGATTCTTCGGTGGGAGTAACTATGATTCTTCGGTGGGGGTAACTATGATTCTTCGGTGGGAATAACTATGATTCTTCGGTGGGAGTAACTATGATTCCTCGGTGGGAGTAACTATGATTCTTCGGTGGGAGTAACTATGATTCTTCGGTGGGAGTAACTATGATTCTCCGGTGGGAGTAACTATGATTCTCCGGTGGGAATAACTATGATTTTCCGGTGGGAGTAACTATGTTTCTCCGGTGGGAATAACTATGATTTTCCGGTCGGAGGAACTATGATTCCCCGGTGGGAGTAACTATGATTCTCCGGTGGGAGTAACTATGATTTTCCGGTGGGAGTAACTATGTTTCTCCGGTGGGAGTAACTATGTTTCTCCGGTGGGAATAACTATGATTTTCCGGTCGGAGTAACTATGATTCCCCGGTGGGAGTAACTATGATTCTCCGGTGGGAGTAACTATGATTCTCCGGTGGGATTAACTATGATTATCCGGTGGGAGTAACTATGATTCTTCGGTGGGAGTAACTATGTTTCTCCGGTGGGAATAACTATGATTCTCCGGTGGGAGTAACTATGATTCTCCGGTGGGAGTAACTATGATTCTCCGGTGGGAGTAACTATGATTCTTCGGTGTGAGTAACTATGATTCTTCGGTGGGAGTAACTATGATTCTTCGGTGGGAGTAACTATGATACTTCGGTGGGAGTAACTATGATTCTTCGGTGGGAGTAACTATGATTCTTCGGTGGGAGTAACTATGATTTTTCGGTGGGAGTAACTATGATTCTTCGGTGGGAGTAACTATGATTCTTAGGTGGGAGTAACTATGATTCTTCGGTGGGAGTAACTATGATTCTTCGGTGGGGGTAACTATGATTCTTCGGTGGGAATAACTATGATTCTTCGGTGGGAGTAACTATGATTCCTCGGTGGGAGTAACTATGATTCTTCGGTGGGAGTAACTATGATTCTTCGGTGGGAGTAACTATGATTCTCCGGTGGGAGTAACTATGATTCTCCGGTGGGAATAACTATGATTTTCCGGTGGGAGTAACTATGTTTCTCCGGTGGGAATAACTATGATTTTCCGGTCGGAGGAACTATGATTCCCCGGTGGGAGTAACTATGATTCTCCGGTGGGAGTAACTATGATTTTCCGGTGGGAGTAACTATGTTTCTCCGGTGGGAGTAACTATGTTTCTCCGGTGGGAATAACTATGATTGTCCGGTGGGAGTAACTATGATTATCCGGTGGGAGTAACTATGATTCTACGGCGGGAGTAACTATGATTCCCCGGTGGAAGTAACTATGATTCTCCGGTGGGAGTAACTATGATTCTACGGCGGGAGTAACTATGATTCCCCGGTGGGAGTAACTATGATTCTCCGGTGGGAGTAACTATGATTCTTCGGTCGGAGTAACTATGATTCTCCGGTGGGAGTAACTATGATTCTCCGGTGGGAGTAACTATGATTCTCCGGTGGGAGTAACTATGATTCTTCGGTGGGAGTAACTATGATTCTCCGGTGGGAATAACTATGATTCTCCGGTGGGAGTAACTATGATTCTCCGATGGGAGTAACTATGATTCTCCTGTGGGAGTAACTATGACACTCCGATGGGGTGTCATATGACGCGGAATTTCCTCAGGATTACGATTACATATTCGCTTTTGCCGGATCTCTTCAAATAAGCGAGAAAAATGCAAATTTGTTTGGGGGGGATTAACTATGACTATTCACTTCAAAGGACAATTCTGGAAAAACCAAGGGAGTTATCGAAGAAGTGAAAGCGGACTTGACTTCTGCGGCCCGAAATCTACAAGAAAATATATTAAGTGAAATTTCGAAAATTTTGTTGAAAATTGGTGGGAAATTGAGGTTATTTTGCATATTTTTGTATATTCAAAGCGCGATTCTGGGAAAGCCATTGAAGTTATCGAAGAAATGAAAATGGATATGACTTCTGCGGCCCGAAATCTGCAAGAAAATGTATTAAGTAAAATTTCGAAAATTTTGTTGAAAATTGGTGGGAAATTGAGGTTATTTTGCATCTTTTTTTTGTTTTTCAAAGCACGATTCTGGGAAAACCATTGGAGTAATCGAAGAAATGAAAACGGATATGACTTCTGCGGCCCGAAATCTGTAAGAAAATGTATTAAGTGAAATTTCGAAAATTTTGTTGAAAATTGGTGGGAAATTGAGATTATTTTGCATATTTTTGAATATTTCAAACGACGATTCTGGGAAAACCATTGGAGTTATCGAAGAAATGAAACCGGATATGAATTCTGCGTACCGAAATTTACAAGAAAATGTATTAAGTGAAATTTCGAGAATTTTGTTAAAAATTGATGGGAAATTGAGGTTATTTTGCATATTTTTGAATATTTCAAAGAACGATTCTGGAAAGTCCCATGGAGTTACCGAAGAAATGAAAACGGAAATGACTACTGTGGCGAAAAAGGACGAAAAAGGATTCTAAGAACGAAAAATGACGAAGATGGACGAAAGAGGACGAAAAAAGTCGAAAAAGGACATAAAAGGGCGACAAAGGACTAAGAAGGACGAAAAAGGATAAAAGGGACGAAAAAGGACGGAATAGAACGAAAAAAAAAGAAAAATGAAGAGAACGGCAAAAAGGGTAAAAAGAACTTTGGAGGGGAGTTACTTTGATTCTTCGGTGTGAGTAACTATGATTCCCCGGTGGGAGTAACTATGATTCTCCGGTGGGAGTAACTATGATTCTCCGGTGGGAGTAACTATGACTCTCCGGTGGGAGTAACTATGATTCTCCGATGGGAGTAATTATGATTCTCCGGTGGGAGTAACTATGATTCTCCGGTGGGAGTAACTATGATTCTCCGGTGGGAGTAACTATGATTCTCCGGTGGGAATAACTATGATTTTCCGGTGGGAGTAACTATGTTTCTCCGGTGGGAATAACTATGATTTTCCGGTCGGAGGAACTATGATTCCCCGGTGGGAGTAACTATGATTCTCCGGTGGGAGTAACTATGATTTTCCGGTGGGAGTAACTATGTTTCTCCGGTGGGAGTAACTATGTTTCTCCGGTGGGAATAACTATGATTTTCCGGTCGGAGTAACTATGATTCCCCGGTGGGAGTAACTATGATTCTCCGGTGGGAGTAACTATGATTCTCCGGTGGGATTAACTATGATTATCCGGTGGGAGTAACTATGATTCTTCGGTGGGAGTAACTATGTTTCTCCGGTGGGAATAACTATGATTCTCCGGTGGGAGTAACTATGATTCTCCGGTGGGAGTAACTATGATTCTCCGGTGGGAGTAACTATGATTCTCCGGTGGGAGTAACTATGATTCTCCGGTGGGAATAACTATGATTTTCCGGTGGGAGTAACTATGTTTCTCCGGTGGGAATAACTATGATTTTCCGGTCGGAGTAACTATGATTCCCCGGTGGGAGTAACTATGATTCTCCGGTGGGAGTAACTATGATTCTCCGGTGGGATTAACTATGATTATCCGGTGGGAGTAACTATGATTCTACGGCGGGAGTAACTATGATTCCCCGGTGGGAGTAACTATGATTCTCCGGTGGGAGTAACTATGATTCTCCGGTGGGAGTAACTATGATTCTTCGGTGGGAGTAACTATGATTCTTCGGTGGGAGTAACTATGACACTCCGATGGGAGTAACTATGATTCTCCGGTGGGAGTAACTATGATTCTCCGGTGGGAGTAACTATGATTCTTCGGTGGGAGTAACTATGATTCTTCGGTGGGAGTAACTATGACACTCCGATGGGGTGTCATATGACGCGGAATTTCCTCAGGATTACGATTACATATTCGCTTATGATTCTCCGGTGGGAATAACTATGATTCTCCGGTGGGAGTAACTATGATTCTTCGGTGGGAGTAACTATGATTCTTCGGTGGGAATAACTATGATTCTTCGGTGGGAGTAACTATGATTCTTCGGTGGGAGGAACTATGATTCTTAGGTGGGAGTAACTATGATTCTCCGGTGGGAGTAACTATGATTCTTCGGTGGGAGTAACTATGTTTCTCCGGTGGGAATAACTATGATTCTCCGGTGGGAGTAACTATGATTCTCCGGTGGGAGTAACTATGATTCTCCGGTGGGAATAACTATGATTCTCCGGTGGGAGTAACTATGATTCCCCGGCGGGAGTAACTATGATTCATCGGTGGGAGTAACTATGATTCTCCGGTGGGAGTAACTATGATTCTTCGGTGGGAGTAACTATGATTCCCCGGTGGGAGTAACTATGATTCTCCGGTTGGAGTAACTATGATTCTTCGGTGGGAGTAACTATGATTCTTCGGTGGGAGTAACTATGATTCTTCGGTGGGAGTAACTATGATTCTTCGGTGGGAGTAACTATGATTCTTCGGTGGGAGTAACTATGATTCTTCGGTGGGAGTAACTATGATTCTTCGGTGGGAGTAACTATGATTCTTCGGTGGGAGTAACTATGATTCTTCGGTGGGAGTAACTATTATTCTTCGGTGGGAGTAACTATGATTCTTCGGTGGGAGTAACTATGATTCTTCGGTGGGAGTAACTATGATTCTTCGGTGGGAGTAACTATGATTCTTCGGTGGGAGTAACTATGATTCTTCGGTGGGAGTAACTATGATTCTTCGGTGGGAGTAACTATGATTCTTCGGTGGGAGTAACTATGATTCTTCGGTGGGAGTAACTATGATTCTTCGGTGGGAGTAACTATGATTCTTCGGTGGGAGTAACTATGATTCTTCGGTGGGAGTAACTATGATTCTTCGGTGGGAGTAACTATGATTCTTCGGTGGGAGTAACTATGATTCTTCGGTGGGAGTAACTATGATTCTTCGGTGGGAGTAACTATGATTCTTCGGTGGGAGTAACTATGATTCTTCGGTGGGAGTAACTATGATTCTTCGGTATGAGTAACTATGATTCTTCGGTGGGAGTAACTATGATTCTTCGGTGGGAGTAACTATGATTCTTCGGTGGGAGTAACTATGATTCTTAGGTGGGAGTAACTATGATTCTTCGGTGGGAGTAACTATGATTCTTCGGTGGGGGTAACAATGATTCTTCGGTGGGAATAACTATGATTCTTCGGTGGGAGTAACTATGATTCCTCGGTGGGAGTAACTATGATTCTTCGGTGGGAGTAACTATGATTCTTCGGTGGGAGTAACTATGATTCTTCGGTGGGAGTAACTATGATTCTTCGGTATGAGTAACTATGATTCTTCGGTGGGAGTAACTATGATTCTTCCGTGGGAGTAACTATAATTCTTCGGTGGGAGTAACTATGATTCTTAGGTGGGAGTAACTATGATTCTTCGGTGGGAGTAACTATGATTCTTCGGTGGGGGTAACTATGATTCTTCGGTGGGAATAACTATGATTCTTCGGTGGGAGTAACTATGATACTTCGGTATGAGTAACTATGATTCTTCGGTGGGAGTAACTATGATTCTTCGGTGGGAGTAACTATGATTCTTCGGTGGGAGTAACTATGATTCTTAGGTGGGAGTAACTATGATTCTTCGGTGGGAGTAACTATGATTCTTCGGTGGGGGTAACTATGATTCTTCGGTGGGAATAACTATGATTCTTCGGTGGGAGTAACTATGATTCCTCGGTGGGAGTAACTATGATTCTTCGGTGGGAGTAACTATGATTCTTCGGTGGGAGTAACTATGATTCTTCGGTGGGAGTAACAATGATTCTTAGGTGGGAGTAACTATGATTCTTCGGTGGGAGTAACTATGATTCTTCGGTGGGGGTAACTATGATTCTTCGGTGGGAATAACTATGATTCTTCGGTGGGAGTAACTATGATTCCTCGGTGGGAGTAACTATGATTCTTCGGTGGGAGTAACAATGATTCTTCGGTGGGAGTAACTATGATTCTTCGGTGGGAGTAACTATGATTCTTCGGTGGGAGTAACTATGATTCTTCGGTGGGAGTAACTATGATTCTTCGGTGGGAGTAACTATGATTCTTCGGTGGGAGTAACTATGATTCTTCGGTGGGAGTAACTATGATTCTTCGGTGGGAGTAACTATGATTCTTCGGTGGGAGTAACTATGATTCTTCGGTGGGGGTAACTATGATTCTTCGGTGGGAATAACTATGATTCTTCGGTGGGAGTAACTATGATTCCTCGGTGGGAGTAACTATGATTCTTCGGTGGGAGTAACAATGATTCTTCGGTGGGAGTAACTATGATTCTTAGGTGGGAGTAACTATGATTCTTCGGTGGGAGTAACTATGATTCTTAGGTGGGAGTAACTATGATTCTTCGGTGGGGGTAACTATGATTCTTCGGTGGGAATAACTATGATTCTTCGGTGGGAGTAACTATGATTCCTCGGTGGGAGTAACTATGATTCTTCGGTGGGAGTAACTATGATTCTTCGGTGGGAGTAACTATGATTCTTCGGTGGGAGTAACTATGATTCTTCGGTGGGAGTAACTATGATTCTTCGGTGGGAGTAACTATGATTCTTCGGTGGGAGTAACTATGATTCTTCGGTGGGAGTAACTATGATTCTTCGGTGGGAGTAACTATGATTCTTCGGTGGGAGTGACTATGATTCTTCGGTGGGAGTAACTATGATCCTTCGGTGGGAGTAACTATGATTCTTCGGTGGGAGTAACTATGATTCTTCGGTGGGAGTAACTATGATTCTTCGGTGGGAGTAACTATGATTCTTCGGTGGGAGTAACTATGATTCTTCGGTGGGAGTAACTATGATTCTTCGGTGGGAGTAACTATGATTCTTCGGTGGGAGTAACTATGATTCCTCGGTGGGAGTAACTATGATTCTTCGGTGTTAGTAACTATGATTCTTCGGTGGGAGTAACTATGATTCTCCGGTGGGAGTAACTATGATTCTTCGGTGGGAGTAACTATGATTCCCCGGTGGGAGTAACTATGATTCTCCGGTTGGAGTAACTATGATTCTCCGGTGGCAGTAACTATGATTCTTCGGTGGGAGTAACTATGACACTCCGATGGGGTGTCATATGACGCGGAATTTCCTCAGGATTACGATTACATATTCGCTTATGATTCTCCGGTGGGAATAACTATGATTCTCCGGTGGGAGTAACTATGATTCTTCGGTGGGAGTAACTATGATTCTTCGGTGGGAGTAACTATGATTCTTCGGTGGGAGTAACTATGATTCTTCGGTGGGAGGAACTATGATTCTTCGGTGGGAGTAACTATGATTCTCCGGTGGGAGTAACTATGATTCTCCGGTGGGAGTAACTATGATTCTTCGGTGGGAGTAACTATGATTCTTCGGTGGGAGTAACTATGATTCTTCGGTGGGAGTAACTATGATTCTTCGGTGGGAGTAACTATGATTCTTAGGTGGGGTATCATATGACGCGGAATTTCCTCAGGATTACGATTCCCTATTCAATTTTGCCGGATATCTTCAATTCAGCGAGAAAAATGCAAATTTGTCTGGGGGGAAGTAACTATGACTATGTACTTCAAAGGACGATTCTCGATAAACCAAGGTAGTTATCGAAGAGGTGAAAGCGGATTTGACTTCTGCGGCCCGAAATCTACAAGAAAATGTATTAAGTGAAATTTCGAAAATTTTGTTGAAAATTGGTAGAAAATTGAAGTCATTTTGCATATTTTTGAACATTTCAAAGGACGATTCTGGGAAAACCCTTGAAGTTATCGAAGAAATGAAAACGGATATGGCTTCTGCGGCCCGAAATGTGCAAGAAAATGTATTAAGTGAAATTTCGAAAATTTTGTTAAAAATTGATGGGAAATTGAGGTCATTTTGCATATTTTTGAATACTTCAAAGGACGATTCTGGGAAAACCATTGAAGTTATCGAAGAAATGAAAACGGATATGGCTTCTGCGGCCCGAAATGTGCAAGAAAATATATTAACTGAAATGTCGAAAATTTTGTTAAAAATTGATGGGAAATTGAGGTCATTTTGCATATTTTTGAATATTTCAAAGGATGATTCTGGGAAAACCATTGAAGTTATCGAAGAAATGAAAACGGATATGACTACTGTGGCGAAAAAGGACGAAAAAGGATACTAAGGACGAAAAAGGACGAAGATGGACGAAAGAGGACGAAAAAAGTCGAAAAAGGACATAAAACGGCGAAAAAGGACGAAGAAGGACGAAAAAGGATAAAAGGGACGAAAAAGGACGGAAAAGAACGAAAAAGAAACCAAAAATGAAGAGAAGGGCAAAAAGGGTAAGGAGAATTTTGGAGGGGAGTAACTATGATTCTTCGGTGGGAGTAACTATGATTCTTCGGTGGGAGTAACTATGATTTTTCGGTGGGAGTAACTATGATTCTTCGGTGGGAGTAACTATGATTCTTCGGTGGGAGTAACTATGATTCTTCGGTGGGAGTAACTATGATTCTTCGGTGGGGGTAACTATGATTCTTCGGTGGGAGTAACTATGATTCTTCGGTGGGAGTAACTATGATTCTTCGGTGGGAGTAACTATGATTCCTCGGTGGGAGTAACTATGATTCTTCGGTGGGAGTAACTATGATTCTTCGGTGGGAGTAACTATGATTCTTCGGTGGGAGTAACTATGATTCCTCGGTGGGAGTAACTATGATTCTTCGGTGGGAGTAACTATGATTGTTCGGTGGGAATAACTATGATTGTTCGGTGGGAGTAACTATGATTCTTCGGTGGGAGTTACTATGATTCTTCGGTGGGAGTAACTATGATTCTTCGGTGGGTGTAACTATGATTCTTCCGTGGGAGTAACTATGATTCTTCGGTGGGAGTAACTATGATTCTTCGGTGGGAGTAACAATGATTCCTCGGTGGGAGTAACTATGATTCTTCGGTGGGAGTAACTATGATTCTTCGGTGGGAGTAACTATGATTCTTCGGTGGGAGTAACTATGAATCCTCGGTGGGAGTAACTATGATTCTTCGGTGGGAGTAACTATGATTGTTCGGTGGGAATAACTATGATTGTTCGGTGGGAGTAACTATGATTCTTCGGTGGGAGTTACTATGATTCTTCGGTGGGAGTAACTATGATTCTTCGGTGGGTGTAACTATGATTCTTCCGTGGGAGTAACTATGATTCTTCGGTGGGAGTAACTATGATTCTTCGGTGGGAGTAACTATGATTCTTCGGTGGGAGTAACTATGATTCTTCGGTGGGAGTAACTATGATTCTTCGGTGGGAGTAACTATGATTCTTCGGTGGGAGTAACTATGATTCTTCGGTGGGAGTAACTATGATTCTTCGGTGGGAGTAACTATGATTCTTCGGTGGGAGTAACTATGATTCTTCGGTGGGAGTAACTATGATTCTTCGGTGTTAGTAACTATGATTCTTCGGTGTTAGTAACTATGATTCTTCGGTGGGAGTAACTATGATTCTTCGGTGGGAGTAACTATGATTCTTCGGTGTTAGTAACTATGATTCTTCGGTGGGAGTAACTATGATTCTTCGGTGGGAGTAACTATGATTCTTCGGTGGGAGTAACTATGATTCTTCGGTGGGAGTAACTATGATTCTTCGGTGGGAGTAACTATGATTCTTCGGTGGGAGTAACTATGATTCTTCGGTGGGAGTAACTATGATTCTTAGGTGGGAGTCACTATGATTCTTCGGTGGGAGTAACTATGATTCTTCGGTGGGGGTAACTATGATTCTTCGGTGGGAATAACTATGATTCTTCGGTGGGAGTAACTATGATTCCTCGGTGGGAGTAACTATGATTCTTCGGTGGGAGTAACTATGATTGTTGGGTGGGAATAACTATGATTGTTCGGTGGGAGTAACTATGATTCTTCGGTGGGAGTTACTATGATTCTTCGGTGGGAGTAACTATGATTCTTCGGTGGGTGTAACTATGATTCTTCCGTGGGAGTAACTATGATTCTTCGGTGGGAGTAACTATGATTCTTCGGTGGGAGTAACTATGATTCTTCGGTGGGGGTAACTATGATTCTTAGGTGGGAGTAACTATGATTCTTCGGTGGGAGTAACTATGATTCTTCGGTGGGGGTAACTATGATTCTTCGGTGGGAATAACTATGATTCTTCGGTGGGAGTAACTATGATTCCTCGGTGGGAGTAACTATGATTCTTCGGTGGGAGTAACTATGATTGTTGGGTGGGAATAACTATGATTGTTCGGTGGGAGTAACTATGATTCTTCGGTGGGAGTTACTATGATTCTTCGGTGGGAGTAACTATGATTCTTCGGTGGGTGTAACTATGATTCTTCCGTGGGAGTAACTATGATTCTTCGGTGGGAGTAACTATGATTCTTCGGTGGGAGTAACTATGATTCTTCGGTGGGAGTAACTATGATTCTTCGGTGGGAGTAACTATGATTCTTAGGTGGGAGTAACTATGATTCTCCGGTGGGAGTAACTATGATTCTCCGGTGGGATTAACTATGATTATCCGGTGTGAGTAACTATGATTCTTCGGTGGGTGTAACTATGATTCTTCGGTGGGAGTAACTATGATTCTTCGGTGGGAGTAACTATGATTCTTCGGTGGGAGTAACAATGATTCCTCGGTGGGAGTAACTATGATTCTTCGGTGGGAGTAACTATGATTCTTCGGTGGGAGTAACTATGATTCTTCGGTGGGAGTAACTATGATTCCTCGGTGGGAGTAACTATGATTGTTCGGTGGGAATAACTATGATTGTTCGGTGGGAGTAACTATGATTCTTCGGTGGGAGTTACTATGATTCTTCGGTGGGAGTAACTATGATTCTTCGGTGGGTGTAACTATGATTCTTCCGTGGGAGTAACTATGATTCTTCGGTGGGAGTAACTATGATTCTTCGGTGGGAGTAACTATGATTCTTCGGTGGGAGTAACTATGATTCTTCGGTGGGAGTAACTATGATTCTTCGGTGGGAGTAACTATGATTCTTCGGTGGGAGTAACTATGATTCTTCGGTGGGAGTAACTATGATTCTTCGGTGGGAGTAACAATGATTCCTCGGTGGGAGTAACTATGATTCTTCGGTGGGAGTAACTATGATTCTTCGGTGGGAGTAACTATGATTCTTCGGTGGGAGTAACTATGATTCCTCGGTGGGAGTAACTATGATTCTTCGGTGGGAGTAACTATGATTGTTGGGTGGGAATAACTATGATTGTTCGGTGGGAGTAACTATGATTCTTCGGTGGGAGTTACTATGATTCTTCGGTGGGAGTAACTATGATTCTTCGGTGGGTGTAACTATGATTCTTCCGTGGGAGTAACTATGATTCTTCGGTGGGAGTAACTATGATTCTTCGGTGGGAGTAACTATGATTCTTCGGTGGGGGTAACTATGATTCTTAGGTGGGAGTAACTATGATTCTTCGGTGGGAGTAACTATGATTCTTCGGTGGGGGTAACTATGATTCTTCGGTGGGAATAACTATGATTCTTCGGTGGGAGTAACTATGATTCCTCGGTGGGAGTAACTATGATTCTTCGGTGGGAGTAACTATGATTCTTCGGTGGGAGTAACTATGATTCTTCGGTGGGAGTAACTATGATTCTTCGGTGGGAGTAACTATGATTCTTCGGTGGGAGTAACTATGATTCTTCGGTGGGAGTAACTATGATTCTTCGGTGGGAGTAACTATGATTCTTAGGTGGGAGTAACTATGATTCTTCGGTGGGAGTAACTATGATTCTTCGGTGGGAGTAACTATGATTCTTCGGTGGGAGTAACTATGATTCTTCGGTGGGAGTAACTATGATTCTTCGGTGGGAGTAACTATGATTCTTAGGTGGGAGTAACTATGATTCTCCGGTGGGAGTAACTATGATTCTCCGGTGGGATTAACTATGATTATCCGGTGGGAGTAACTATGATTCTTCGGTGGGAGTAACTATGTTTCTCCGGTGGGAATAACTATGATTCTCCGGTGGGAGTAACTATGATTCTCCGGTGGGAGTAACTATGATTCTCCGGTGGGAGTAACTATGATTCTCCGGTGGGAGTAACTATGATTCTCCGGTGGGAATAACTATGATTTTCCGGTGGGAGTAACTATGTTTCTCCGGTGGGAATAACTATGATTTTCCGGTCGGAGTAACTATGATTCCCCGGTGGGAGTAACTATGATTCTCCGGTGGGAGTAACTATGATTCTCCGGTGGGAGTAACTATGATTCTTCGGTGGGAGTAACTATGATTCTTCGGTGGGGGTAACTATGACACTCCGATGGGGTGTCATATGACGCGGAATTTCCTCAGGATTACGATTACATATTCGCTTATGATTCTCCGGTGGGAATAACTATGATTCTCCGGTGGGAGTAACTATGATTCTTCGGTGGGAGTAACTATGATTCTTCGGTGGGAGTAACTATGATTCTTCGGTGGGAGTAACTATGATTCTTCGGTGGGAGGAACTATGATTCTTCGGTGGGAGTAACTATGATTCTCCGGTGGGAGTAACTATGATTCTTCGGTGGGAGTAACTATGTTTCTCCGGTGGGAATAACTATGATTCTCCGGTGGGAGTAACTATGATTCTCCGGTGGGAGTAACTATGATTCTCCGGTGGGAGTAACTATGATTCCCCGGCGGGAGTAACTATGATTCATCGGTGGGAGTAACTATGATTCTCCGGTGGGAGTAACTATGATTCTTCGGTGGGAGTAACTATGATTCCCCGGTGGGAGTAACTATGATTCTCCGGTTGGAGTAACTATGATTCTCCGGTGGCAGTAACTATGATTCTTCGGTGGGAGTAACTATGACACTCCGATGGGGTGTCATATGACGCGGAATTTCCTCAGGATTACGATTACATATTCGCTTATGATTCTCCGGTGGGAATAACTATGATTCTCCGGTGGGAGTAACTATGATTCTTCGGTGGGAGTAACTATGATTCTTCGGTGGGAGTAACTATGATTCTTCGGTGGGAGTAACTATGATTCTTCGGTGGGAGGAACTATGATTCTTCGGTGGGAGTAACTATGATTCTCCGGTGGGAGTAACTATGATTCTCCGGTGGGAGTAACTATGATTCTTCGGTGGGAGTAACTATGATTCTTCGGTGGGAGTAACTATGATTCTTCGGTGGGAGTAACTATGATTCTTCGGTGGGAGTAACTATGATTCTTCGGTGGGAGTAACTATGATTCTTCGGTGGGAGTAACTATGATTCTTAGGTGGGGTATCATATGACGCGGAATTTCCTCAGGATTACGATTCCCTATTCGCTTTTGCCGGATATCTTCAATTAAGCGAGAAAAATGCAAATTTGTCTGGGGGGAAGTAACTATGACTATGTACTTCAAAGGACGATTCTCGATAAACCAAGGTAGTTATCGAAGAGGTGAAAGCGGATTTGACTTCTGCGGCCCGAAATCTACAAGAAAATGTATTAAGTGAAATTTCGAAAATTTTGTAGAAAATTGGTAGAAAATTGAAGTCATTTTGCATATTTTTGAACATTTCAAAGGACGATTCTGGGAAAACCCTTGAAGTTATCGAAGAAATGAAAACGGATATGGCTTCTGCGGCCCGAAATGTGCAAGAAAATGTATTAAGTGAAATTTCGAAAATTTTGTTAAAAATTGATGGGAAATTGAGGTCATTTTGCATATTTTTGAATACTTCAAAGGACGATTCTGGGAAAACCATTGAAGTTATCGAAGAAATGAAAACGGATATGGCTTCTGCGGCCCGAAATGTGCAAGAAAATATATTAACTGAAATGTCGAAAATTTTGTTAAAAATTGATGGGAAATTGAGGTCATTTTGCATATTTTTGAATATTTCAAAGGATGATTCTGGGAAAACCATTGAAGTTTTCGAAGAAATGAAAACGGATATGACTACTGTGGCGAAAAAGGACGAAAAAGGATACTAAGGACGAAAAAGGACGAAGATGGACGAAAGAGGACGAAAAAAGTCGAAAAAGGACATAAAACGGCGAAAAAGGACGAAGAAGGACGAAAAAGGATAAAAGGGACGAAAAAGGACGGAAAAGAACGAAAAAGAAACCAAAAATGAAGAGAAGGGCAAAAAGGGTAAGGAGAATTTTGGAGGGGAGTAACTATGATTCTTCGGTGGGAGTAACTATGATTCTTCGGTGGGAGTAACTATGATTTTTCGGTGGGAGTAACCATGATTCTTCGGTGGGAGTAACTATGATTCTTCGGTGGGAGTAACTATGATTCTTCGGTGGGAGTAACTATGATTCTTCGGTGGGAGTAACTATGATTCTTCGGTGGGGGTAACTATGATTCTTCGGTGGGAGTAACTATGATTCTTCGGTGGGAGTAACTATGATTCTTCGGTGGGAGTAACTATGATTCTTCGGTGGGAGTAACTATGATTCTTCGGTGGGAGTAACTATGATTCTTCGGTGGGAGTAACTATGATTCTTCGGTGGGAGTAACTATGATTCTTCGGTGGGAGTAACTATGATTCTTCGGTGGGAGTAACTATGATTCTTCGGTGGGAGTAACTATGATTCTTCGGTGGGAGTAACTATGATTCTTCGGTGGGAGTAACTATGATTCTTCGGTGGGAGTAACTATGATTCTTCGGTGGGAGTGACTATGATTCTTCGGTGGGAGTAACTATGATTCTTCGGTGGGAGTAACTATGATTCTTCGGTGGGAGTAACTATGATTCTTCGGTGGGAGTAACTATGATTCTTCGGTGGGAGTAACTATGATTCTTCGGTGGGAGTGACTATGATTCTTCGGTGGGAGTAACTATGATTCTTCGGTGGGAGTAACTATGATTCTTCGGTGGGAGTAACTATGATTCTTCGGTGGGAGTAACTATGATTCTTCGGTGTTAGTAACTATGATTCTTCGGTGGGAGTAACTATGATTCTTCGGTGGGAGTAACTATGATTCTTCGGTGGGAGTAACTATGATTCTTCGGTGTTAGTAACTATGATTCTTCGGTGGGAGTAACTATGATTCTCCGGTGTTAGTAACTATGATTCTTCGGTGGGAGTAACTATGATTCTTCGGTGGGAGTAACTATGATTCTTCGGTGGGAGTAACTATGATCCTTCGGTGGGAGTAACTATGATTCTTCGGTGGGAGTAACTATGATTCTTCGGTGGGAGTAACTATGATTCTTCGGTGGGAGTAACTATGATTCTTCGGTGGGAGTAACTATGATTCTTCGGTGGGAGTAACTATGATTCTTCGGTGGGAGTAACTATGATTCTTCGGTGGGAGTAACTATGATTCTTCGGTGGGAGTAACTATGATTCTTCGGTGGGAGTAACTATGATTCTTCGGTGGGAGTAACTATGATTCTTCGGTGGGAGTAACTATGATTCTTCGGTGGGAGTGACTATGATTCTTCGGTGGGAGTAACTATGATTCTTCGGTGGGAGTGACTATGATTCTTCGGTGGGAGTAACTATGATTCTTCGGTGGGAGTAACTATGATTCTTCGGTGGGAGTAACTATGATTCTTCGGTGGGAGTAACTATGATTCTTCGGTGGGAGTAACTATGATTCTTCGGTATGAGTAACTATGATTCTTCGGTGGGAGTAACTATGATTCTTCGGTGGGAGTAACTATGATTCTTCGGTGGGAGTAACTATGATTCTTCGGTGGGAGTAACTATGATTCTTCGGTGGGAGTAACTATGATTCTTCGGTGGGAGTAACTATGATTCTTCGGTGGGAGTAACTATGATTCTTCGGTGGGAGTAACTATGATTCTTCGGTGGGAGTAACTATGATTCTTCGGTGGGAGTAACTATGATTCTTCGGTATGAGTAACTATGATTCTTCGGTGGGAGTAACTATGATTCTTCGGTGGGAGTAACTATGATTCTTCGGTGGGAGTAACTATGATTCTTCGGTGGGAGTAACTATGATTCCCCGGTGGGAATAACTATGATTCTCCGGTGGGAGTAAATATGATTCCCCGGCGGGAGTAACTATGATTCTCCGGTGGGAGTAACTATGATTCTCCGGTGGGAGTAACTATGATTCTTCGGTGGGAGTAACTATGATTCTTCGGTGGGAGTAACTATGATTCCCCGGTGGGAGTAACTATGATTGTCCGGTGGGAGTAACTATGATTATCCGGTGGGAGTAACTATGATTCTACGGCGGGAGTAACTATGATTCCCCGGTGGAAGTAACTATGATTCTCCGGTGGGAGTAACTATGATTCTACGGCGGGAGTAACTATGATTCCCCGGTGGGAGTAACTATGATTCTCCGGTGGGAGTAACTATGATTCTTCGGTCGGAGTAACTATGATTCTCCGGTGGGAGTAACTATGATTCTCCGGTGGGAGTAACTATGATTCTCCGGTGGGAGTAACTATGATTCTTCGGTGGGAGTAACTATGATTCTCCGGTGGGAATAACTATGATTCTCCGGTGGGAGTAACTATGATTCTCCGATGGGAGTAACTATGATTCTCCTGTGGGAGTAACTATGACACTCCGATGGGGTGTCATATGACGCGGAATTTCCTCAGGATTACGATTACATATTCGCTTTTGCCGGATCTCTTCAAATAAGCGAGAAAAATGCAAATTTGTTTGGGGGGGATTAACTATGACTATTCACTTCAAAGGACAATTCTGGAAAAACCAAGGGAGTTATCGAAGAAGTGAAAGCGGACTTGACTTCTGCGGCCCGAAATCTACAAGAAAATATATTAAGTGAAATTTCGAAAATTTTGTTGAAAATTGGTGGGAAATTGAGGTTATTTTGCATATTTTTGTATATTCAAAGCGCGATTCTGGGAAAGCCATTGAAGTTATCGAAGAAATGAAAATGGATATGACTTCTGCGGCCCGAAATCTGCAAGAAAATGTATTAAGTAAAATTTCGAAAATTTTGTTGAAAATTGGTGGGAAATTGAGGTTATTTTGCATCTTTTTTTTGTTTTTCAAAGCACGATTCTGGGAAAACCATTGGAGTAATCGAAGAAATGAAAACGGATATGACTTCTGCGGCCCGAAATCTGTAAGAAAATGTATTAAGTGAAATTTCGAAAATTTTGTTGAAAATTGGTGGGAAATTGAGATTATTTTGCATATTTTTGAATATTTCAAACGACGATTCTGGGAAAACCATTGGAGTTATCGAAGAAATGAAACCGGATATGAATTCTGCGTACCGAAATTTACAAGAAAATGTATTAAGTGAAATTTCGAGAATTTTGTTAAAAATTGATGGGAAATTGAGGTTATTTTGCATATTTTTGAATATTTCAAAGAACGATTCTGGAAAGTCCCATGGAGTTACCGAAGAAATGAAAACGGAAATGACTACTGTGGCGAAAAAGGACGAAAAAGGATTCTAAGAACGAAAAATGACGAAGATGGACGAAAGAGGACGAAAAAAGTCGAAAAAGGACATAAAAGGGCGACAAAGGACTAAGAAGGACGAAAAAGGATAAAAGGGACGAAAAAGGACGGAATAGAACGAAAAAAAAAGAAAAATGAAGAGAACGGCAAAAAGGGTAAAAAGAACTTTGGAGGGGAGTTACTTTGATTCTTCGGTGTGAGTAACTATGATTCCCCGGTGGGAGTAACTATGATTCTCCGGTGGGAGTAACTATGATTCTCCGGTGGGAGTAACTATGACTCTCCGGTGGGAGTAACTATGATTCTCCGATGGGAGTAATTATGATTCTCCGGTGGGAGTAACTATGATTCTCCGGTGGGAGTAACTATGATTCTCCGGTGGGAGTAACTATGATTTTCCGGTGGGAATAACTATGATTTTCCGGTGGGAGTAACTATGTTTCTCCGGTGGGAATAACTATGATTTTCCGGTCGGAGGAACTATGATTCCCCGGTGGGAGTAACTATGATTCTCCGGTGGGAGTAACTATGATTTTCCGGTGGGAGTAACTATGTTTCTCCGGTGGGAGTAACTATGTTTCTCCGGTGGGAATAACTATGATTTTCCGGTCGGAGTAACTATGATTCCCCGGTGGGAGTAACTATGATTCTCCGGTGGGAGTAACTATGATTCTCCGGTGGGATTAACTATGATTATCCGGTGGGAGTAACTATGATTCTTCGGTGGGAGTAACTATGTTTCTCCGGTGGGAATAACTATGATTCTCCGGTGGGAGTAACTATGATTCTCCGGTGGGAGTAACTATGATTCTCCGGTGGGAGTAACTATGATTCTCCGGTGGGAGTAACTATGATTCTCCGGTGGGAATAACTATGATTTTCCGGTGGGAGTAACTATGTTTCTCCGGTGGGAATAACTATGATTTTCCGGTCGGAGTAACTATGATTCCCCGGTGGGAGTAACTATGATTCTCCGGTGGGAGTAACTATGATTCTCCGGTGGGATTAACTATGATTATCCGGTGGGAGTAACTATGATTCTACGGCGGGAGTAACTATGATTCCCCGGTGGGAGTAACTATGATTCTCCGGTGGGAGTAACTATGATTCTCCGGTGGGAGTAACTATGATTCTTCGGTGGGAGTAACTATGATTCTTCGGTGGGAGTAACTATGACACTCCGATGGGAGTAACTATGATTCTCCGGTGGGAGTAACTATGATTCTCCGGTGGGAGTAACTATGATTCTTCGGTGGGAGTAACTATGATTCTTCGGTGGGAGTAACTATGACACTCCGATGGGGTGTCATATGACGCGGAATTTCCTCAGGATTACGATTACATATTCGCTTATGATTCTCCGGTGGGAATAACTATGATTCTCCGGTGGGAGTAACTATGATTCTTCGGTGGGAGTAACTATGATTCTTCGGTGGGAGTAACTATGATTCTCCGGTGGGAATAACTATGATTTTCCGGTCGGAGTAACTATGATTCCCCGGTGGGAGTAACTATGATTCTCCGGTGGGAGTAACTATGATTCTCCGGTGGGATTAACTATGATTATCCGGTGGGAGTAACTATGATTCTTCGGTGGGAGTAACTATGTTTCTCCGGTGGGAATAACTATGATTCTCCGGTGGGAGTAACTATGATTCTCCGGTGGGAGTAACTATGATTCTCCGGTGGGAGTAACTATGATTCTCCGGTGGGAGTAACTATGATTCTCCGGTGGGAATAACTATGATTTTCCGGTGGGAGTAACTATGTTTCTCCGGTGGGAATAACTATGATTTTCCGGTCGGAGTAACTATGATTCCCCGGTGGGAGTAACTATGATTCTCCGGTGGGAGTAACTATGATTCTCCGGTGGGATTAACTATGATTATCCGGTGGGAGTAACTATGATTCTACGGCGGGAGTAACTATGATTCCCCGGTGGGAGTAACTATGATTCTCCGGTGGGAGTAACTATGATTCTCCGGTGGGAGTAACTATGATTCTTCGGTGGGAGTAACTATGATTCTTCGGTGGGAGTAACTATGACACTCCGATGGGAGTAACTATGATTCTCCGGTGGGAGTAACTATGATTCTCCGGTGGGAGTAACTATGATTCTTCGGTGGGAGTAACTATGATTCTTCGGTGGGAGTAACTATGACACTCCGATGGGGTGTCATATGACGCGGAATTTCCTCAGGATTACGATTACATATTCGCTTATGATTCTCCGGTGGGAATAACTATGATTCTCCGGTGGGAGTAACTATGATTCTTCGGTGGGAGTAACTATGATTCTTCGGTGGGAATAACTATGATTCTTCGGTGGGAGTAACTATGATTCTTCGGTGGGAGGAACTATGATTCTTAGGTGGGAGTAACTATGATTCTCCGGTGGGAGTAACTATGATTCTTCGGTGGGAGTAACTATGTTTCTCCGGTGGGAATAACTATGATTCTCCGGTGGGAGTAACTATGATTCTCCGGTGGGAGTAACTATGATTCTCCGGTGGGAATAACTATGATTCTCCGGTGGGAGTAACTATGATTCCCCGGCGGGAGTAACTATGATTCTTCGGTGGGAGTAACTATGATTCTTCGGTGGGAGTAACTATGATTCTTCGGTGGGAGTAACTATGATTCTTCGGTGGGAGTAACTATGATTCTTCGGTGGGAGTAACTATGATTCTTCGGTGGGAGTAACTATGATTCTTCGGTGGGAGTAACTATGATTCTTCGGTGGGAGTAACTATGATTCTTCGGTGGGAGTAACTATGATTCTTCGGTGGGAGTAACTATGATTCTTCGGTGGGAGTAACTATGATTCTTCGGTGGGAGTAACTATGATTCTTCGGTGGGAGTAACTATGATTCTTCGGTGGGAGTAACTATGATTCTTCGGTGGGAGTAACTATGATTCTTCGGTGGGAGTAACTATGATTCTTCGGTGGGAGTAACTATGATTCTTCGGTATGAGTAACTATGATTCTTCGGTGGGAGTAACTATGATTCTTCGGTGGGAGTAACTATGATTCTTCGGTGGGAGTAACTATGATTCTTAGGTGGGAGTAACTATGATTCTTCGGTGGGAGTAACTATGATTCTTCGGTGGGGGTAACAATGATTCTTCGGTGGGAATAACTATGATTCTTCGGTGGGAGTAACTATGATTCCTCGGTGGGAGTAACTATGATTCTTCGGTGGGAGTAACTATGATTCTTCGGTGGGAGTAACTATGATTCTTCGGTGGGAGTAACTATGATTCTTCGGTATGAGTAACTATGATTCTTCGGTGGGAGTAACTATGATTCTTCCGTGGGAGTAACTATAATTCTTCGGTGGGAGTAACTATGATTCTTAGGTGGGAGTAACTATGATTCTTCGGTGGGAGTAACTATGATTCTTCGGTGGGGGTAACTATGATTCTTCGGTGGGAATAACTATGATTCTTCGGTGGGAGTAACTATGATACTTCGGTATGAGTAACTATGATTCTTCGGTGGGAGTAACTATGATTCTTCGGTGGGAGTAACTATGATTCTTCGGTGGGAGTAACTATGATTCTTAGGTGGGAGTAACTATGATTCTTCGGTGGGAGTAACTATGATTCTTCGGTGGGGGTAACTATGATTCTTCGGTGGGAATAACTATGATTCTTCGGTGGGAGTAACTATGATTCCTCGGTGGGAGTAACTATGATTCTTCGGTGGGAGTAACTATGATTCTTCGGTGGGAGTAACTATGATTCTTCGGTGGGAGTAACTATGATTCTTCGGTGGGAGTAACTATGATTCTTCGGTGGGAGTAACTATGATTCTTCGGTGGGAGTAACTATGATTCTTCGGTGGGAGTAACTATGATTCTTCGGTGGGAGTAACTATGATTCTTCGGTGTGAGTAACTATGATTCTTCGGTGGGAGTAACTATGATTCTTCGGTGGGAGTAACTATGATTCTTCGGTGGGAGTAACTATGATTCTTCGGTGGGAGTAACTATGATTCTTCGGTGGGAGTAACTATGATTCTTCGGTGGGAGTAACTATGATTCTTCGGTGGGAGTAACTATGATTCTTCGGTGGGAGTAACAATGATTCTTAGGTGGGAGTAACTATGATTCTTCGGTGGGAGTAACTATGATTCTTCGGTGGGGGTAACTATGATTCTTCGGTGGGAATAACTATGATTCTTCGGTGGGAGTAACTATGATTCCTCGGTGGGAGTAACTATGATTCTTCGGTGGGAGTAACAATGATTCTTCGGTGGGAGTAACTATGATTCTTCGGTGGGAGTAACTATGATTCTTCGGTGGGAGTAACTATGATTCTTCGGTGGGAGTAACTATGATTCTTCGGTGGGAGTAACTATGATTCTTCGGTGGGAGTAACTATGATTCTTCGGTGGGAGTAACTATGATTCTTCGGTGGGAGTAACTATGATTCTTCGGTGTGAGTAACTATGATTCTTCGGTGGGAGTAACTATGATTCTTCGGTGGGAGTAACTATGATTCTTCGGTGGGAGTAACTATGATTCTTCGGTGGGAGTAACTATGATTCTTCGGTGGGAGTAACTATAATTCTTCGGTGGGAGTAACTATGATTCTTAGGTGGGAGTAACTATGATTCTTCGGTGGGAGTAACTATGATTCTTAGGTGGGAGTAACTATGATTCTTCGGTGGGGGTAACTATGATTCTTCGGTGGGAATAACTATGATTCTTCGGTGGGAGTAACTATGATTCCTCGGTGGGAGTAACTATGATTCTTCGGTGGGAGTAACTATGATTCTTCGGTGGGAGTAACTATGATTCTTCGGTGGGAGTAACTATGATTCTTCGGTGGGAGTAACTATGATTCTTCGGTGGGAGTAACTATGATTCTTCGGTGGGAGTAACTATGATTCTTCGGTGGGAGTAACTATGATTCTTCGGTGGGAGTAACTATGATTCTTCGGTGGGAGTGACTATGATTCTTCGGTGGGAGTAACTATGATCCTTCGGTGGGAGTAACTATGATTCTTCGGTGGGAGTAACTATGATTCTTCGGTGGGAGTAACTATGATTCTTCGGTGGGAGTAACTATGATTCTTCGGTGGGAGTAACTATGATTCTTCGGTGGGAGTAACTATGATTCTTCGGTGGGAGTAACTATGATTCTTCGGTGGGAGTAACTATGATTCCTCGGTGGGAGTAACTATGATTCTTCGGTGTTAGTAACTATGATTCTTCGGTGGGAGTAACTATGATTCTCCGGTGGGAGTAACTATGATTCTTCGGTGGGAGTAACTATGATTCCCCGGTGGGAGTAACTATGATTCTCCGGTTGGAGTAACTATGATTCTCCGGTGGCAGTAACTATGATTCTTCGGTGGGAGTAACTATGACACTCCGATGGGGTGTCATATGACGCGGAATTTCCTCAGGATTACGATTACATATTCGCTTATGATTCTCCGGTGGGAATAACTATGATTCTCCGGTGGGAGTAACTATGATTCTTAGGTGGGGTATCATATGACGCGGAATTTCCTCAGGATTACGATTCCCTATTCGCTTTTGCCGGATATCTTCAATTCAGCGAGAAAAATGCAAATTTGTCTGGGGGGAAGTAACTATGACTATGTACTTCAAAGGACGATTCTCGATAAACCAAGGTAGTTATCGAAGAGGTGAAAGCGGATTTGACTTCTGCGGCCCGAAATCTACAAGAAAATGTATTAAGTGAAATTTCGAAAATTTTGTTGAAAATTGGTAGAAAATTGAAGTCATTTTGCATATTTTTGAACATTTCAAAGGACGATTCTGGGAAAACCCTTGAAGTTATCGAAGAAATGAAAACGGATATGGCTTCTGCGGCCCGAAATGTGCAAGAAAATGTATTAAGTGAAATTTCGAAAATTTTGTTAAAAATTGATGGGAAATTGAGGTCATTTTGCATATTTTTGAATACTTCAAAGGACGATTCTGGGAAAACCATTGAAGTTATCGAAGAAATGAAAACGGATATGGCTTCTGCGGCCCGAAATGTGCAAGAAAATATATTAACTGAAATGTCGAAAATTTTGTTAAAAATTGATGGGAAATTGAGGTCATTTTGCATATTTTTGAATATTTCAAAGGATGATTCTGGGAAAACCATTGAAGTTATCGAAGAAATGAAAACGGATATGACTACTGTGGCGAAAAAGGACGAAAAAGGATACTAAGGACGAAAAAGGACGAAGATGGACGAAAGAGGACGAAAAAAGTCGAAAAAGGACATAAAACGGCGAAAAAGGACGAAGAAGGACGAAAAAGGATAAAAGGGACGAAAAAGGACGGAAAAGAACGAAAAAGAAACCAAAAATGAAGAGAAGGGCAAAAAGGGTAAGGAGAATTTTGGAGGGGAGTAACTATGATTCTTCGGTGGGAGTAACTATGATTCTTCGGTGGGAGTAACTATGATTTTTCGGTGGGAGTAACTATGATTCTTCGGTGGGAGTAACTATGATTCTTCGGTGGGAGTAACTATGATTCTTCGGTGGGAGTAACTATGATTCTTCGGTGGGGGTAACTATGATTCTTCGGTGGGAGTAACTATGATTCTTCGGTGGGAGTAACTATGATTCTTCGGTGGGAGTAACTATGATTCCTCGGTGGGAGTAACTATGATTCTTCGGTGGGAGTAACTATGATTCTTCGGTGGGAGTAACTATGATTCTTCGGTGGGAGTAACTATGATTCCTCGGTGGGAGTAACTATGATTCTTCGGTGGGAGTAACTATGATTGTTCGGTGGGAATAACTATGATTGTTCGGTGGGAGTAACTATGATTCTTCGGTGGGAGTTACTATGATTCTTCGGTGGGAGTAACTATGATTCTTCGGTGGGTGTAACTATGATTCTTCCGTGGGAGTAACTATGATTCTTCGGTGGGAGTAACTATGATTCTTCGGTGGGAGTAACAATGATTCCTCGGTGGGAGTAACTATGATTCTTCGGTGGGAGTAACTATGATTCTTCGGTGGGAGTAACTATGATTCTTCGGTGGGAGTAACTATGAATCCTCGGTGGGAGTAACTATGATTCTTCGGTGGGAGTAACTATGATTGTTCGGTGGGAATAACTATGATTGTTCGGTGGGAGTAACTATGATTCTTCGGTGGGAGTTACTATGATTCTTCGGTGGGAGTAACTATGATTCTTCGGTGGGTGTAACTATGATTCTTCCGTGGGAGTAACTATGATTCTTCGGTGGGAGTAACTATGATTCTTCGGTGGGAGTAACTATGATTCTTCGGTGGGAGTAACTATGATTCTTCGGTGGGAGTAACTATGATTCTTCGGTGGGAGTAACTATGATTCTTCGGTGGGAGTAACTATGATTCTTCGGTGGGAGTAACTATGATTCTTCGGTGGGAGTAACTATGATTCTTCGGTGGGAGTAACTATGATTCTTCGGTGGGAGTAACTATGATTCTTCGGTGTTAGTAACTATGATTCTTCGGTGTTAGTAACTATGATTCTTCGGTGGGAGTAACTATGATTCTTCGGTGGGAGTAACTATGATTCTTCGGTGTTAGTAACTATGATTCTTCGGTGGGAGTAACTATGATTCTTCGGTGGGAGTAACTATGATTCTTCGGTGGGAGTAACTATGATTCTTCGGTGGGAGTAACTATGATTCTTCGGTGGGAGTAACTATGATTCTTCGGTGGGAGTAACTATGATTCTTCGGTGGGAGTAACTATGATTCTTAGGTGGGAGTCACTATGATTCTTCGGTGGGAGTAACTATGATTCTTCGGTGGGGGTAACTATGATTCTTCGGTGGGAATAACTATGATTCTTCGGTGGGAGTAACTATGATTCCTCGGTGGGAGTAACTATGATTCTTCGGTGGGAGTAACTATGATTCTTCGGTGGGAGTAACTATGATTCTTCGGTGGGAGTAACTATGATTCTTCGGTGGGAGTAACTATGATTCTTCGGTGGGAGTAACTATGATTCTTCGGTGGGAGTAACTATGATTCTTCGGTGTGAGTAACTATGATTCTTCGGTGGGTGTAACTATGATTCTTCGGTGGGAGTAACTATGATTCTTCGGTGGGAGTAACTATGATTCTTCGGTGGGAGTAACAATGATTCCTCGGTGGGAGTAACTATGATTCTTCGGTGGGAGTAACTATGATTCTTCGGTGGGAGTAACTATGATTCTTCGGTGGGAGTAACTATGATTCCTCGGTGGGAGTAACTATGATTGTTCGGTGGGAATAACTATGATTGTTCGGTGGGAGTAACTATGATTCTTCGGTGGGAGTTACTATGATTCTTCGGTGGGAGTAACTATGATTCTTCGGTGGGTGTAACTATGATTCTTCCGTGGGAGTAACTATGATTCTTCGGTGGGAGTAACTATGATTCTTCGGTGGGAGTAACTATGATTCTTCGGTGGGAGTAACTATGATTCTTCGGTGGGAGTAACTATGATTCTTCGGTGGGAGTAACTATGATTCTTCGGTGGGAGTAACTATGATTCTTCGGTGGGAGTAACTATGATTCTTCGGTGGGAGTAACAATGATTCCTCGGTGGGAGTAACTATGATTCTTCGGTGGGAGTAACTATGATTCTTCGGTGGGAGTAACTATGATTCTTCGGTGGGAGTAACTATGATTCCTCGGTGGGAGTAACTATGATTCTTCGGTGGGAGTAACTATGATTGTTGGGTGGGAATAACTATGATTGTTCGGTGGGAGTAACTATGATTCTTCGGTGGGAGTTACTATGATTCTTCGGTGGGAGTAACTATGATTCTTCGGTGGGTGTAACTATGATTCTTCCATGGGAGTAACTATGATTCTTCGGTGGGAGTAACTATGATTCTTCGGTGGGAGTAACTATGATTCTTCGGTGGGGGTAACTATGATTCTTAGGTGGGAGTAACTATGATTCTTCGGTGGGAGTAACTATGATTCTTCGGTGGGGGTAACTATGATTCTTCGGTGGGAATAACTATGATTCTTCGGTGGGAGTAACTATGATTCCTCGGTGGGAGTAACTATGATTCTTCGGTGGGAGTAACTATGATTGTTGGGTGGGAATAACTATGATTGTTCGGTGGGAGTAACTATGATTCTTCGGTGGGAGTTACTATGATTCTTCGGTGGGAGTAACTATGATTCTTCGGTGGGTGTAACTATGATTCTTCCGTGGGAGTAACTATGATTCTTCGGTGGGAGTAACTATGATTCTTCGGTGGGAGTAACTATGATTCTTCGGTGGGAGTAACTATGATTCTTCGGTGGGAGTAACTATGATTCTTAGGTGGGAGTAACTATGATTCTCCGGTGGGAGTAACTATGATTCTCCGGTGGGATTAACTATGATTATCCGGTGTGAGTAACTATGATTCTTCGGTGGGTGTAACTATGATTCTTCGGTGGGAGTAACTATGATTCTTCGGTGGGAGTAACTATGATTCTTCGGTGGGAGTAACAATGATTCCTCGGTGGGAGTAACTATGATTCTTCGGTGGGAGTAACTATGATTCTTCGGTGGGAGTAACTATGATTCTTCGGTGGGAGTAACTATGATTCCTCGGTGGGAGTAACTATGATTGTTCGGTGGGAATAACTATGATTGTTCGGTGGGAGTAACTATGATTCTTCGGTGGGAGTTACTATGATTCTTCGGTGGGAGTAACTATGATTCTTCGGTGGGTGTAACTATGATTCTTCCGTGGGAGTAACTATGATTCTTCGGTGGGAGTAACTATGATTCTTCGGTGGGAGTAACTATGATTCTTCGGTGGGAGTAACTATGATTCTTCGGTGGGAGTAACTATGATTCTTCGGTGGGAGTAACTATGATTCTTCGGTGGGAGTAACTATGATTCTTCGGTGGGAGTAACTATGATTCTTCGGTGGGAGTAACAATGATTCCTCGGTGGGAGTAACTATGATTCTTCGGTGGGAGTAACTATGATTCTTCGGTGGGAGTAACTATGATTCTTCGGTGGGAGTAACTATGATTCCTCGGTGGGAGTAACTATGATTCTTCGGTGGGAGTAACTATGATTGTTGGGTGGGAATAACTATGATTGTTCGGTGGGAGTAACTATGATTCTTCGGTGGGAGTTACTATGATTCTTCGGTGGGAGTAACTATGATTCTTCGGTGGGTGTAACTATGATTCTTCCGTGGGAGTAACTATGATTCTTCGGTGGGAGTAACTATGATTCTTCGGTGGGAGTAACTATGATTCTTCGGTGGGGGTAACTATGATTCTTAGGTGGGAGTAACTATGATTCTTCGGTGGGAGTAACTATGATTCTTCGGTGGGGGTAACTATGATTCTTCGGTGGGAATAACTATGATTCTTCGGTGGGAGTAACTATGATTCCTCGGTGGGAGTAACTATGATTCTTCGGTGGGAGTAACTATGATTCTTCGGTGGGAGTAACTATGATTCTTCGGTGGGAGTAACTATGATTCTTCGGTGGGAGTAACTATGATTCTTCGGTGGGAGTAACTATGATTCTTCGGTGGGAGTAACTATGATTCTTCGGTGGGAGTAACTATGATTCTTAGGTGGGAGTAACTATGATTCTTCGGTGGGAGTAACTATGATTCTTCGGTGGGAGTAACTATGATTCTTCGGTGGGAGTAACTATGATTCTTCGGTGGGAGTAACTATGATTCTTCGGTGGGAGTAACTATGATTCTTAGGTGGGAGTAACTATGATTCTCCGGTGGGAGTAACTATGATTCTCCGGTGGGATTAACTATGATTATCCGGTGGGAGTAACTATGATTCTTCGGTGGGAGTAACTATGTTTCTCCGGTGGGAATAACTATGATTCTCCGGTGGGAGTAACTATGATTCTCCGGTGGGAGTAACTATGATTCTCCGGTGGGAGTAACTATGATTCTCCGGTGGGAGTAACTATGATTCTCCGGTGGGAATAACTATGATTTTCCGGTGGGAGTAACTATGTTTCTCCGGTGGGAATAACTATGATTTTCCGGTCGGAGTAACTATGATTCCCCGGTGGGAGTAACTATGATTCTCCGGTGGGAGTAACTATGATTCTCCGGTGGGAGTAACTTTGATTCTTCGGTGGGAGTAACTATGATTCTTCGGTGGGAGTAACTATGACACTCCGATGGGGTGTCATATGACGCGGAATTTCCTCAGGATTACGATTAGATATTCGCTTATGATTCTCCGGTGGGAATAACTATGATTCTCCGGTGGGAGTAACTATGATTCTTCGGTGGGAGTAACTATGATTCTTCGGTGGGAGTAACTATGATTCTTCGGTGGGAGTAACTATGATTCTTCGGTGGGAGGAACTATGATTCTTCGGTGGGAGTAACTATGATTCTCCGGTGGGAGTAACTATGATTCTTCGGTGGGAGTAACTATGTTTCTCCGGTGGGAATAACTATGATTCTCCGGTGGGAGTAACTATGATTCTCCGGTGGGAGTAACTATGATTCTCCGGTGGGAGTAACTATGATTCCCCGGCGGGAGTAACTATGATTCATCGGTGGGAGTAACTATGATTCTCCGGTGGGAGTAACTATGATTCTTCGGTGGGAGTAACTATGATTCCCCGGTGGGAGTAACTATGATTCTCCGGTTGGAGTAACTATGATTCTCCGGTGGCAGTAACTATGATTCTTCGGTGGGAGTAACTATGACACTCCGATGGGGTGTCATATGACGCGGAATTTCCTCAGGATTACGATTACATATTCGCTTATGATTCTCCGGTGGGAATAACTATGATTCTCCGGTGGGAGTAACTATGATTCTTCGGTGGGAGTAACTATGATTCTTCGGTGGGAGTAACTATGATTCTTCGGTGGGAGTAACTATGATTCTTCGGTGGGAGGAACTATGATTCTTCGGTGGGAGTAACTATGATTCTCCGGTGGGAGTAACTATGATTCTCCGGTGGGAGTAACTATGATTCTTCGGTGGGAGTAACTATGATTCTTCGGTGGGAGTAACTATGATTCTTCGGTGGGAGTAACTATGATTCTTCGGTGGGAGTAACTATGATTCTTCGGTGGGAGTAACTATGATTCTTCGGTGGGAGTAACTATGATTCTTAGGTGGGGTATCATATGACGCGGAATTTCCTCAGGATTACGATTCCCTATTCGCTTTTGCCGGATATCTTCAATTAAGCGAGAAAAATGCAAATTTGTCTGGGGGGAAGTAACTATGACTATGTACTTCAAAGGACGATTCTCGATAAACCAAGGTAGTTATCGAAGAGGTGAAAGCGGATTTGACTTCTGCGGCCCGAAATCTACAAGAAAATGTATTAAGTGAAATTTCGAAAATTTTGTTGAAAATTGGTAGAAAATTGAAGTCATTTTGCATATTTTTGAACATTTCAAAGGACGATTCTGGGAAAACCCTTGAAGTTATCGAAGAAATGAAAACGGATATGGCTTCTGCGGCCCGAAATGTGCAAGAAAATGTATTAAGTGAAATTTCGAAAATTTTGTTAAAAATTGATGGGAAATTGAGGTCATTTTGCATATTTTTGAATACTTCAAAGGACGATTCTGGGAAAACCATTGAAGTTATCGAAGAAATGAAAACGGATATGGCTTCTGCGGCCCGAAATGTGCAAGAAAATATATTAACTGAAATGTCGAAAATTTTGTTAAAAATTGATGGGAAATTGAGGTCATTTTGCATATTTTTGAATATTTCAAAGGATGATTCTGGGAAAACCATTGAAGTTTTCGAAGAAATGAAAACGGATATGACTACTGTGGCGAAAAAGGACGAAAAAGGATATTAAGGACGAAAAAGGACGAAGATGGACGAAAGAGGACGAAAAAAGTCGAAAAAGGACATAAAACGGCGAAAAAGGACGAAGAAGGACGAAAAAGGATAAAAGGGACGAAAAAGGACGGAAAAGAACGAAAAAGAAACCAAAAATGAAGAGAAGGGCAAAAAGGGTAAGGAGAATTTTGGAGGGGAGTAACTATGATTCTTCGGTGGGAGTAACTATGATTCTTCGGTGGGAGTAACTATGATTTTTCGGTGGGAGTAACCATGATTCTTCGGTGGGAGTAACTATGATTCTTCGGTGGGAGTAACTATGATTCTTCGGTGGGAGTAACTATGATTCTTCGGTGGGAGTAACTATGATTCTTCGGTGGGGGTAACTATGATTCTTCGGTGGGAGTAACTATGATTCTTCGGTGGGAGTAACTATGATTCTTCGGTGGGAGTAACTATGATTCTTCGGTGGGAGTAACTATGATTCTTCGGTGGGAGTAACTATGATTCTTCGGTGGGAGTAACTATGATTCTTCGGTGGGAGTAACTATGATTCTTCGGTGGGAGTAACTATGATTCTTCGGTGGGAGTAACTATGATTCTTCGGTGGGAGTAACTATGATTCTTCGGTGGGAGTAACTATGATTCTTCGGTGGGAGTAACTATGATTCTTCGGTGGGAGTAACTATGATTCTTCGGTGGGAGTGACTATGATTCTTCGGTGGGAGTAACTATGATTCTTCGGTGGGAGTAACTATGATTCTTCGGTGGGAGTAACTATGATTCTTCGGTGGGAGTAACTATGATTCTTCGGTGGGAGTAACTATGATTCTTCGGTGGGAGTGACTATGATTCTTCGGTGGGAGTAACTATGATTCTTCGGTGGGAGTAACTATGATTCTTCGGTGGGAGTAACTATGATTCTTCGGTGGGAGTAAATATGATTCTTCGGTGTTAGTAACTATGATTCTTCGGTGGGAGTAACTATGATTCTTCGGTGGGAGTAACTATGATTCTTCGGTGGGAGTAACTATGATTCTTCGGTGTTAGTAACTATGATTCTTCGGTGGGAGTAACTATGATTCTCCGGTGTTAGTAACTATGATTCTTCGGTGGGAGTAACTATGATTCTTCGGTGGGAGTAACTATGATTCTTCGGTGGGAGTAACTATGATCCTTCGGTGGGAGTAACTATGATTCTTCGGTGGGAGTAACTATGATTCTTCGGTGGGAGTAACTATGATTCTTCGGTGGGAGTAACTATGATTCTTCGGTGGGAGTAACTATGATTCTTCGGTGGGAGTAACTATGATTCTTCGGTGGGAGTAACTATGATTCTTCGGTGGGAGTAACTATGATTCTTCGGTGGGAGTAACTGTGATTCTTCGGTGGGAGTAACTATGATTTTTCGGTGGGAGTAACTATGATTCTTCGGTGGGAGTAACTATGATTCTTCGGTGGGAGTAACTATGATTCTTCGGTGGGAGTAACTATGATTCTTCGGTGGGGGTAACTATGATTCTTCGGTGGGAGTAACTATGATTCTTCGGTGGGAGTAACTATGATTCTTCGGTGGGAGTAACTATGATTCCTCGGTGGGAGTAACTATGATTCTTCGGTGGGAGTAACTATGATTCTTCGGTGGGAGTAACTATGATTCTTCGGTGGGAGTAACTATGATTCCTCGGTGGGAGTAACTATGATTCTTCGGTGGGAGTAACTATGATTGTTCGGTGGGAATAACTATGATTGTTCGGTGGGAGTAACTATGATTCTTCGGTGGGAGTTACTATGATTCTTCGGTGGGAGTAACTATGATTCTTCGGTGGGTGTAACTATGATTCTTCCGTGGGAGTAACTATGATTCTTCGGTGGGAGTAACTATGATTCTTCGGTGGGAGTAACAATGATTCCTCGGTGGGAGTAACTATGATTCTTCGGTGGGAGTAACTATGATTCTTCGGTGGGAGTAACTATGATTCTTCGGTGGGAGTAACTATGAATCCTCGGTGGGAGTAACTATGATTCTTCGGTGGGAGTAACTATGATTGTTCGGTGGGAATATCTATGATTGTTCGGTGGGAGTAACTATGATTCTTCGGTGGGAGTTACTATGATTCTTCGGTGGGAGTAACTATGATTCTTCGGTGGGTGTAACTATGATTCTTCCGTGGGAGTAACTATGATTCTTCGGTGGGAGTAACTATGATTCTTCGGTGGGAGTAACTATGATTCTTCGGTGGGAGTAACTATGATTCTTCGGTGGGAGTAACTATGATTCTTCGGTGGGAGTAACTATGATTCTTCGGTGGGAGTAACTATGATTCTTCGGTGGGAGTAACTATGATTCTTCGGTGGGAGTAACTATGATTCTTCGGTGGGAGTAACTATGATTCTTCGATGGGAGTAACTATGATTCTTCGGTGTTAGTAACTATGATTCTTCGGTGTTAGTAACTATGATTCTTCGGTGGGAGTAACTATGATTCTTCGGTGGGAGTAACTATGATTCTTCGGTGTTAGTAACTATGATTCTTCGGTGGGAGTAACTATGATTCTTCGGTGGGAGTAACTATGATTCTTCGGTGGGAGTAACTATGATTCTTCGGTGGGAGTAACTATGATTCTTCGGTGGGAGTAACTATGATTCTTCGGTGGGAGTAACTATGATTCTTAGGTGGGAGTCACTATGATTCTTCGGTGGGAGTAACTATGATTCTTCGGTGGGGGTAACTATGATTCTTCGGTGGGAATAACTATGATTCTTCGGTGGGAGTAACTATGATTCCTCGGTGGGAGTAACTATGATTCTTCGGTGGGAGTAACTATGATTCTTCGGTGGGAGTAACTATGATTCTTCGGTGGGAGTAACTATGATTCTTCGGTGGGAGTAACAATGATTCTTCGGTGGGAGTAACTATGATTCTTCGGTGGGAGTAACAATGATTCCTCGGTGGGAGTAACTATGATTCTTCGGTGGGAGTAACTATGATTCTTCGGTGGGAGTAACAATGATTCCTCGGTGGGAGTAACTATGATTCTTCGGTGGGAGTAACTATGATTCTTCGGTGGGAGTAACTATGATTCTTCGGTGGGAGTAACTATGATTCCTCGGTGGGAGTAACTATGATTGTTCGGTGGGAATAACTATGATTGTTCGGTGGGAGTAACTATGATTCTTCGGTGGGAGTTACTATGATTCTTCGGTGGGAGTAACTATGATTCTTCGGTGGGAGTAACTATGATTCTTCGGTGGGAGTAACTATGATTCTTCGGTGGGAGTAACTATGATTCTTCGGTGGGAGTAACTATGATTGTTCGGTGGGAGTAACTATGATTCTTCGGTGGGAGTAACTATGATTCTTCGGTGGGAGTAACTATGATTCTTCGGTGGGAGTAACTATGATTCTTCGGTGGGAGTAACTATGATTCTTCGGTGGGAGTAACAATGATTCCTCGGTGGGAGTAACTATGATTCTTCGGTGGGAGTAACTATGATTCTTCGGTGGGAGTAACTATGATTCTTCGGTGGGAGTAACTATGATTCCTCGGTGGGAGTAACTATGATTCTTCGGTGGGAGTAACTATGATTGTTGGGTGGGAATAACTATGATTGTTCGGTGGGAGTAACTATGATTCTTCGGTGGGAGTTACTATGATTCTTCGGTGGGAGTAACTATGATTCTTCGGTGGGTGTAACTATGATTCTTCCGTGGGAGTAACTATGATTCTTCGGTGGGAGTAACTATGATTCTTCGGTGGGAGTAACTATGATTCTTCGGTGGGGGTAACTATGATTCTTAGGTGGGAGTAACTATGATTCTTCGGTGGGAGTAACTATGATTCTTCGGTGGGGGTAACTATGATTCTTCGGTGGGAATAACTATGATTCTTCGGTGGGAGTAACTATGATTCCTCGGTGGGAGTAACTATGATTCTTCGGTGGGAGTAACTATGATTCTTCGGTGGGAGTAACTATGATTCTTCGGTGGGAGTAACTATGATTCTTCGGTGGGAGTAACTATGATTCTTCGGTGGGAGTAACTATGATTCTTCGGTGGGAGTAACTATGATTCTTCGGTGGGAGTAACTATGATTCTTCGGTGGGAGTAACTATGATTCTTAGGTGGGAGTAACTATGATTCTTCGGTGGGAGTAACAATGATTCTTCGGTGGGAGTAACTATGATTCTTCGGTGGGAGTAACTATGATCCTTCGGTGGGAGTAACTATGATTCTTCGGTGGGAGTAACTATGATTCTTAGGTGGGAGTAACTATGATTCTTCGGTGGGAGTAACTATGATTCTTCGGTGGGGGTAACTATGATTCTTCGGTGGGAGTAACTATGATTCTTCGGTGGGAGTAAAGCCATATCCGTTTTCATTTCTTCGATAACTTCAATGGTTTTCCCAGAATCGTCCTTTGAAGTGTTCAAAAATATGCAAAATGACTTCAATTTTCTACCAATTTTCAACAAAATTTTCGAAATTTCACTTAATACATTTTCTGGTAGATTTCGGGCCGCAGAAGTCAAATCCGCTTTCACCTCTTCGATAACTACCTTGGTTTATCGAGAATCGTCCTTTGAAGTACATAGTCATAGTTACTTCCCCCCAGACAAATTTGCATTTTTCTCGCTTAATTGAAGATATCCGGCAAAAGCGAATAGGGAATCGTAATCCTGAGGAAATTCCGCGTCATATGATACCCCACCTAAGAATCATAGTTACTCCCACCGAAGAATCATAGTTACTCCCACCGAAGAATCATAGTTACTCCCACCGAAGAATCATAGTTACTCCCACCGAAGAATCATAGTTACTCCCACCGAAGAATCATAGTTACTCCCACCGAAGAATCATAGTTACTCCCACCGAAGAATCATAGTTACTCCCACCGAAGAATCATAGTTACTCCCACCGAAGAATCATAGTTACTCCCACCGAGGAATCATAGTTACTCCCACCGAAGAATCATAGTTACTAACACCGAAGAATCATAGTTACTCCCACCGAAGAATCATAGTTACTCCCACCGAAGAATCATAGTTACTCCCACCGAAGAATCATAGTTGCTCCCACCGAAGAATCATAGTTACTAACACCGAAGAATCATAGTTACTCCCACCGAAGAATCATAGTTACTCCCACCGAAGAATCATAGTTACTCCCACCGAAGAATCATAGTTACTCCCACCGAAGAATCATAGTTACTCCCACCGAAGAATCATAGTTACTCCCACCGAAGAATCATAGTTACTCCCACCGAAGGATCATAGTTACTCCCACCGAAGAATCATAGTTACTCCCACCGAGGAATCACAGTTACTCCCACCGAAGAATCATAGTTACTCCCACCGAAGAATCATAGTTACTCCCACCGAAGAATCATAGTTACCCCCACCGAAGAATCATAGTTACTCCCACCGAAGAATCATAGTTACTCCCCCCGAAGAATCATAGTTACTCCCACCGAGGAATTATTGTTACTCCCACCGAAGAATCATAGTTACTCCCACCGAAGAATCATAGTTACTCCCACCGAAGAATCATAGTTATTCCCACCGAAGAATCATAGTTACCCCCACCGAAGAATCATAGTTACTCCCACCGAAGAATCATAGTTACTCCCACCTAAGAATCATAGTTACTCCCACCGAAGAATCATAGTTACTCCCACCGAAGAATCATAGTTACTCCCACCGAAGAATCATAGTTACTCCCACCGAAGAATCATAGTTACTCCCACCGAAGAATCATAGTTATTCCCACCGAAGAATCATAGTTACCCCCACCGAAGAATCATAGTTACTCCCACCGAAGAATCATAGTTACTCCCACCTAAGAATCATAGTTACTCCCACCGAAGAATCATAGTTATTCCCACCGAAGAATCATAGTGGGAGTAACTATGATTCTTCGGTGGGAGTAACTATGATTCTTAGGTGGGAGTAACTATGATTCTTCGGTGGGAGTAACTATGATTCTTCGGTGGGAGTAACTATGATTCTTCGGTGGGAGTAACTATGATTCTTCGGTGGGAGTAACTATGATTCTTCGGTGGGAGTAACTATGATTCTTAGGTGGGAGTAACTATGATTCTTCGGTGGGAGTAACTATGATTCTTCGGTGGGGGTAACTATGATTCTTCGGTGGGAATAACTATGATTCTTCGGTGGGAGTAACTATGATTCTTCGGTGGGAGTAACTATGATTCTTCGGTGGGAGTTACTATGATTCTTCGGTGGGAGTAACTATGATACTTCGGTGGGAGTTACTATGATTCTTCGGTGGGAGTAACTATGATTCTTCGGTGGGGGTAACTATGATTCTTCGGTGGGAGTAACTATGATTCTTCGGTGGGAGTAACTATGATTCTTCGGTGGGAGTAACTATGATTCCTCGGTGGGAGTAACTATGATTCTTCGGTGGGAGTAACTATGATTCTTCGGTGGGAGTAACTATGATTCTTCGGTGGGAGTAACTATGATTCTTCGGTGGGAGTAACTATGATTCTTCGGTGGGAGTAACTATGATTCTTCGGTGGGAGTAACTATGATTCTTCGGTGGGAGTTACTATGATTCTTCGGTGGGAGTAACTATGATTCTTCGGTGGGAGTAACTATGATTCTTCGGTGGGAGTAACTATGATTCTTCGGTGGGAGTAACTATGATTCTTCGGTGTTAGTAACTATGGTTCTTCGGTGGGAGTAACTATGATTCTTCGGTGGGAGTAACTATGATTCTTCGGTGTTAGTAACTATGATTCTTCGGTGGGAGTAACTATGATTCTTCGGTGGGAGTAACTATGATTCTTCGGTGGGAGTAACTATGATTCTTCGGTGGGAGTAACTATGATTCTTCGGTGGGAGTAAAGCCATATCCGTTTTCATTTCTTCGATAACTTCAATGGTTTTCCCAGAATCGTCCTTTGAAATGTTCAAAAATATGCAAAATGACTTCAATTTTCTACCAATTTTCAACAAAATTTTCGAAATTTCACTTAATACATTTTCTGGTAGATTTCGGGCCGCAGAAGTCAAATCCGCTTTCACCTCTTCGATAACTACCTTGGTTTATCGAGAATCGTCCTTTGAAGTACATAGTCATAGTTACTTCCCCCCAGACAAATTTGCATTTTTCTCGCTTAATTGAAGATATCCGGCAAAAGCGAATAGGGAATCGTAATCCTGAGGAAATTCCGCGTCATATGATACCCCACCTAAGAATCATAGTTACTCCCACCGAAGAATCATAGTTACTCCCACCGAAGAATCATAGTTACTCCCACCGAAGAATCATAGTTACTCCCACCGAAGAATCATAGTTACTCCCACCGAAGAATCATAGTTACTCCCACCGAAGAATCATAGTTACTCCCACCGAAGAATCATAGTTACTCCCACCGAAGAATCATAGTTACTCCCACCGAAGAATCATAGTTACTCCCACCGAAGAATCATAGTTACTCCCACCGAAGAATCATAGTTACTCCCACCGAAGAATCATAGTTACTCCCACCGAAGAATCATAGTTACTCCCACCGAAGAATCATAGTTACTCCCACCGAAGAATCATAGTTACTCCCACCGAAGAATCATAGTTACTCCCACCGAAGAATCATAGTTACTCCCACCGAAGAATCATAGTTACTCCCACCGAAGAATCATAGTTACTCCCACCGAAGAATCATAGTTACTCCCACCGAAGAATCATAGTTACTCCCACCGAAGAATCATAGTTACTAACATCGAAGAATCATAGTTACTCCCACCGAAGAATCATAGTTACTCCCACCGAAGAATCATAGTTACTCCCACCGAAGAATCATAGTTAATCCCACCGAAGAATCATAGTTACTCCCACCGAAGAATCATAGTTACTCCCACCAAAGAATCATAGTTACTCCCACCGAAGAATCATAGTTATTCCCACCGAAGAATCATAGTTACTCCCACCGAAGAATCATAGTTACTCCCACCGAAGAATCATAGTTACTCCCACCGAAGAATCATAGTTACTCCCACCGGGGAATCATAGTTACTCCCACCGAAGAATCATAGTTACTCCCACCGGAGAATCATAGTTATTCCCACCGGAGAATCATAGTTACTCCCACCGAAGAATCATAGTTACTCCCACCGGAGAATCATAGTTACTCCCACCGGAGAATCATAGTTACTCCCGCCGGGGAATCATATTTACTCCCACCGGAGAATCATAGTTATTCCCACCGGAGAATCATAGTTACTCCCACCGGAGAATCATAGTTACTCCCACCGGAGAATCATAGTTACTCCCACCGGAGAATCATAGTTACTCCCACCGGAGAATCATAGTTACTTACACCGGGGAATCATAGTTCCTCCCACCGGAGAATCATTGTTATTCCCACCGGAGAAACATAGTTACTCCCACCGGAGAATCATAGTTACTCCCACCGGAGAATCATAGTTACTCCCACCGGAGAATCATAGTTACTCCCACCGGAGAATCATAGTTACTCCCTCCGGGGAATCATAGTTACTCCCACCAAAAAATCATAGTTACTCCCACGGGAGAATCATAGTTATTCCCACCGGAGAATCGTAGTTACTCCCACCGGGGAATCGTAGTTACTCCCGCCGTAGAATCATAGTTACTCCCACCGGAGAATCATAGTTACTCCCACCGGAGAATCGTAGTTACTCCCACCGGGGAATCATAGTTACTGCCACCGAAGAATCATAGTTACTCCCACCGGAGAATCATAGTTACTCCCACCGGAGAATCATAGTTACTCCCACCGGAGAATCATAGTTACCCCCACCGGGGAATCATTGTTACTCCCACCGGAGAATCATAGTTACTCCCGCCGGGGAATCATATTTACTCCCACCGTAGAATCATAGTTACTCCCACCGGAGAATCGTAGTTACTCCCACCGGGGAATCATAGTTACTCCCACCAAAGAATCATAGTTACTCCCACCGGAGAATCATAGTTATTCCCACCGGAGAAGCATAGTTACTCCCACCGAAGAATCATAGTTACTCCCACCGGAGAATCATAGTTATTCCCACCGGAGAATCATAAGCGAATATGTAATCGTAATCCTGAGGAAATTCCGCGTCATATGACACCCCATCGGAGTGTCATAGTTACTCCCACCGAAGAATCATAGTTGCTCCCACCGAAGAATCATAGTTACTCCCACCGAAGAATCATAGTTACTCCCACCGAAGGATCATAGTTACTCCCACCGAAGAATCATAGTTACTCCCACCGAAGAATCATAGTTACTCCCACCGAAGAATCATAGTTACTCCCACCGAAGAATCATAGTTACTCCCACCGAAGGATCATAGTTACTCCCACCGAAGAATCATAGTTACTAACATCGAAGAATCATAGTTACTCCCACCGAAGAATCATAGTTACTCCCACCGAAGAATCATAGTTACTCCCACCGAAGAATCATAGTTACTCCCACCAAAGAATCATAGTTACTCCCACCGAAGAATCATAGTTACTCCCACCGAAGAATCATAGTTACTCCCACCGAAGAATCATAGTTACTCCCACCGAAGAATCATAGTTACTCCCACCGAAGAATCATAGTTACTCCCACCGGGGAATCATAGTTACTCCCACCGAAGAATCATAGTTACTCCCACCGGAGAATCATAGTTATTCCCACCGGAGAATCATAGTTACTCCCACCGAAGAATCATAGTTACTCCCACCGGAGAATCATAGTTACTCCCACCGGAGAATCATAGTTACTCCCGCCGGGGAATCATATTTACTCCCACCGGAGAATCATAGTTATTCCCACCGGAGAATCATAGTTACTCCCACCGGAGAATCATAGTTACTCCCACCGGAGAATCATAGTTACTCCCACCGGAGAATCATAGTTACTCCCACCGGAGAATCATAGTTACTTACACCGGGGAATCATAGTTCCTCCCACCGGAGAATCATTGTTATTCCCACCGGAGAAACATAGTTACTCCCACCGGAGAATCATAGTTACTCCCACCGGAGAATCATAGTTACTCCCACCGGAGAATCATAGTTACTCCCACCGGAGAATCATAGTTACTCCCTCCGGGGAATCATAGTTACTCCCACCAAAAAATCATAGTTGCTCCCACGGGAGAATCATAGTTATTCCCACCGGAGAATCGTAGTTACTCCCACCGGGGAATCGTAGTTACTCCCGCCGTAGAATCATAGTTACTCCCACCGGAGAATCATAGTTACTCCCACCGGAGAATCGTAGTTACTCCCACCGGGGAATCATAGTTACTGCCACCGAAGAATCATAGTTACTCCCACCGGAGAATCATAGTTACTCCCACCGGAGAATCATAGTTACTCCCACCGGAGAATCATAGTTACCCCCACCGGGGAATCATTGTTACTCCCACCGGAGAATCATAGTTACTCCCGCCGGGAAATCATATTTACTCCCACCGTAGAATCATAGTTACTCCCACCGGAGAATCGTAGTTACTCCCACCGGGGAATCATAGTTACTCCCACCAAAGAATCATAGTTACTCCCACCGGAGAATCATAGTTATTCCCACCGGAGAAGCATAGTTACTCCCACCGAAGAATCATAGTTACTCCCACCGGAGAATCATAGTTATTCCCACCGGAGAATCATAAGCGAATATGTAATCGTAATCCTGAGGAAATTCCGCGTCATATGACACCCCATCGGAGTGTCATAGTTACTCCCACCGAAGAATCATAGTTGCTCCCACCGAAGAATCATAGTTACTCCCACCGAAGAATCATAGTTACTCCCACCGAGGAATCATAGTTACTCCCACCGAAGAATCATAGTTACTCCCACCGAAGAATCATAGTTACTCCCACCGAAGAATCATAGTTACTCCCACCGAAGAATCATAGTTACTCCCACCGAAGAATCATAGTTACTCCCACCGAAGAATCATAGTTAGTCCCACCGAAGAATCATAGTTACTCCCACCGAAGGATCATAGTTACTCCCACCGAAGAATCATAGTTACTCCCACCGAAGAATCATAGAAACTCCCACCGAAGAATCATAGTTACTCCCACCGAAGAATCATAGTTACTCCCACCGAAGAATCATAGTTACTCCCACCGAAGAATCATAGTTACTCCCACCGAAGAATCATAGTTACTCCCACCGAAGAATCATAGTTACTCCCACCGAAGAATCATAGTTCCTCCCACCGAAGAATCATAGTTACTCCCACCGAAGAATCATAGTTACTCCCACCGAAGAATCATAGAAACTCCCACCGGAGAATCATAGTTACTCCCACCGAAGAATCATAGTTACTCCCACCGAAGAATCATAGTTACTCCCACCGAAGAATCATAGTTACTCCCACCGAAGAATCATAGTTACTCCCACCGAAGAATCATAGTTACTCCCACCGAAGAATCATAGTTACTCCCACCGAAGAATCATAGTTACTCCCACCGAAGAATCATAGTTACTCCCACCGAAGAATCATAGTTACTCCCACCGAAGAATCATAGTTACTCCCACCGAAGAATCATAGTTACTCCCACCGAGGAATCATAGTTACTCCCACCGAAGAATCATAGTTATTCCCACCGAAGAATCATAGTTACCCCCACCGAAGAATCATAGTTACTCCCACCGAAGAATCATAGTTACTCCCACCTAAGAATCATAGTTACTCCCACCGAAGAATCATAGTTACTCCCACCGAAGAATCATAGTTACTCCCACCGAAGAATCATAGTTACTCCCACCGAAGAATCATAGTTACTCCCACCGAAGAATCATAGTTACTCCCACCGAAGAATCATAGTTACTCCCACCGAAGAATCATAGTTACTCCCACCTAAGAATCATAGTTACTCCCACCGAAGAATCATAGTTACTCCCACCGAAGAATCATAGTTACTCCCACCGAAGAATCATAGTTACTCCCACCGAGGAATCATAGTTACTCCCACCGAAGAATCATAGTTACTCCCACCGAAGAATCATAGTTACTCCCACCGAAGAATCATAGTTACTCCCACCGAAGAATCATAGTTACTCCCACCGAAGAATCATAGTTACTCCCACCGAAGAATCATAGTTACTCCCACCGAAGAATCATAGTTACTCCCACCGAAGAATCATAGTTACTCCCACCGAGGAATCATTGTTACTCCCACCGAAGAATCATAGTTACTCCCACCGAGGAATCATAGTTACTCCCACCGAAGAATCATAGTTATTCCCACCGAAGAATCATAGTTACCCCCACCGAAGAATCATAGTTACTCCCACCGAAGAATCATAGTTACTCCCACCTAAGAATCATAGTTACTCCCACCGAAGAATCATAGTTACTCCCACCGAAGAATCATAGTTACTCCCACCGAAGAATCATAGTTACTCCCGCCGAAGAATCATAGTTACTCCCACCGAAGAATCATAGTTACTCCCACCGAAGAATCATAGTTACTCCCACCGGAGAATCATAGTTATTCCCACCGGAGAAGCATAGTTACTCCCACCGAAGAATCATAGTTACTCCCACCGAAGAATCATAGTTACTCCCACCGAAGAATCATAGTTACTAACACCGAAGAATCATAGTTACTCCCACCGAAGAATCATAGTTACTCCCACCGAAGAATCATAGTTACTCCCACCGAAGAATCATAGTTACTCCCACCGAAGAATCATAGTTACTCCCACCGAAGAATCATAGTTACTCCCACCGAAGAATCATAGTTACTCCCACCGAAGAATCATAGTTACTCCCACCGAAGAATCATAGTTACTAACATCGAAGAATCATAGTTACTCCCACCAAAGAATCATAGTTACTCCCACCGGAGAATCATAGTTACTCCCGCCGGGGAATCATATTTACTCCCACCGGAGAATCATAGTTATTCCCACCGGAGAATCATAGTTACTCCCACCGGAGAATCATAGTTACTCCCACCGGAGAATCATAGTTACTCCCACCGGAGAATCATAGTTACTCCCACCGGAGAATCATAGTTACTTACACCGGGGAATCATAGTTCCTCCCACCGGAGAATCATTGTTATTCCCACCGGAGAAACATAGTTACTCCCACCGGAGAATCATAGTTACTCCCACCGGAGAATCATAGTTACTCCCACCGGAGAATCATAGTTACTCCCACCGGAGAATCATAGTTACTCCCACCGGAGAATCATAGTTACTCCCTCCGGGGAATCATAGTTACTCCCACCAAAAAATCATAGTTACTCCCACGGGAGAATCATAGTTATTCCCACCGGAGAATCGTAGTTACTCCCACCGGGGAATCGTAGTTACTCCCACCGAAGAATCATAGTTACTCCCACCGAAGAATCATAGTTACTCCCACCGAAGAATCATAGTTACTGCCACCGAAGAATCATAGTTACTCCCACCGGAGAATCATAGTTACTCCCACCGGAGAATCATAGTTACTCCCACCGGAGAATCATAGTTACCCCCACCGGGGAATCATTGTTACTCCCACCGGAGAATCATAGTTACTCCCGCCGGGGAATCATATTTACTCCCACCGTAGAATCATAGTTACTCCCACCGGAGAATCGTAGTTACTCCCACCGGGGAATCATAGTTTCTCCCACCAAAGAATCATAGTTACTCCCACCGGAGAATCATAGTTATTCCCACCGGAGAAGCATAGTTACTCCCACCGAAGAATCATAGTTACTCCCACCGGAGAATCATAGTTATTCCCACCGGAGAATCATAAGCGAATATGTAATCGTAATCCTGAGGAAATTCCGCGTCATATGACACCCCATCGGAGTGTCATAGTTACTCCCACCGAAGAATCATAGTTGCTCCCACCGAAGAATCATAGTTACTCCCACCGAAGAATCATAGTTACTCCCACCGAAGAATCATAGTTACTCCCACCGAAGAATCATAGTTACTCCCACCGAAGAATCATAGTTACTCCCACCGAAGAATCATAGTTACTCCCACCGAAGAATCATAGTTACTCCCACCGAAGAATCATAGTTACTCCCACCGAAGGATCATAGTTACTCCCACCGAAGAATCATAGTTACTCCCACCGAAGAATCATAGTTACTCCCACCGAAGAATCATAGTTACTCCCACCGAAGAATCATAGTTACCCCCACCGAAGAATCATAGTTACTCCCACCGAAGAATCATAGTTACTCCCCCCGAAGAATCATAGTTACTCCCACCGAGGAATCATTGTTACTCCCACCGAAGAATCATAGTTACTCCCACCGAAGAATCATAGTTACTCCCACCGAAGAATCATAGTTATTCCCACCGAAGGATCATAGTTACCCCCACCGAAGAATCATAGTGGGAGTAACTATGATTCTTCGGTGGGAGTAACTATGATTCTTAGGTGGGAGTAACTATGATTCTTCGGTGGGAGTAACTATGATTCTTCGGTGGGAGTAACTATGATTCTTCGGTGGGAGTAACTATGATTCTTCGGTGGGAGTAACTATGATTCTTCGGTGGGAGTAACTATGATTCTTAGGTGGGAGTAACTATGATTCTTCGGTGGGAGTAACTATGATTCTTCGGTGGGGGTAACTATGATTCTTCGGTGGGAATAACTATGATTCTTCGGTGGGAGTAACTATGATTCTTCGGTGGGAGTAACTATGATTCTTCGGTGGGAGTTACTATGATTCTTCGGTGGGAGTAACTATGATACTTCGGTGGGAGTTACTATGATTCTTCGGTGGGAGTAACTATGATTCTTCGGTGGGGGTAACTATGATTCTTCGGTGGGAGTAACTATGATTCTTCGGTGGGAGTAACTATGATTCTTCGGTGGGAGTAACTATGATTCCTCGGTGGGAGTAACTATGATTCTTCGGTGGGAGTAACTATGATTCTTCGGTGGGAGTAACTATGATTCTTCGGTGGGAGTAACTATGATTCTTAGGTGGGAGTAACTATGATTCTTCGGTGGGAGTAACTATGATTCTTCGGTGGGAGTAACTATGATTCTTCGGTGGGAGTTACTATGATTCTTCGGTGGGAGTAACTATGATTCTTCGGTGGGAGTAACTATGATTCTTCGGTGGGAGTAACTATGATTCTTCGGTGGGAGTAACTATGATTCTTCGGTGTTAGTAACTATGGTTCTTCGGTGGGAGTAACTATGATTCTTCGGTGGGAGTAACTATGATTCTTCGGTGTTAGTAACTATGATTCTTCGGTGGGAGTAACTATGATTCTTCGGTGGGAGTAACTATGATTCTTCGGTGGGAGTAACTATGATTCTTCGGTGGGAGTAACTATGATTCTTCGGTGGGAGTAAAGCCATATCCGTTTTCATTTCTTCGATAACTTCAATGGTTTTCCCAGAATCGTCCTTTGAAATGTTCAAAAATATGCAAAATGACTTCAATTTTCTACCAATTTTCAACAAAATTTTCGAAATTTCACTTAATACATTTTCTGGTAGATTTCGGGCCGCAGAAGTCAAATCCGCTTTCACCTCTTCGATAACTACCTTGGTTTATCGAGAATCGTCCTTTGAAGTACATAGTCATAGTTACTTCCCCCCAGACAAATTTGCATTTTTCTCGCTTAATTGAAGATATCCGGCAAAAGCGAATAGGGAATCGTAATCCTGAGGAAATTCCGCGTCATATGATACCCCACCTAAGAATCATAGTTACTCCCACCGAAGAATCATAGTTACTCCCACCGAAGAATCGTAGTTACTCCCACCGAAGAATCATAGTTACTCCCACCGAAGAATCATAGTTACTCCCACCGAAGAATCATAGTTACTCCCACCGAAGAATCATAGTTACTCCCACCGAAGAATCATAGTTACTCCCACCGAAGAATCATAGTTACTCCCACCGAAGAATCATAGTTACTCCCACCGAAGAATCATAGTTACTCCCACCGAAGAATCATAGTTACTCCCACCGAAGAATCATAGTTACTCCCACCGAAGAATCATAGTTACTCCCACCGAAGAATCATAGTTACTCCCACCGAAGAATCATAGTTACTCCCACCGAAGAATCATAGTTACTCCCACCGAAGAATCATAGTTACTCCCACCGAAGAATCATAGTTACTCCCACCGAAGAATCATAGTTACTCCCACCGAAGAATCATAGTTACTCCCACCGAAGAATCATAGTTACTCCCACCGAAGAATCATAGTTACTAACATCGAAGAATCATAGTTACTCCCACCGAAGAATCATAGTTACTCCCACCGAAGAATCATAGTTACTCCCACCGAAGAATCATAGTTACTCCCACCGAAGAATCATAGTTACTCCCACCGAAGAATCATAGTTACTCCCACCAAAGAATCATAGTTACTCCCACCGAAGAATCATAGTTACTCCCACCGAAGAATCATAGTTACTCCCACCGAAGAATCATAGTTACTCCCACCGAAGAATCATAGTTACTCCCACCGAAGAATCATAGTTACTCCCACCGGGGAATCATAGTTACTCCCACCGAAGAATCATAGTTACTCCCACCGGAGAATCATAGTTATTCCCACCGGAGAATCATAGTTACTCCCACCGAAGAATCATAGTTACTCCCACCGGAGAATCATAGTTACTCCCACCGGAGAATCATAGTTACTCCCGCCGGGGAATCATATTTACTCCCACCGGAGAATCATAGTTATTCCCACCGGAGAATCATAGTTACTCCCACCGGAGAATCATAGTTACTCCCACCGGAGAATCATAGTTACTCCCACCGGAGAATCATAGTTACTCCCACCGGAGAATCATAGTTACTTACACCGGGGAATCATAGTTCCTCCCACCGGAGAATCATTGTTATTCCCACCGGAGAAACATAGTTACTCCCACCGGAGAATCATAGTTACTCCCACCGGAGAATCATAGTTACTCCCACCGGAGAATCATAGTTACTCCCACCGGAGAATCATAGTTACTCCCTCCGGGGAATCATAGTTACTCCCACCAAAAAATCATAGTTACTCCCACGGGAGAATCATAGTTATTCCCACCGGAGAATCGTAGTTACTCCCACCGGGGAATCGTAGTTACTCCCGCCGTAGAATCATAGTTACTCCCACCGGAGAATCATAGTTACTCCCACCGGAGAATCGTAGTTACTCCCACCGGGGAATCATAGTTACTGCCACCGAAGAATCATAGTTACTCCCACCGGAGAATCATAGTTACTCCCACCGGAGAATCATAGTTACTCCCACCGGAGAATCATAGTTACCCCCACCGGGGAATCATTGTTACTCCCACCGGAGAATCATAGTTACTCCCGCCGGTGAATCATATTTACTCCCACCGTAGAATCATAGTTACTCCCACCGGAGAATCGTAGTTACTCCCACCGGGGAATCATAGTTACTCCCACCAAAGAATCATAGTTACTCCCACCGGAGAATCATAGTTATTCCCACCGGAGAAGCATAGTTACTCCCACCGAAGAATCATAGTTACTCCCACCGGAGAATCATAGTTATTCCCACCGGAGAATCATAAGCGAATATGTAATCGTAATCCTGAGGAAATTCCGCGTCATATGACACCCCATCGGAGTGTCATAGTTACTCCCACCGAAGAATCATAGTTGCTCCCACCGAAGAATCATAGTTACTCCCACCGAAGAATCATAGTTACTCCCACCGAAGAATCATAGTTACTCCCACCGAAGAATCATAGTTACTCCCACCGAAGAATCATAGTTACTCCCACCGAAGAATCATAGTTACTCCCACCGAGGAATCATAGTTACTCCCACCGAAGAATCATAGTTACTCCCACCGAAGAATCATAGTTACTCCCACCGAAGAAGCATAGTTACCCCCACCGAAGAATCATAGTTACTCCCACCGAAGAATCATAGTAACTCCCACCGAAGAATCATAGTTACTCCCACCGAAGAATCATAGTTACTCCCACCGAAGGATCATAGTTACTCCCACCGAAGAATCATAGTTACTCCCACCGAAGAATCATAGTTACTCCCACCGAAGAATCATAGTTACTCCCACCGAAGAATCATAGTTACTCCCACCGAAGGATCATAGTTACTCCCACCGAAGAATCATAGTTACTAACATCGAAGAATCATAGTTACTCCCACCGAAGAATCATAGTTACTCCCACCGAAGAAACATAGTTACTCCCACCGAAGAATCATAGTTACTCCCACCGAAGAATCATAGTTACTCCCACCGAAGAATCATAGTTACTCCCACCAAAGAATCATAGTTACTCCCACCGAAGAATCATAGTTACTCCCACCGAAGAATCATAGTTACTCCCACCGAAGAATCATAGTTACTCCCACCGAAGAATCATAGTTACTCCCACCGAAGAATCATAGTTACTCCCACCGGGGAATCATAGTTACTCCCACCGAAGAATCATAGTTACTCCCACCGGAGAATCATAGTTATTCCCACCGGAGAATCATAGTTACTCCCACCGAAGAATCATAGTTACTCCCACCGGAGAATCATAGTTACTCCCACCGGAGAATCATAGTTACTCCCGCCGGGGAATCATATTTACTCCCACCGGAGAATCATAGTTAGTCCCACCGGAGAATCATAGTTACTCCCACCGGAGAATCATAGTTACTCCCACCGGAGAATCATAGTTACTCCCACCGGAGAATCATAGTTACTCCCACCGGAGAATCATAGTTACTTACACCGGGGAATCATAGTTCCTCCCACCGGAGAATCATTGTTATTCCCACCGGAGAAACATAGTTACTCCCACCGGAGAATCATAGTTACTCCCACCGGAGAATCATAGTTACTCCCACCGGAGAATCATAGTTACTCCCACCGGAGAATCATAGTTACTCCCTCCGGGGAATCATAGTTACTCCCACCAAAAAATCATAGTTGCTCCCACGGGAGAATCATAGTTATTCCCACCGGAGAATCGTAGTTACTCCCACCGGGGAATCGTAGTTACTCCCGCCGTAGAATCATAGTTACTCCCACCGGAGAATCATAGTTACTCCCACCGGAGAATCGTAGTTACTCCCACCGGGGAATCATAGTTACTGCCACCGAAGAATCATAGTTACTCCCACCGGAGAATCATAGTTACTCCCACCGGAGAATCATAGTTACTCCCACCGGAGAATCATAGTTACCCCCACCGGGGAATCATTGTTACTCCCACCGGAGAATCATAGTTACTCCCGCCGGGGAATCATATTTACTCCCACCGTAGAATCATAGTTACTCCCACCGGAGAATCGTAGTTACTCCCACCGGGGAATCATAGTTACTCCCACCAAAGAATCATAGTTACTCCCACCGGAGAATCATAGTTATTCCCACCGGAGAAGCATAGTTACTCCCACCGAAGAATCATAGTTACTCCCACCGGAGAATCATAGTTATTCCCACCGGAGAATCATAAGCGAATATGTAATCGTAATCCTGAGGAAATTCCGCGTCATATGACACCCCATCGGAGTGTCATAGTTACTCCCACCGAAGAATCATAGTTGCTCCCACCGAAGAATCATAGTTACTCCCACCGAAGAATCATAGTTACTCCCACCGAGGAATCATAGTTACTCCCACCGAAGAATCATAGTTACTCCCACCGAAGAATCATAGTTACTCCCACCGAAGAATCATAGTTACTCCCACCGAAGAATCATAGTTACTCCCACCTAAGAATCATAGTTACTCCCACCGAAGAATCATAGTTACTCCCACCGAAGAATCATAGTTACTCCCACCGAAGAATCATAGTTACTCCCACCGAGGAATCATAGTTACTCCCACCGAAGAATCATAGTTACTCCCACCGAAGAATCATAGTTACTCCCACCGAAGAATCATAGTTACTCCCACCGAAGAATCATAGTTACTCCCACCGAAGAATCATAGTTACTCCCACCGAAGAATCATAGTTACTCCCACCGAAGAATCATAGTTACTCCCACCGAAGAATCATAGTTACTCCCACCGAGGAATCATTGTTACTCCCACCGAAGAATCATAGTTACTCCCACCGAGGAATCAGTTACTCCCACCGAAGAATCATAGTTATTCCCACCGAAGAATCATAGTTACCCCCACCGAAGAATCATAGTTACTCCCACCGAAGAATCATAGTTACTCCCACCTAAGAATCATAGTTACTCCCACCGAAGAATCATAGTTACTCCCACCGAAGAATCATAGTTACTCCCACCGAAGAATCATAGTTACTCCCGCCGAAGAATCATAGTTACTCCCACCGAAGAATCATAGTTACTCCCACCGAAGAATCATAGTTACTCCCACCGGAGAATCATAGTTATTCCCACCGGAGAAGCATAGTTACTCCCACCGAAGAATCATAGTTACTCCCACCGAAGAATCATAGTTACTCCCACCGAAGAATCATAGTTACTAACACCGAAGAATCATAGTTACTCCCACCGAAGAATCATAGTTACTCCCACCGAAGAATCATAGTTACTCCCACCGAAGAATCATAGTTACTCCCACCGAAGAATCATAGTTACTCCCACCGAAGAATCATAGTTACTCCCACCGAAGAATCATAGTTACTCCCACCGAAGAATCATAGTTACTCCCACCGAAGAATCATAGTTACTAACATCGAAGAATCATAGTTACTCCCACCAAAGAATCATAGTTACTCCCACCGGAGAATCATAGTTACTCCTGCCGGGGAATCATATTTACTCCCACCGGAGAATCATAGTTATTCCCACCGGAGAATCATAGTTACTCCCACCGGAGAATCATAGTTACTCCCACCGGAGAATCATAGTTACTCCCACCGGAGAATCATAGTTACTCCCACCGGAGAATCATAGTTACTTACACCGGGGAATCATAGTTCCTCCCACCGGAGAATCATTGTTATTCCCACCGGAGAAACATAGTTACTCCCACCGGAGAATCATAGTTACTCCCACCGGAGAATCATAGTTACTCCCACCGGAGAATCATAGTTACTCCCACCGGAGAATCATAGTTACTCCCACCGGAGAATCATAGTTACTCCCTCCGGGGAATCATAGTTACTCCCACCAAAAAATCATAGTTACTCCCACGGGAGAATCATAGTTATTCCCACCGGAGAATCGTAGTTACTCCCACCGGGGAATCGTAGTTACTCCCACCGAAGAATCATAGTTACTCCCACCGAAGAATCATAGTTACTCCCACTGAAGAATCATAGTTACTGCCACCGAAGAATCATAGTTACTCCCACCGGAGAATCATAGTTACTCCCACCGGAGAATCATAGTTACTCCCACAGGAGAATCATAGTTACCCCCACCGGGGAATCATTGTTACTCCCACCGGAGAATCATAGTTACTCCCGCCGGGGAATCATATTTACTCCCACCGTAGAATCATAGTTACTCCCACCGGAGAATCGTAGTTACTCCCACCGGGGAATCATAGTTTCTCCCACCAAAGAATCATAGTTACTCCCACCGGAGAATCATAGTTATTCCCACCGGAGAAGCATAGTTACTCCCACCGAAGAATCATAGTTACTCCCACCGGAGAATCATAGTTATTCCCACCGGAGAATCATAAGCGAATATGTAATCGTAATCCTGAGGAAATTCCGCGTCATATGACACCCCATCGGAGTGTCATAGTTACTCCCACCGAAGAATCATAGTTGCTCCCACCGAAGAATCATAGTTACTCCCACCGAAGAATCATAGTTACTCCCACCGAGGAATCATAGTTACTCCCACCGAAGAATCATAGTTACTCCCATCGAAGAATCATAGTTACTCCCACCGAAGAATCATAGTTACTCCCACCGAAGAATCATAGTTACTCCCACCGAAGAATCATAGTTACTCCCACCGAAGAATCATAGTTACTCCCACCGAAGAATCATAGTTACTCCCACCGAAGAATCATAGTTACTCCCACCGAAGAATCATAGTTACTCCCACCGAAGAATCATAGTTACTCCCACCGAAGAATCATAGTTACTCCCACCGAAGAATCATAGTTACTCCCACCGAGGAATCATAGTTACTCCCACCGAAGAATCATAGTTATTCCCACCGAAGAATCATAGTTACCCCCACCGAAGAATCATAGTTACTCCCACCGAAAAATCATAGTTACTCCCACCTAAGAATCATAGTTACTCCCACCGAAGAATCATAGTTACTCCCACCGAAGAATCATAGTTACTCCCACCGAAGAATCATAGTTACTCCCACCGAAGAATCATAGTTACTCCCACCGAAAAATCATAGTTACTCCCACCGAAGAATCATAGTTACTCCCACCGAAGAATCATAGTTACTCCCACCGAAGAATCATAGTTACTCCCACCGAAGAATCATAGTTACTCCCACCGAAGAATCATAGTTATTCCCACCGAAGAATCATAGTTACCCCCACCGAAGAATCATAGTTACTCCCACCGAAGAATCATAGTTACTCCCACCTAAGAATCATAGTTACTCCCACCGAAGAATCATAGTTACTCCCACCGAAGAATCATAGTTACTCCCACCGAAGAATCATAGTTACTCCCACCGAAGAATCATAGTTACTCCCACCGAAGAATCATAGTTACTCCCAATGAAAAATCATAGTTACTCCCACCGAAGAATCATAGTTACTCCCACCGAAGAATCATAGTTACTCCCACCGAAGAATCATAGTTCCTCCCACCGAAGAATCATAGTTACTCCCACCGAAGAATCATAGTTACTCCCACCGAAGAATCATAGAAACTCCCACCGAAGAATCATAGTTACTCCCACCGAAGTATCATAGTTACTCCCACCGAAAAATCATAGTTACTCCCACCGAAGAATCATAGTTACTCCCACCGAAGAATCATAGTTACTCCCACCGAAGAATCATAGTTACTCCCACCGAAGAATCATAGTTACTCCCACCGAAGAATCATAGTTACTCCCACCGAAGAATCATAGTTCCTCCCACCGAAGAATCATAGTTACTCCCACCGAAGAATCATAGTTACTCCCACCGAAGAATCATAGTTACTCCCACCGAAGAATCATAGTTACTCCCACCGAAGAATCATAGTTACTCCCACCGAAGAATCATAGTTACTCCCAATGAAGAATCATAGTTACTCCCACCGAAGAATCATAGTTACTCCCACCGAAGAATCATAGTTACTCCCACCGAAGAATCATAGTTACTCCCACCGAAGAATCATAGTTACTCCCACCGAAGAATCATAGTTACTCCCACCGAAGAATCATAGTTACTCCCACCGAGGAATCATAGTTACTCCCACCGAAGAATCATAGTTATTCCCACCGAAGAATCATAGTTACCCCCACCGAAGAATCATAGTTACTCCCACCGAAGAATCATAGTTACTCCCACCTAAGAATCATAGTTACTCCCACCGAAGAATCATAGTTACTCCCACCGAAGAATCATAGTTACTCCCACCGAAGAATCATAGTTACTCCCACCGAAGAATCATAGTTACTCCCACCGAAGAATCATAGTTACTCCCACCGAAGAATCATAGTTACTCCCACCGAAGAATCATAGTTACTCCCACCGAAGAATCATAGTTACTCCCACCGAAGAATCATAGTTACTCCCACCGAAGAATCATAGTTATTCCCACCGAAGAATCATAGTTACCCCCACCGAAGAATCATAGTTACTCCCACCGAAGAATCATAGTTACTCCCACCTAAGAATCATAGTTACTCCCACCGAAGAATCATAGTTACTCCCACCGAAGAATCATAGTTACTCCCACCGAAGAATCATAGTTACTCCCACCGAAGAATCATAGTTACTCCCACCGAAGAATCATAGTTACTCCCACCGAAGAATCATAGTTACTCCCACCGAAGAATCATAGTTACTCCCACCGAAGAATCATAGTTACTCCCACCGAAGAATCATAGTTACTCCCACCGAAGAATCATAGTTACTCCCACCGAAGAATCATAGTTACTCCCACCGAAGAATCATAGTTACTCCCACCGAAGAATCATAGTTACTCCCACCGAAGAATCATAGTTACTCCCAATGAAAAATCATAGTTACTCCCACCGAAGAATCATAGTTACTCCCACCGAAGAATCATAGTTACTCCCACCGAAGAATCATAGTTACTCCCACCGAAGAATCATAGTTACTCCCAATGAAGAATCATAGTTACTCCCACCGAAGAATCATAGTTACTCCCACCGAAGAATCATAGTTACTCCCACCGAAGAATCATAGTTACTCCCACCGAAGAATCATAGTTACTCCCACCGAAGAATCATAGTTACTCCCACCGAAGAATCATAGTTACTCCCACCGAAGAATCATAGTTACTCCCACCGAAGAATCATAGTTACTCCCACCGAAGAATCATAGTTACTCCCACCGAAGAATCATAGTTACTAACACCGAAGAATCATAGTTACTCCCACCGAAGAATCATAGTTACTCCCACCGAAGAATCATAGTTACTAACACCGAAGAATCATAGTTACTCCCACCGAAGAATCATAGTTACTCCCACCGAAGAATCATAGTTACTCCCACCGAAGAATCATAGTTACTCCCACCGAAGAATCATAGTTACTCCCACCGAAGAATCATAGTTACTCCCACCGAAGAATCATAGTTACTCTCACCGAAGAATCATAGTTACTCCCACCGAAGAATCATAGTTACTCCCACCGAAGAATCATAGTTACTCCCACCGAAGAATCATAGTTACTCCCACCGAAGAATCATAGTCACTCCCACCGAAGAATCATAGTTACTCCCACCGAAGAATCATAGTTACTCCCACCGAAGAATCATAGTTACTCCCACCGAAGAATCATAGTTACTCCCACCGAAGAATCATAGTTACTCCCACCGAAGAATCATAGTTAGTCCCACCGAAGAATCATAGTTACTCCCACCGAAGAATCATAGTTACTCCCACCGAAGAATCATAGTTCCTCCCACCGAAGAATCATAGTTACTCCCACCGAAGAATCATAGTTACTCCCACCGAAGAATCATAGTTACTCCCACCGAAGAATCATAGTTACTCCCACCGAAGAATCATAGTTACTCCCACCGAAGAATCATAGTTACTCCCACCGAAGAATCATAGTTACTCCCACCGAAGAATCATAGTTACTCCCACCGAAGAATCATAGTTACTCCCACCGAAGAATCATAGTTACTCCCACCGAAGAATCATAGTTACTCCCACCGAAGAATCATAGTTACTCCCACCGAAGAATCATAGTTACTCCCACCGAAGAATCATAGTTACTCCCACCGAAGAATCATAGTTACTCCCACCGAAGAATCATAGTTACTCCCACCGAAGAATCATAGTTACTCCCACCGAAGAATCATAGTTATTCCCACCGAAGAATCATAGTTACCCCCACCGAAGAATCATAGTTACTCCCACCGAAGAATCATAGTTACTCCCACCTAAGAATCATAGTTACTCCCACCGAAGAATCATAGTTACTCCCACCGAAGAATCATAGTTACTCCCACCGAAGAATCATAGTTACTCCCAATGAAGAATCATAGTTACTCCCACCGAAGAATCATAGTTACTCCCACCGAAGAATCATAGTTACTCCCACCGAAGAATCATAGTTACTCCCACCGAAGAATCATAGTTACTCCCACCGAAGAATCATAGTTACTCCCACCGAAGAATCATAGTTCCTCCCACCGAAGAATCATAGTTACTCCCACCGAAGAATCATAGTTACTCCCACCGAAGAATCATAGTTACTCCCACCGAAGAATCATAGTTACTCCCACCGAAGAATCATAGTTACTCCCACCGAAGAATCATAGTTACTCCCACCGAAGAATCATAGTTACTCCCACCGAAGAATCATAGTTCCTCCCACCGAAGAATCATAGTTACTCCCACCGAAGAATCATAGTTACTCCCACCGAAGAATCATAGTTACTCCCACCGAAGAATCATAGTTACTCCCACCGAAGAATCATAGTTACTAACACCGAAGAATCATAGTTACTCCCACCGAAGAATCATAGTTACTCCCACCGAAGAATCATAGTTACTAACACCGAAGAATCATAGTTACTCCCACCGAAGAATCATAGTTACTCCCACCGAAGAATCATAGTTACTCCCACCGAAGAATCATAGTTACTCCCACCGAAGAATCATAGTTACTCCCACCGAAGAATCATAGTCACTCCCACCGAAGAATCATAGTTACTCCCACCGAAGAATCATAGTTACTCCCACCGAAGAATCATAGTTACTCCCACCGAAGAATCATAGTTACTCCCACCGAAGAATCATAGTTACTCCCACCGAAGAATCATAGTTACTCCCACCGAAGAATCATAGTTACTAACATCGAAGAATCATAGTTACTCCCACCGAAGAATCATAGTTACTCCCACCGAAGAATCATGGTTACTCCCACCGAAGAATCATAGTTACTCCCACCGAAGAATCATAGTTACTCCCACCGAAGAATCATAGTTACTCCCACGGAAGAATCATAGTTACACCCACCGAAGAATCATAGTTACTCCCACCGAAGAATCATAGTAACTCCCACCGAAGAATCATAGTAACTCCCACCGAAGAATCATAGTTACTCCCACCGAACAATCATAGTTACTCCCACCGAAGAATCATAGTTACTCCCACCGAAGAATCATAGTTACTCCCACCGAAGAATCATAGTTACTCCCACCGAAGAATCATAGTTACTCCCACCGAAGAATCATAGTTACTCCCACCGAAGAATCATAGTTACTCCCACCGAAGAATCATAGTTACTCCCACCGAAGAATCATAGTTACTAACATCGAAGAATCATAGTTACTCCCACCAAAGAATCATAGTTACTCCCACCGGAGAATCATAGTTACTCCCGCCGGGGAATCATATTTACTCCCACCGGAGAATCATAGTTATTCCCACCGGAGAATCATAGTTACTCCCACCGGAGAATCATAGTTACTCCCACCGGAGAATCATAGTTACTCCCACCGGAGAATCATAGTTACTCCCACCGGAGAATCATAGTTACTTACACCGGGGAATCATAGTTCCTCCCACCGGAGAATCATTGTTATTCCCACCGGAGAAACATAGTTACTCCCACCGGAGAATCATAGTTACTCCCACCGGAGAATCATAGTTACTCCCACCGGAGAATCATAGTTACTCCCACCGGAGAATCATAGTTACTCCCACCGGAGAATCATAGTTACTCCCTCCGGGGAATCATAGTTACTCCCACCAAAAAATCATAGTTACTCCCACGGGAGAATCATAGTTATTCCCACCGGAGAATCGTAGTTACTCCCACCGGGGAATCGTAGTTACTCCCACCGAAGAATCATAGTTACTCCCACCGAACAATCATAGTTACTCCCACCGAAGAATCATAGTTACTCCCACCGAAGAATCATAGTTACTCCCACCGAAGAATCATAGTTACTCCCACCGAAGAATCATAGTTACTCCCACCGAAGAATCATAGTTACTCCCACCGAAGGATCATAGTTACTCCCACCGAAGAATCATAGTTACTCCCACCGAAGAATCATAGTTCCTCCCACCGAAGAATCATAGTTACTCCCACCGAAGAATCATAGTTACTCCCACCGAAGAATCATAGTTACTCCCACCGAAGAATCATAGTTACTCCCACCGAAGAATCATAGTTACTAACACCGAAGAATCATAGTTACTCCCACCGAAGAATCATAGTTACTCCCACCGAAGAATCATAGTTACTAACACCGAAGAATCATAGTTACTCCCACCGAAGAATCATAGTTACTCCCACCGAAGAATCATAGTTACTCCCACCGAAGAATCATAGTTACTCCCACCGAAGAATCATAGTTACTCCCACCGAAGAATCATAGTTACTCCCACCGAAGAATCATAGTTACTCTCACCGAAGAATCATAGTTACTCCCACCGAAGAATCATAGTTACTCCCACCGAAGAATCATAGTTACTCCCACCGAAGAATCATAGTTACTCCCACCGAAGAATAATAGTTACTCCCCCCGAAGAATCATAGTTACTCCCACCGAAGAATCATAGTTACTCCCACCGAAGAATCATAGTTACTCCCACCGAAGAATCATAGTTACTCCCACCGAAGAATCATAGTTACTCCCATCGAAGAATCATAGTTACTAACATCGAAGAATCATAGTTACTCCCACCGAAGAATCATAGTTACTCCCACCGAAGAATCATGGTTACTCCCACCGAAGAATCATAGTTACTCCCACCGAAGAATCATAGTTACTCCCACCGAAGAATCATAGTTACTCCCACGGAAGAATCATAGTTACACCCACCGAAGAATCATAGTTACTCCCACCGAAGAATCATAGTAACTCCCACCGAAGAATCATAGTAACTCCCACCGAAGAATCATAGTTACTCCCACCGAACAATCATAGTTACTCCCACCGAAGAATCATAGTTACTCCCACCGAAGAATCATAGTTACTCCCACCGAGGAATCATAGTTACTCCCACCGAAGAATCATAGTTACTCCCACCGAAGAATCATAGTTACTCCCACCGAAGAATCATAGTTACCCCCACCGAAGAATCATAGTTACTCCCACCGAAGAATCATAGTTACTCCCACCGAAGAATCATAGTTACTCCCACCGAAGAATCATAGTTACTCCCACCGAAGAATCATAGTTACTCCCACCGAAAAATCATAGTTACTCCCACCGAAGAATCATAGTTACTCCCACCGAAGAATCATAGTTACTCCCCTCCAAAATTCTCCTTACCCTTTTTGCCCTTCTCTTCATTTTTGGTTTCTTTTTCGTTCTTTTCCGTCCTTTTTCGTCCCTTTTATCCTTTTTCGTCCTTCTTCGTCCTTTTTCGCCGTTTTATGTCCTTTTTCGACTTTTTTCGTCCTCTTTCGTCCATCTTCGTCCTTTTTCGTCCTTAGTATCCTTTTTCGTCCTTTTTCGCCACAGTAGTCATATCCGTTTTCATTTCTTCGATAACTTCAATGGTTTTCCCAGAATCATCCTTTGAAATATTCAAAAATATGCAAAATGACCTCAATTTCCCATCAATTTTTAACAAAATTTTCGACATTTCAGTTAATATATTTTCTTGCACATTTCGGGCCGCAGAAGCCATATCCGTTTTCATTTCTTCGATAACTTCAATGGTTTTCCCAGAATCGTCCTTTGAAGTATTCAAAAATATGCAAAATGACCTCAATTTCCCATCAATTTTTAACAAAATTTTCGAAATTTCACTTAATACATTTTCTTGCACATTTCGGGCCGCAGAAGCCATATCCGTTTTCATTTCTTCGATAACTTCAAGGGTTTTCCCAGAATCGTCCTTTGAAATATTCAAAAATATGCAAAATGACCTCAATTTCCCATCAATTTTTAACAAAATTTTCGAAATTTCACTTAATACATTTTCTTGCACATTTCGGGCCGCAGAAGCCATATCCGTTTTCATTTCTTCGATAACTTCAATGGTTTTCCCAGAATCGTCCTTTGAAATGTTCAAAAATATGCAAAATGACTTCAATTTTCTACCAATTTTCAACAAAATTTTCGAAATTTCACTTAATACATTTTCTTGTAGATTTCGGGCCGCAGAAGTCAAATCCGCTTTCACCTCTTCGATAACTACCTTGGTTTATCGAGAATCGTCCTTTGAAGTACATAGTCATAGTTACTTCCCCCCAGACAAATTTGCATTTTTCTCGCTTAATTGAAGATATCCGGCAAAAGCGAATAGGGAATCGTAATCCTGAGGAAATTCCGCGTCATATGATACCCCACCTAAGAATCATAGTTACTCCCACCGAAGAATCATAGTTACTCCCACCGAAGAATCATAGTTACTCCCACCGAAGAATCATAGTTACTCCCACCGAAGAATCATAGTTACTCCCACCGAAGAATCATAGTTACTCCCACCGAAGAATCATAGTTACTCCCACCGAAGAATCATAGTTACTCCCACCGAAGAATCATAGTTACTCCCACCGAAGAATCATAGTTACTCCCACCGAGGAATCATTGTTACTCCCACCGAAGGATCATAGTTACTCCCACCGAGGAATCATAGTTACTCCCACCGAAGAATCATAGTTATTCCCACCGAAGAATCATAGTTACCCCCACCGAAGAATCATAGTTACTCCCACCGAAGAATCATAGTTACTCCCACCTAAGAATCATAGTTACTCCCACCGAAGAATCATAGTTACTCCCACCGAAGAATCATAGTTACTCCCACCGAAGAATCATAGTTACTCCCACCGAAGAATCATAGTTACTCCCACCGAAGAATCATAGTTACTCCCACCGAAGAATCATAGTTACTCCCACCGGAGAATCATAGTTATTCCCACCGGAGAAGCATAGTTACTCCCACCGAAGAATCATAGTTACTCCCACCGAAGAATCATAGTTACTCCCACCGAAGAATCATAGTTACTAACACCGAAGAATCATAGTTACTCATACCGAAGAATCATAGTTACTCCCACCGAAGAATCATAGTTACTCCCACCGAAGAATCATAGTTACTCCCACCGAAGAATCATAGTTACTCCCACCGAAGAATCATAGTTACTCCCACCGAAGAATCATAGTTACTCCCACCGAAGAATCATAGTTACCCCCACCGAAGAATCATAGTTACTCCCACCGAAGAATCATAGTTACTCCCACCGAAGAATCATAGTTACTCCCACCGAACAATCATAGTTACTCCCACCGAAGAATCATAGTTACTCCCACCGAAGAATCATAGTTACTCCCACCGAAGAATCATAGTTACTCCCACCGAAGAATCATAGTTACTCCCACCGAAGAATCATAGTTACTAACATCGAAGAATCATAGTTACTCCCACCAAAGAATCATAGTTACTCCCACCGAAGAATCATAGTTACTCCCACCGAAGAATCATAGTTACTCCCACCGAAGAATCATAGTTACTCCCACCGAAGAATCATAGTTACTCCCACCGAAGAATCATAGTTACTCCCACCGAAGAATCATAGTTACTCCCACCGAAGAATCATAGTTACTCCCACCGAAGAATCATAGTTACTAACATCGAAGAATCATTGTTACTCCCACCAAAGAATCATAGTTACTCCCACCGGAGAATCATAGTTACTCCCGCCGGGGAATCATATTTACTCCCACCGGAGAATCATAGTTATTCCCACCGGAGAATCATAGTTACTCCCACCGGAGAATCATAGTTACTCCCACCGGAGAATCATAGTTATTCCCACCGAAGAATCATAGTTACTAACACCGAAGAATCATAGTTACCCCCACCGAAGAATCATAGTTACTCCCACCGAAGAATCATAGTTATTCCCACCGAAGAATCATAGTTACCCCCACCGAAGAATCATAGTTACTCCCACCGAAGAATCATAGTTACTCCCACCTAAGAATCATAGTTACTCCCACCGAAGAATCATAGTTACTCCCACCGAAGAATCATAGTTACTCCCACCGAAGAATCATAGTTACTCCCACCGAAGAATCATAGTTACTCCCACCGAAGAATCATAGTTACTCCCACCGAAGAATCATAGTTACTCCCACCGGAGAATCATAGTTATTCCCACCGGAGAAGCATAGTTACTCCCACCGAAGAATCATAGTTACTCCCACCGAAGAATCATAGTTACTCCCACCGAAGAATCATAGTTACTCCCACCGAAGAATCATAGTTACTCCCACCGAAGAATCATAGTTACTCCCACCGAAGAATCATAGTTACTCCCACCGAAGAATCATAGTTACTCCCACCGAAGAATAATAGTTACTCCCCCCGAAGAATCATAGTTACTCCCACCGAAGAATCATAGTTACTCCCACCGAAGAATCATAGTTACTCCCACCGAAGAATCATAGTTACTCCCACCGAAGAATCATAGTTACTCCCATCGAAGAATCATAGTTACTAACATCGAAGAATCATAGTTACTCCCACCGAAGAATCATAGTTACTCCCACCGAAGAATCATGGTTACTCCCACCGAAGAATCATAGTTACTCCCACCGAAGAATCATAGTTACTCCCACCGAAGAATCATAGTTACTCCCACGGAAGAATCATAGTTACACCCACCGAAGAATCATAGTTACTCCCACCGAAGAATCATAGTAACTCCCACCGAAGAATCATAGTAACTCCCACCGAAGAATCATAGTTACTCCCACCGAACAATCATAGTTACTCCCACCGAAGAATCATAGTTACTCCCACCGAAGAATCATAGTTACTCCCACCGAGGAATCATAGTTACTCCCACCGAAGAATCATAGTTACTCCCACCGAAGAATCATAGTTACTCCCACCGAAGAATCATAGTTACCCCCACCGAAGAATCATAGTTACTCCCACCGAAGAATCATAGTTACTCCCACCGAAGAATCATAGTTACTCCCACCGAAGAATCATAGTTACTCCCACCGAAGAATCATAGTTACTCCCACCGAAAAATCATAGTTACTCCCACCGAAGAATCATAGTTACTCCCACCGAAGAATCATAGTTACTCCCCTCCAAAATTCTCCTTACCCTTTTTGCCCTTCTCTTCATTTTTGGTTTCTTTTTCGTTCTTTTCCGTCCTTTTTCGTCCCTTTTATCCTTTTTCGTCCTTCTTCGTCCTTTTTCGCCGTTTTATGTCCTTTTTCGACTTTTTTCGTCCTCTTTCGTCCATCTTCGTCCTTTTTCGTCCTTAGTATCCTTTTTCGTCCTTTTTCGCCACAGTAGTCATATCCGTTTTCATTTCTTCGATAACTTCAATGGTTTTCCCAGAATCATCCTTTGAAATATTCAAAAATATGCAAAATGACCTCAATTTCCCATCAATTTTTAACAAAATTTTCGACATTTCAGTTAATATATTTTCTTGCAAATTTCGGGCCGCAGAAGCCATATCCGTTTTCATTTCTTCGATAACTTCAATGGTTTTCCCAGAATCGTCCTTTGAAATGTTCAAAAATATGCAAAATGACCTCAATTTTCTACCAATTTTCAACAAAATTTTCGAAATTTCACTTAATACATTTTCTTGTAGATTTCGGGCCGCAGAAGTCAAATCCGCTTTCACCTCTTCGATAACTACCTTGGTTTATCGAGAATCGTCCTTTGAAGTACATAGTCATAGTTACTTCCCCCCAGACAAATTTGCATTTTTCTCGCTTAATTGAAGATATCCGGCAAAAGCGAATAGGGAATCGTAATCCTGAGGAAATTCCGCGTCATATGATACCCCACCTAAGAATCATAGTTACTCCCACCGAAGAATCATAGTTACTCCCACCGAAGAATCATAGTTACTCCCACCTAAGAATCATAGTTACTCCCACCGAAGAATCATAGTTACTCCCACCGAAGAATCATAGTTACTCCCACCGAAGAATCATAGTTACTCCCACCGAAGAATCATAGTTACTCCCACCGAAGAATCATAGTTACTCCCACCGAAGAATCATAGTTACTCCCACCGAAGAATCATAGTTACTCCCACCGAAGAATCATAGTTACTCCCACCGAAGAATCATAGTTACTCCCACCTAAGAATCATAGTTACTCCCACCGAAGAATCATAGTTACTCCCACCATAGAATCATAGTTACTCCCACCGAAGAATCATAGTTACTCTCACCCAAGAATCATAGTTACTCCCACCGAAGAATCATAGTTACTCCCACCGAAGAATCATAGTTACTCCCACCTAAGAATCATAGTTACTCCCACCGAAGAATCATAGTTACTCCCACCATAGAATCATAGTTACTCCCACCGAAGAATCATAGTTACTCTCACCCAAGAATCATAGTTACTCCCACCGAAGAATCATAGTTACTCCCACCGAAGAATCATAGTTACTCCCACCGAAGAATCATAGTTACTAACACCGAAGAATCATAGTTACTCCCACCGAAGAATCATAGTTACTCCCACCGAAGAATCATAGTTACTCCCACCGAAGAATCATAGTTACTCCCACCGAAGAATCATAGTTACTCCCACCGAAGAATCATAGTTACTCCCACCGAAGAATCATAGTTACTCCCACCGAAGAATCATAGTTACTCCCACCGAAGAATCATAGTGACTCCCACCGAAGAATCATAGTTACTCCCACCTAAGAATCATAGTTACTTCCACCGAAGAATCATAGTTACTCCCACCGAAGAATCATAGTTACTCCCACCGAAGAATCATAGTTACTCCCACCGAAGAATCATAGTTACTAACACCGAAGAATCATAGTTACCCCCACCGAAGAATCATAGTTACTCCCACCGAAGAATCATAGTTACTCCCACCGAAGAATCATAGTTACTCCCACCGAAGAATCATAGTTACTCCCACCGAAGAATCATAGTTACTAACATCGAAGAATCATAGTTACTCCCACCGAAGAATCATAGTTACTCCCACCGAAGAATCATAGTTACTCCCACCGAAGAATCATAGTTACTCCCACCGAAGAATCATAGTTACTCCCACCGAAGAATCATAGTTACTCCCACCGAAGAATCATAGTTACTCCCACCTAAGAATCATAGTTACTCCCACCGAAGAATCATAGTTACTCCCACCGAAGAATCATAGTTACTCCCACCGAAGAATCATAGTTACTCCCACCGAAGAATCATAGTTACTCCCACCGAAGAATCATAGTTACTCCCACCGAAGAATCATAGTTACTCCCACCGAAGAATCATAGTTACTCCCACCGAAGAATCATAGTTACTCCCACCGAAGAATCATAGTTACTCCCACCGAAGAATCATAGTTACTCCCACCGAAGAATCATAGTTACTCCCACCGAAGAATCATAGTTACTCCCACCGAAGAATCATAGTTACTCCCACCGAAGAATCATAGAAACTCCCACCGAAGAATCATAGTTACTCCCACCGAAATATCATAGTTACTCCCACCGAAGAATCATAGTTACTCCCAATGAAGAATCATAGTTACTCCCACCGAAGAATCATAGTTACTAACACCGAAGAATCATAGTTACTCCCACCGAAGAATCATAGTTACTCCCACCGAAGAATCATAGTTACTCCCACCGAAGAATCATAGTTACTCTCACCGAAGAATCATAGTTACTCCCACCGAAGAATCATAGTTACTCCCACCGAAGAATCATAGTTACTCCCACCGAAGAATCATAGTTACTCCCACCGAAGAATCATAGTTACTCCCACCGAAGAATCATAGAAACTCCCACCGAAGAATCATAGTTACTCCCACCGAAATATCATAGTTACTCCCACCGAAGAATCATAGTTACTCCCACCGAAGAATCATAGTTACTCCCACCGAAGAATCATAGTTACTCCCACCGAAGAATCATAGTTACTCCCACCGAAGAATCATAGTTACTCCCACCGAAGAATCATAGTTACTCCCACCGAAGAATCATAGTTCCTCCCACCGAAGAATCATAGAAACTCCCACCGAAGAATCATAGTTACTCCAACCGAAGAATCATAGTTACTCCCACCGAAGAATCATAGTTACTCCCACCGAAGAATCATAGTTACTCCCACCGAAGAATCATAGTTACTCCCACCGAAGAATCATAGTTACTCCCACCGAAGAATCATAGTTACTCCCACCGAAGAATCATAGTTACTCCCACCGAAGAATCATAGTTACTCCCACCGAAGAATCATAGTTACTCCCAATGAAGAATCATAGTTACTCCCACCGAAGAATCATAGTTACTCCCACCGAAGAATCATAGTTACTCCCACCGAAGAATCATAGTTACTCCCACCGAAGAATCATAGTTACTAACACCGAAGAATCATAGTTACTCCCACCGAAGAATCATAGTTACTCCCACCGAAGAATCATAGTTACTCCCACCGAAGAATCATAGTTACTCCCACCGAAGAATCATAGTTACTCCCACCGAAGAATCATAGTTACTCCCACCGAAGAATCATAGTTACTCTCACCGAAGAATCATAGTTACTCCCACCGAAGAATCATAGTTACTCCCACCGAAGAATCATAGTTACTCCCACCGAAGAATCATAGTTACTCCCACCGAAGAATCATAGTCACTCCCACCGAAGAATCATAGTTACTCCCACCGAAGAATCATAGTTACTCCCACCGAAGAATCATAGTTACTCCCACCGAAGAATCATAGTTACTCCCACCGAAGAATCATAGTTACTCCCACCGAAGAATCATAGTTACTCCCACCGAAGAATCATAGTTACTCCCACCGAAGAATCATAGTTACTCCCACCGAAGAATCATAGTTACTCCCACCGAAGAATCATAGTTACTCCCACCGAAGAATCATAGTTACTCCCACCGAGGAATCATAGTTACTCCCACCGAAGAATCATAGTTACTCCCACCGAAGAATCATAGTTACTCCCACCGAAGAATCATAGTTACTCCCACCGAAGAATCATAGTTACTCCCACCGAAGAATCATAGTTACTCCCACCGAAGAATCATAGTTACTCCCACCGAAGAATCATAGTTACTCCCACCGAAGAATCATAGTTACTCCCACCGAAGAATCATAGTTATTCCCACCGAAGAATCATAGTTACTCCCACCGAAGAATCATAGTTACTCCCACCGAAGAATCATAGTTACTCCCACCGAAGAATCATAGTTACTCCCACCGAAGAATCATAGTTACTCCCACCGAAGAATCATAGTTACTCCCACCGAGGAATCATAGTTACTCCCACCGAAGAATCATAGTTAGTCCCACCGAAGAATCATAGTTACTCCCACCGAAGAATCATAGTTACTCCCACCGAAGAATCATAGTTACTCCCACCGAAGAATCATAGAAACTCCCACCGAAGAATCATAGTTACTCCCACCGAAGAATCATAGTTACTCCCACCGAAGAATCATAGTTACTCCCACCGAAGAATCATAGTTACTCCCACCGAAGAATCATAGTTACTCCCACCGAAGAATCATAGTTCCTCCCACCGAAGAATCATAGTTACTCCCACCGAAGAATCATAGTTACTCCCACCGAAGAATCATAGAAACTCCCACCGAAGAATCATAGAAACTCCCACCGGAGAATCATAGTTACTCCCACCGAAGAATCATAGTTACTCCCACCGAAGAATCATAGTTACTCCCACCGAAGAATCATAGTTACTCCCACCGAAGAATCATAGTTACTCCCACCGAAGAATCATAGTTACTCCCACCGAAGAATCATAGTTACTCCCACCGAAGAATCATAGTTACTCCCACCGAAGAATCATAGTTACTCCCACCGAAGAATCATAGTTACTCCCACCGAAGAATCATAGTTACTCCCACCGAGGAATCATAGTTACTCCCACCGAAGAATCATAGTTATTCCCACCGAAGAATCATAGTTACCCCCACCGAAGAATCATAGTTACTCCCACCGAAGAATCATAGTTACTCCCACCTAAGAATCATAGTTACTCCCACCGAAGAATCATAGTTACTCCCACCGAAGAATCATAGTTACTCCCACCGAAGAATCATAGTTACTCCCACCGAAGAATCATAGTTACTCCCACCGAAGAATCATAGTTACTCCCACCGAAGAATCATAGTTACTCCCACCGAAGAATCATAGTTACTCCCACCGAAGAATCATAGTTACTCCCACCGAAGAATCATAGTTACTCCCACCGAAGAATCATAGTTACTCCCACCGAAGAATCATAGTTACTCCCACCGAAGAATCATAGTTACTCCCACCGAAGAATCATAGTTACTCCCACCGAAGAATCATAGTTACTCCCACCGAAGAATCATAGTTACTCCCACCGAAGAATCATAGTTACTCCCACCGAAGAATCATAGTTACTCCCACCGAAGAATCATAGTTACTCCCACCGAAGAATCATAGTTACTCCCACCGAAGAATCATAGTTACTCCCACCGAGGAATCATAGTTACTCCCACCGAAGAATCATAGTTATTCCCACCGAAGAATCATAGTTACCCCCACCGAAGAATCATAGTTACTCCCACCGAAGAATCATAGTTACTCCCACCGAAGGATCATAGTTACTCCCACCGAAGAATCATAGTTACTAACATCGAAGAATCATAGTTACTCCCACCGAAGAATCATAGTTACTCCCACCGAAGAAACATAGTTACTCCCACCGAAGAATCATAGTTACTCCCACCGAAGAATCATAGTTACTCCCACCGAAGAATCATAGTTACTCCCACCGAAGAATCATAGTTACTCCCACCGAAGGATCATAGTTACTCCCACCGAAGAATCATAGTTACTAACATCGAAGAATCATAGTTACTCCCACCGAAGAATCATAGTTACTCCCACCGGAGAAACATAGTTACTCCCACCGAAAAATCATAGTTACTCCCACCGAAGAATCATAGTTACTCCCACCGAAGAATCATAGTTACTCCCACCGAAGAATCATAGTTACTCCCACCGAAGGATCATAGTTACTCCCACCGAAGAATCATAGTTACTAACATCGAAGAATCATAGTTACTCCCACCGAAGAATCATAGTTACTCCCACCGGAGAAACATAGTTACTCCCACCGAAGAATCATAGTTACTCCCACCGAAGAATCATAGTTACTCCCACCGAAGAATCATAGTTACTCCCACCGAAGAATCATAGTTACTCCCACCGAAGAATCATAGTTACTAACACCGAAGAATCATAGTTACTCCCACCGAAGAATCATAGTTACTCCCACCGAAGAATCATAGTTACTCCCACCGAAGAATCATAGTTACTCCCACCGAAGAATCATAGTTACTCCCACCTAAGAATCATAGTTACTCCCACCGAAGAATCATAGTTACTCCCACCGAAGAATCATAGTTACTCCCACCGAAGAATCATAGTTACTCCCACCGAAGAATCATAGTTACTCCCACCGAAGAATCATAGTTACTCCCACCGAAGAATCATAGTTACGAACACCGCAGAATCATAGTTACTCCCACCGAAGAATCATAGTTACTCCCACCGAAGAATCATAGTTACTCCCACCTAAGAATCATAGTTACTCCCACCGAAGAATCATAGTTACTCCCACCGAAGAATCATAGTTACTCCCACCGAAGAATCATAGTTACTCCCACCGAAGAATCATAGTTACTCCCACCGAAGAATCATAGTTACTCCCACCGAAGAATCATAGTTACTCCCACCGAAGAATCATAGTTACTCCCACCGAAGAATCATAGTTACTAACACCGAAGAATCATAGGTACTCCCACCGAAGAATCATAGTTACTCCCACCGAAGAATCATAGTTACTCCCACCGAAGAATCATAGTTACTCCCACCGAAGAATCATTGTTACTCCCACCGAAGAATCATAGTTACCCCCACCGAAGAATCATAGTTACTCCCACCGAAGAATCATAGTTACTCCCACCGAAGAATCATAGTTACTCCCACCGAGGAATCATAGTTACTCCCACCGAAGAATCATAGTTACTCCCACCGAAGAATCATAGTTACCCCCACCGAAGAATCATGGTTACTCCCACCGAAGAATCATAGTTACTCCCACCGAAGAATCATAGTTACTCCCACCGAAGAATCATAGTTACTCCCACCATAGAATCATAGTTACTCCCACCGAAGAATCATAGTTACTCCCACCGAAGAATCATAGTTACTCCCACCGAAGAATCATAGTTACTCCCACCGAAGAATCATAGTTACTCCCACCGAAGAATCATAGTTACTCCCACCGAAGAATCATAGTTACTCCCACCGAAGGATCATAGTTACTCCCACCGAAGAATCATAGTTACTAACACCGAAGAATCATAGTTACTCCCACCGAAGAATCATAGTTACTCCCACCGAAGAATCATAGTTACTCCCCTCCAAAATTCTCCTTACCCTTTTTGCCCTTCTCTTCATTTTTGGTTTCTTTTTCGTTCTTTTCCGTCCTTTTTCGTCCCTTTTATCCTTTTTCGTCCTTCTTCGTCCTTTTTCGCCGTTTTATGGCCTTTTTCGACTTTTTTCGTCCTCTTTCGTCCATCTTCGTCCTTTTTCGTCCTTAGTATCCTTTTTCGTCCTTTTTCGCCACAGTAGTCATATCCGTTTTCATTTCTTCGATAACTTCAATGGTTTTCCCAGAATCATCCTTTGAAATATTCAAAAATATGCAAAATGACCTCAATTTCCCATCAATTTTTAACAAAATTTTCGACATTTCAGTTAATATATTTTCTTGCACATTTCGGGCCGCAGAAGCCATATCCGTTTTCATTTCTTCGATAACTTCAATGGTTTTCCCAGAATCGTCCTTTGAAATATTCAAAAATATGCAAAATGACCTCAATTTCCCATCAATTTTTAACAAAATTTTCGAAATTTCACTTAATACATTTTCTTGCACATTTCGGGCCGCAGAAGCCATATCCGTTTTCATTTCTTCGATAACTTCAAGGGTTTTCCCAGAATCGTCCTTTGAAATGTTCAAAAATATGCAAAATGACCTCAATTTTCTACCAATTTTCAACAAAATTTTCGAAATTTCACTTAATACATTTTCTTGTAGATTTCGGGCCGCAGAAGTCAAATCCGCTTTCACCTCTTCGATAACTACCTTGGTTTATCGAGAATCGTCCTTTGAAGTACATAGTCATAGTTACTTCCCCCCAGACAAATTTGCATTTTTCTCGCTTAATTGAAGATATCCGGCAAAAGCGAATAGGGAATCGTAATCCTGAGGAAATTCCGCGTCATATGATACCCCACCTAAGAATCATAGTTACTCCCACCGAAGAATCATAGTTACTCCCACCGAAGAATCATAGTTACTCCCACCGAAGAATCATAGTTACTCCCACCGAAGAATCATAGTTACTCCCAGCGAAGAATCATAGTTACTCACACCGAAGAATCATAGTTACTCCCACCGAAGAATCATAGTTACTCCCACCGAAGAATCATAGTTACTAACATCGAAGAATCATTGTTACTCCCACCGAAGAATCATAGTTACTCCCTCCGAAGAATCATAGTTACTCCCACCGAAGAATCATAGTTACTCCCACCGAAGAATCATAGTTACTCCCACCGAAGAATCATAGTTACTCCCACCGAAGAATCATAGTTACTCCCACCGAAGAATCATAGTTACTCCCACCGGAGAATCATAGTTATTCCCACCGGAGAAGCATAGTTACTCCCACCGAAGAATCATAGTTACTCCCACCGGAGAATCATAGTTATTCCCACCGGAGAATCATAAGCGAATATGTAATCGTAATCCTGAGGAAATTCCATTGAAGTTATCGAAGAAATGAAAACGGATATGGCTTCTGCGGCCCGAAATGTGCAAGAAAATATATTAACTGAAATGTCGAAAATTTTGTTAAAAATTGATGGGAAATTGAGGTCATTTTGCATATTTTTGAATATTTCAAAGGATGATTCTGGGAAAACCATTGAAGTTATCGAAGAAATGAAAACGGATATGACTACTGTGGCGAAAAAGGACGAAAAAGGATACTAAGGACGAAAAAGGACGAAGATGGACGAAAGAGGACGAAAAAAGTCGAAAAAGGACATAAAAGGGCGACAAAGGACTAAGAAGGACGAAAAAGGATAAAAGGGACGAAAAAGGACGGAATAGAACGAAAAAAAAAGAAAAATGAAGAGAACGGCAAAAAGGGTAAAAAGAACTTTGTAGGGGAGTTACTTTGATTCTTCGGTGTGAGTAACTATGATTCCCCGGTGGGAGTAACTATGATTCTCCGGTGGGAGTAACTATGATTCTCCGGTGGGAGTAACTATGACTCTCCGGTGGGAGTAACTATGATTCTTCATTGGGAGTAACTATGATTCTTCGGTGGGAGTAACTATGATTCTTCGGTGGGAGTAACTATGATTCTTCGGTGGGAGTAACTATGATTCTTCGGTGGGAGTAACTATGATTCTTCGGTGGGAGTAACTATGATTCTTCGGTGGGAGTAACTATGATTCTTCGGTGGGAGTAACTATGATTCTTCATTGGGAGTAACTATGATTCTTCGGTGGGAGTAACTATGATATTTCGGTGGGAGTAACTATGATTCTTCGGTGGGAGTTTCTATGATTCTTCGGTGGGAGTAACTATGATTCTTCGGTTGGAGTAACTATGATTCTTCGGTGGGAGTAACTATGATTCTTCGGTGGGAGTAACTATGATTCTTCGGTGGGAGTAACTATGATTCTTCGGTGGGAGTAACTATGATTCTTCGGTGGGAGTAACTATGATTCTTCGGTGGGAGTAACTATGATTCTTCGGTGGGAGTAACTATGATTCTTCGGTGGGAGTAACTATGATTCTTTGGTGGGAGTAACTATGATTCTTCGGTGGGAGTAACTATGATTCTTCGGTGGGAGTAACTATGATTCTTCGGTGGGAGTAACTATGATTCTTAGGTGGGAGTAACTATGATTCCCCGGTGGGAGTAACTGTGATTCTACGGTGGGAGTAAATATGATTCCCCGGCGGGAGTAACTATGATTCTCCGGTGGGAGTAACTATGATTCTCCGGTGGGAGTAACTATGATTCTCCGGTGGGAATAACTATGATTCTCCGGTGGGAGTAACTACGATTCTCCGGTGGGAGTAACTACGATTCTACGGTGGGAGTAAATATGATTCCCCGGCGGGAGTAACTATGATTCTCCGGTGGGAGTAACAATGATTCCCCGGTGGGGGTAACTATGATTCTCCGGTGGGAGTAACTATGATTCTCCGGTGGGAGTAACTATGATTCTCCGGTGGGAGTAACTATGATTCTTCGGTGGCAGTAACTATGATTCCCCGGTGGGAGTAACTACGATTCTCCGGTGGGAGTAACTATGATTCTCCGGTGGGAGTAACTATGATTCTACGGCGGGAGTAACTACGATTCCCCGGTGGGAGTAACTACGATTCTCCGGTGGGAATAACTATGATTCTCCCGTGGGAGTAACTATGATTCTCCGGTGGGAGTAACTATGATTCTTCGGTGGGAGTAACTATGATTCTCCGGTGGGAATAACTATGATTCTCCGGTGGGAGTAACTATGATTCTTCGGTGGGAGTAACTATGATTCCCCGGTGGGAGTAACTATGATTCTCCGGTGGGAATAACTATGATTCTCCGGTGGGAGTAACTACGATTCTCCGGTGGGAGTAACTATGATTCTACGGTGGGAGTAAATATGATTCCCCGGCGGGAGTAACTATGATTCTCCGGTGGGAGTAACAATGATTCCCCGGTGGGGGTAACTATGATTCTCCGGTGGGAGTAACTATGATTCTCCGGTGGGAGTAACTATGATTCTCCGGTGGGAGTAACTATGATTCTTCGGTGGCAGTAACTATGATTCCCCGGTGGGAGTAACTACGATTCTCCGGTGGGAGTAACTATGATTCTCCGGTGGGAGTAACTATGATTCTACGGCGGGAGTAACTACGATTCCCCGGTGGGAGTAACTACGATTCTCCGGTGGGAATAACTATGATTATCCGGTGGGAGTAACTATGATTCTTCGGTGGGAGTAACTATGTTTCTCCGGTGGGAATAACTATGATTCTCCGGTGGGAGTAACTATGATTCTCCGGTGGGAGTAACTATGATTCTCCGGTGGGAGTAACTATGATTCTCCGGTGGGAGTAACTATGATTCTCCGGTGGGAATAACTATGATTTTCCGGTGGGAGTAACTATGTTTCTCCGGTGGGAATAACTATGATTTTCCGGTCGGAGTAACTATGATTCCCCGGTGGGAGTAACTATGATTCTCCGGTGGGAGTAACTATGATTCTCCGGTGGGATTAACTATGATTATCCGGTGGGAGTAACTATGATTCTACGGCGGGAGTAACTATGATTCCCCGGTGGGAGTAACTATGATTCTCCGGTGGGAGTAACTATGATTCTCCGGTGGGAGTAACTATGATTCTCCGGTGGGAGTAACTATGATTCTTCGGTGGGAGTAACTATGATTCCCCGGTGGGAGTAACTATGATTCTCCGGTGGGAGTAACTATGATTCTCCGGTGGGAGTAACTATGATTCTTCGGTGGGAGTAACTATGATTCTTCGGTGGGAGTAACTATGACACTCCGATGGGGTGTCATATGACGCGGAATTTCCTCAGGATTACGATTACATATTCGCTTATGATTCTCCGGTGGGAATAACTATGATTCTCCGGTGGGAGTAACTATGATTCTTCGGTGGGAGTAACTATGATTCTTCGGTGGGAGTAACTATGATTCTTCGGTGGGAGTAACTATGATTCTTCGGTGGGAGGAACTATGATTCTTCGGTGGGAGTAACTATGATTCTCCGGTGGGAGTAACTATGATTCTTCGGTGGGAGTAACTATGTTTCTCCGGTGGGAATAACTATGATTCTCCGGTGGGAGTAACTATGATTCTCCGGTGGGAGTAACTATGATTCTCCGGTGGGAATAACTATGATTCTCCGGTGGGAGTAACTATGATTCCCCGGCGGGAGTAACTATGATTCATCGGTGGGAGTAACTATGATTCTCCGGTGGGAGTAACTATGATTCTTCGGTGGGAGTAACTATGATTCCCCGGTGGGAGTAACTATGATTCTCCGGTTGGAGTAACTATGATTCTCCGGTGGCAGTAACTATGATTCTTCGGTGGGAGTAACTATGACACTCCGATGGGGTGTCATATGACGCGGAATTTCCTCAGGATTACGATTACATATTCGCTTATGTTTCTCCGGTGGGAATAACTATGATTCTCCGGTGGGAGTAACTATGATTCTTCGGTGGGAGTAACTATGTTTCTCCGGTGGGAGTAACTATGATTCTTCGGTGGGAGTAACTATGTTTCTCCGGTGGGAATAACTATGATTCTCCGGTGGGAGTAACTATGATTCTCCGGTGGGAGTAACTATGATTCTCCGGTGGGAATAACTATGATTCTCCGGTGGGAGTAACTATGATTCCCCGGCGGGAGTAACTTTGATTCTCCGGTGGGAGTAACTATGATTCTCCGGTGGGAGTAACTATGATTCTTCGGTGGGAGTAACTATGATTCTCCGGTGGGATAACTATGATTCTCCGGTGGGAGTAACTATGATTCTTCGGTGGGAGTAACTATGATTCCCCGGTGGGAGTAACTATGATTCTCCGGTGGGAGTAACTATGATTATCCGGTGGGAGTAACTATGATTCTACGGCGGGAGTAACTATAATTCCCCGGTGGGAGCAACTATGATTCTCCGGTGGGAGTAACTATGATTCTCCGGTGCGAGTAACTATGATTCTTCGGTGGGAGTAACTATGATTCTCCGGTGGGAATAACTATGATTCTCCGGTGGGAGTAACTATGATTCTTCGGTGGGAGTAACTATGATTCATCGGTGGGAGTAACTATGATTCTCCGGTGGGAGTAACTATGATTCATCGGTGGGAGTAACTATGATTCTCCGGTGGGAGTAACTATGATTCTTCGGTGGGAGTAACTATGATTCCCCGGTGGGAGTAACTATGATTCTCCGGTTGGAGTAACTATGATTCTCCGGTGGCAGTAACTATGATTCTTCGGTGGGAGTAACTATGACACTCCGATGGGGTGTCATATGACGCGGAATTTCCTCAGGATTACGATTACATATTCGCTTATGATTCTCCGGTGGGAATAACTATGATTCTCCGGTGGGAGTAACTATGATTCTTCGGTGGGAGTAACTATGATTCTTCGGTGGGAGTAACTATGATTCTTCGGTGGGAGTAACTATGATTCTTCGGTGGGAGAAACTATGATTCTTCGGTGGGAGTAACTATGATTCTTCGGTGGGAGAAACTATGATTCTTCGGTGGGAGTAACTATGATTCTTCGCTGGGAGTAACTATGATTCTTCGGTGGGAGTAACTATGATTCTTCGGTGGGAGTAACTATGATCCTTCGGTGGGAGTAACTATGATTCTTCGGTGGGGGTAACTATGATTCTTCGGTGGGAGTAACTATGATTCTTCGGTGGGGGTAACTATGATTCTACGGTGGGAGTAACTATGATTCTTCGGTGGGAGTAACTATGATTCCTCGGTGGGAGTAACTATGATTCTTCGGTGGGAGTAACTATGATTCTTCGGTGGGAGTAACTATGATTCTTCGGTGGGAGTAACTATGATTCTTCGGTGGGAGTAACTATGATTCTTCGGTGGGAGTAACTATGATTCTTCGGTGGGAGTAACTATGATTCTTCGGTGGGAGTAACTATGATTCTTCGGTGGGAGTAACTATGATTCTTCGGTGGGGGTAACTATGATTCTTCGGTGGGGGTAACTATGATTCTTCGGTGGGAGTAACTATGATTCTTCGGTGGGAGTAACTATGATTCTTCGGTGGGGGTAACTATGATTCTTCGGTGGGAGTAACTATGATACTTCGGTGGGAGTAACTATGATTCTTCGGTGGGAGTAACCATGATTCTTCTGTGGGAGTAACTATGATTCTTCGGTGGGAGTAACTATGATTTTTCGGTGGGAGTAACTATGATTCTTCGGTGGGAGTAACTATGATTCTTCGGTGCTAGTAACTATGATTCTTCGGTGGGAGTAACTATGATTCTTCGGTGGGAATAACTATGATTCTTCGGTGGGAGTAACTATGATCCTTCGATGGGAGTAACCATGATTCTTCGGTGGGAGTAACCATGATTCTTCGGTGGGAGTAACCATGATTCTTCGGTGGGAGTAACTATGATCCTTCGGTGGGAGTAACTATGATTCTTCGGTGGGAGTAACTATGATTCTTCGGTGGGAGTAACTATGATTCTTCGGTGGGAGTAACTATGATTCTTCGGTGGGAGTAACTATGATTCTTCGGTGGGAGTAACTATGTTTCTTCGGTGGGAGTAACTATGATTCTTCGGTGGGAGTAACTATGATTCTTCGGTGGGAGTAACTATGATTCTTCGGTGGAAGTAACTATGATTCTCCGGTGGGAGTAACTATGATTCTTCGGAGGGAGTAACTATGATTCTTCGGTGGGAGTAACTATTATTCTTCGGTGGGAGTAACTATGATCCTTCGGTGCTAGTAACTATGATTCTTCGGTGGGAGTAAGTATGATTCTTCGGTGGGAGTAACTATGATTCTTCGGTGAGAGTAACTATTATTCTTCGGTGGGAGTAACTATGATTCTTCGGTGCTAGTAACTATGATTCATCGGTGGGAGTAACTATGATTCTTCGGTGGGAGTAACTATGATTCTTCGGTGGGAGTAACTATGATTCTTCTGTGGGAGGAACTATGATTCTTCGGTGGGAGTAACTATGATTTTTCGGTGGGAGTAACTATGATTCTTCGGTGGGAGTAACTATGATTCTTCGGTGGGAGTAACTATGATTTTTCGGTGGGATTAACTATGATTCTTCGGTGGGAGTAACTATGATTCTTCGGTGGGGGTAACTATGATTCTTCGGTGGGAGTAACTATGAATCTTCGGTGGGAGTAACTATGATTCTTCGGTGGGGGTAACTATGATTCTTCGGTGGGAGTAACTATGATTCTTCGGTGGGAGTAACTATGATTCTTCGGTGGTAGTAACTATGATTCTTCGGTGGTAGTAACTATGATTCTTCGATGGGAGTAACTATGATTCTTCGGTGGGAGTAACTATGATTCTTCTGTGGGAGTAACTATTATTCTTCGGTGGGAGTAACTATGATTCTTCGGTGCTAGTAACTATGATTCTTCGGTGGGAGTAACTATGATTCTTCGGTGGGAGTAACTATGATTTTTCGGTGGGAGTAACTATGATTCTTCGGTGGGAGTAACTATGATTCTTCGGTGGGAGTAACCATGATTCTTCGGTCGGAGTAACTATGATTCTTCGGTGGGAGTAACTATGATTCTTCGGTGGGAGTAACTATGATTCTTCGGTGGGAGTAACTATGATTTTTCGGTGGGAGTAACTATGATTCTTCGGTGGGAGTAACTATGATTCTTCGGTGGGAGTAACTATGATTCTTCGGTGGGAGTAACTGTGATTCTTCGGTGGGAGTAACTATGATTCTTCGGTGGGAGTAACTATGATTCTTCGGTGGGAGTAAGTATGATTCTTCGGTGGGAGTAACTATGATTCTTCGGTGGGAGTAACTATGATTCTTCGGTGGGAGTAACTATGATTCTTCGGTGGGAGTAACTATGATTCTTCGGTGGGAGTAACTATGATTCTTCGGTGGGAGTAACCATGATTCTTCGGTGGGAGTAACCATGATTCTTCGGTGGGAGTAACCATGATTCTTCGGTGGGAGTAACCATGATTCTTCGGTGGGAGTAACTATGATTCTTCGGTGGGAGTAACTATGATTCTTCGGTGGGAGTAACTATGATTCTTCGGTGGGAGTAACTATGACTCTTCGGTGGGAGTAACTATGATTCTTCGGTGGGAGTAACTATGATTCTTCGGTGGGAGTAACTATGATTCTTCGGTGGGAGTAACTATGATTCTTCGGTGGGAATAACTATGATTCTTCGGTGGGAGTAACTATGATTCTTCGGTGGGGGTAACTTTGATTCTTCGGTGGGAGTAACTATGATTCTTCGGTGGGAGTAACTATGATTCTTCGGTGGGAGTAACTATGATTCTTCGGTGGGAGTAACTATGATTCTTCGGTGGGAGTAACTATGATTCTTCGGTGGGAGTAACTATGATTCTTCGGTGGGAGTAACTATGATTCTTCGGTGGGAGTAACTATGATTCTTCGGTGGGAGTAACCATGATTCTTCGGTCGGAGTAACTATGATTCTTCGGTGGGAGTAACCATGATTCTTCGGTCGGAGTAACTATGATTCTTCGGTGGGAGTAACTATGATTCTTCGGTGGGAGTAACTATGATTCTTCGGTGGGAGTAACTATGATTCTTCGGTGGGAGTAACTATGATTCTTCGGTGGGAATAACTATGATTCTTCGGTGGGAGTAACTATGATTCTTCGGTGGGGGTAACTTTGATTCTTCGGTGGGAGTAACTATGATTCTTCGGTGGGAATAACTATGATTCTTCGGTGGGAGTAACTATGATTCTTCGGTGGGAGTAACTATGATTCTTCGGTGGGAGTAACTATGATTCTTCGGTGAGAGTAACTATGATTCTTCGGTGGGCGTAACTATGATTCTTCGGTGGGAGTAACTATGATTCTTCGGTGGGAGTAACTATGATTCTTCGGTGGGAGTAACTATGATTCTTCGGTTGGAGTAACTATGATTCTTCGGTGGGAGTAACTATGATTCTTCGGTGGGAGTAACTATGATTCTTCGGTCCGAGTAACTATGATTCTTCGGTGGGAGTAACTATGATTCTTCGGTGGGGTATCATATGACGCGGAATTTCCTCAGGATTACGATTCCATATTCGCTTTTGACGGATCTCTTCAATTAAGCGAGAAAAATGCAAATTTGTCTGGGGGGAAGTAACTATGACTATGTACTTCAAAGGACGATTCTCGATAAACCAAGGTAGTTATCGAAGAGGTGAAAGCGGATTTCACTTCTGCGGCCCGAAATCTACAAGAAAATGTATTAAGTGAAATTTCGAATATTTTGTTGAAAATTGGTAGAAAATTGAGGTCATTTTGCATATTTTTGAACATTTCAAAGGACGATTCTGGGAAAACCATTGGAGTTATCGAAGAAATGAAAACGGATATGGCTTCTGCGGCCCGAAATGTGCAAGAAAATGTATCAAGTGAAATTTCGAAAATTTTGTTAAAAATTGGTAGAAAATTGAGGTCATTTTGCATATTTTTGAATATTTCAAAGGACGATTCTGGGAAAACCATGATTCTTCGGTGGGAGTAACTATGATTCTTCGGTGGGATTAACTATGATTCTTCGGTGGGAGTAACTATGATTCTTCGGAGGGAGTAACTATGATTCTTCGGTGGGAGTAACTATGATTCTTCGGTGGGAGTAACAATGATTCTTCGGTGGCAGTAACTATGATTCTTCGGTGGGAGTAACCATGATTCTTCGGTCGGAGTAACTATGATTCTTCGGTGGGAGTAACTATGATTCTTCGGTGGGAGTAAATATGGTTCTTCGGTGGGAGTAACTATGATTCTTCGGTGGGAGTAACTATGATTCTTCGGTGGGAGTAACTATGATTCTTCGGTGGGAGTAACTATGATTCTTCGGTGGGAGTAACTATGATTCTTCGGTGGGAGTAACTATGATTCTTCGGTGGGAGTAACTATGATTCTTCGGTGGGAGTAACTATGATTCTTCGGTGGGAGTAACTATGATTCCTCGGTGGGAGTAACTATGATTCTTCGGTGGGAGTAACTATGATTTTTCGGTGGGAGTAACTATGATTCTTCGGTGGGAGTAACTATGATTCTTCGGTGGGAGTAACTATGATTCTTCGGTGGGAGTAACTATGATTCTTCGGTGGGGGTAACTATGATTCTTCGGTGGGAGTAACCATGATCCTTCGGTTTGAGTAACTATGATTCTTCGGTGGGAGTAACTATGATTCTTCGGTGGGAGTAACTATGGTTCTTCGGTGGGAGTAACTATGATTCTTCGGTGGGAGTAACTATGATTCTTCGGTGGGAGTAACTATGATTCTTCGGTGGGAGTAACTATGATTCTTTTGTGGGAGTAACTATGATTCTTCGGTGGGAGTAACTATGATTCTTCGGTGGGAGTAACTATGATTCTTCGGTGGGAGTAACTATGATTCTTCGGTGGGAGTAACTATGATTCTTCGGTGGGAGTAACTATGATTTTTCGATGGGAGTAACTATGATTCTTCGGTGCTAGTAACTATGATTCTTCGGTGGGAGTAACTATGATTCTTCGGTGGGAGTAACTATGATTCTTCGGTGGGAGTAACTATGATTCTTCTGTGGGAGTAACTATGATTCTTCGGTGGGAGTAACTATGATTTTTCGGTGGGAGTAACTATGATTCTTCGGTGGGAGTAACTATGATTCTTCGGTGGGAGTAACTATGATTCTTCGGTGGGAGTAACTATGATTCTTCGGTGGGAGAAACTATGATTCTTCGGTGGGAGTAACTATGATTCTTCGGTGGGAGTAACTATGATTTTTCGGTGGGAGTAACTATGATTCTTCGGTGGGAGAAACTATGATTCTTCGGTGGGAGTAACTATGATTCTTCGCTGGGAGTAACTATGATTCTTCGGTGGGAGTAACTATGATTCTTCGGTGGGAGTAACTATGATTCTTCGGTGGGAGTAACTATGATTCTTCGGTGGGAGTAAGTATGATTCTTCGGTGGGAGTAACTATTATTCTTCGGTGGGAGTAACTATGATTCTTCGGTGCTAGTAACTATGATTCTTCGGTGGGAGTAACTATGATTCTTCGGTGGGAATAACTATGATTCTTCGGTGGGGGTAACTTTGATTCTTCGGTGGGAGTAACTATGATTCTTCGGTGGGAGTAACTATGATTCTTCGGTGGGAGTAACTATGATTCTTCGGTGGGGGTAACTTTGATTCTTCGGTGGGAGTAACTATGATTCTTCGGTGGGAGTAACTATGATTCTTCGGTGGGAGTAACTATGATTCTTCGGTGGGAGTAACTATGATTCTTCGGTGGGAGTAAGTATGATTCTTCGGTGGGAGTAACTATTATTCTTCGGTGGGAGTAACTATGATTCTTCGGTGCTAGTAACTATGATTCTTCGGTGGGAGTAACTATGATTCTTCGGTGGGAATAACTATGATTCTTCGGTGGGGGTAACTTTGATTCTTCGGTGGGAGTAACTATGATTCTTCGGTGGGAGTAACTATGATTCTTCGGTGGGAGTAACTATGATTCTTCGGTGGGAGTAACTATGATTCTTCGGTGGGAGTAAGTATGATTCTTCGGTGGGAGTAACTATTATTCTTCGGTGGGAGTAACTATGATTCTTCGGTGCTAGTAACTATGATTCTTCGGTGGGAGTAACTATGATTCTTCGGTGGGAATAACTATGATTCTTCGGTGGGGGTAACTTTGATTCTTCGGTGGGAGTAACTATGATTCTTCGGTGGGAGAAACTATGATTCTTCGGTGGGAGTAACTATGATTCTTCGCTGGGAGTAACTATGATTCTTCGGTGGGAGTAACTATGATTCTTCGGTGGGAGTAACTATGATTCTTCGGTGGGAGTAACTATGATTCTTCGGTGGGAGTAACTATGATTCTTCGGTGGGGGTAACTATGATTCTTCGGTGGGAGTAACTATGATTCTTCGGTGGGGGTAACTATGATTCTTCGGTGGGAGTAACTATGATTCTTCGGTGGTAGTAACTATGATTCTTCGGTGGGAGTTACTGTGATTCTTCGGTGGGAGTAACTATGATTCTTCGGTGGGAGTAACTATGATTCTTCGGTGGGAGAAACTATGATTCTTCGGTGGGAGTAACTATGATTCTTCGGTGGGAGTAACTATGATTCTTCGGTGGGAGAAACTATGATTCTTCGGTGGGAGTAACTATGATTCTTCGGTGGGAGTAACTATGATTCTTCGGTGGGAGTAACTATGATTCTTCGGTGGAAGTAACTATGATTCTTCGGTGGGAGTAACTATGATTCTTCGGTGGGAGTAACTATGATTCTTCGGTGGGAGTAACTATGATTCTTCGGTGAGAGTAACTATGATTCTTCGGTGGGGGTAACTATGATTCTTCGGTGGGAGTAAGTATGATTCTTCGGTGGGAGTAACTATGATTCTTCGGTGGGAGTAACTATGATTCTTCGGTGGGAGAAACTATGATTCTTCGGTGGGAGTAACTATGATTCTTCGCTGGGAGTAACTATGATTCTTCGGTGGGAGTAACTATGATTCTTCGGTGGGAGTAACTATGATTCTTCGGTGGGAGTAACTATGATTCTTCGGTGGGAGTAAGTATGATTCTTCGGTGGGAGTAACTTATTCTTCGGTGGGAGTAACTATGATTCTTCGGTGCTAGTAACTATGATTCTTCGGTGGGAGTAACTATGATTCTTCGGTGGGAATAACTATGATTCTTCGGTGGGGGTAACTTTGATTCTTCGGTGGGAGTAACTATGATTCTTCGGTGGGAGTAACTATGATTCTTCGGTGGGAGTAACTATGATTCTTCGGTGGGAGTAACTGTGATTCTTCGGTGGGAGTAACTATGATTCTTCGGTGGGAGTAACTATGATTCTTCGGTGGGAGTAAGTATGATTCTTCGGTGGGAGTAACTATGATTCTTCGCTGGGAGTAACTATGATTCTTCGGTGGGAGTAACTATGATTCTTCGGTGGGAGTAACTATGATTCTTCGGTGGGAGTAACTATGATTCTTCGGTGGGAGTAACTATGATTCTTCGGTGGGAGTAAGTATGATTCTTCGGTGGGAGTAACTATTATTCTTCGGTGGGAGTAACTATGATTCTTCGGTGCTAGTAACTATGATTCTTCGGTGGGAGTAACTATGATTCTTCGGTGGGAATAACTATGATTCTTCGGTGGGGGTAACTTTGATTCTTCGGTGGGAGTAACTATGATTCTTCGGTGGGAGTAACTATGATTCTTCGGTGGGAGTAACTATGATTCTTCGGTGGGAGTAACTATGATTCTTCGGTGGGAGTAAGTATGATTCTTCGGTGGGAGTAACTATTATTCTTCGGTGGGAGTAACTATGATTCTTCGGTGCTAGTAACTATGATTCTTCGGTGGGAGTAACTATGATTCTTCGGTGGGAATAACTATGATTCTTCGGTGGGGGTAACTTTGATTCTTCGGTGGGAGTAACTATGATTCTTCGGTGGGAATAACTATGATTCTTCGGTGGGGGTAACTTTGATTCTTCGGTGGGAGTAACTATGATTCTTCGGTGGGAGAAACTATGATTCTTCGGTGGGAGTAACTATGATTCTTCGCTGGGAGTAACTATGATTCTTCGGTGGGAGTAACTATGATTCTTCGGTGGGAGTAACTATGATTCTTCGGTGGGAGTAACTATGATTCTTCGGTGGGAGTAACTATGATTCTTCGGTGGGGGTAACTATGATTCTTCGGTGGGAGTAACTATGATTCTTCGGTGGGGGTAACTATGATTCTTCGGTGGGAGTAACTATGATTCTTCGGTGGTAGTAACTATGATTCTTCGGTGGGAGTTACTGTGATTCTTCGGTGGGAGTAACTATGATTCTTCGGTGGGAGTAACTATGATTCTTCGGTGGGAGAAACTATGATTCTTCGGTGGGAGTAACTATGATTCTTCGGTGGGAGTAACTATGATTCTTCGGTGGGAGAAACTATGATTCTTCGGTGGGAGTAACTATGATTCTTCGGTGGGAGTAACTATGATTCTTCGGTGGGAGTAACTATGATTCTTTGGTGGAAGTAACTATGATTCTTCGGTGGGAGTAACTATGATTCTTCGGTGGGAGTAACTATGATTCTTCGGTGGGAGTAACTATGATTCTTCGGTGAGAGTAACTATGATTCTTCGGTGGGGGTAACTATGATTCTTCGGTGGGAGTAACTATGATTCTTCGGTGGGAGTAACTATGATTCTTCGGTGGGAGTAACTATGATTCTTCGGTGGGAGTAACTATGATTCTTCGGTGGGAGTAACTATGATTCTTCGGTGGGAGTAACTATGATTCTTCGGTGGGAGTAACTATGATTCTTCGGTGAGAGTAACTATGATTCTTCGGTGGGGGTAACTATGATTCTTCGGTGGGAGTAACTATGATTCTTCGGTGGGAGTAACTATGATTCTTCGGTGGGAGTAACTATGATTCTTCGGTCGGAGTAACTATGATTCTTCGGTCGGAGTAACTATGATTCTTCGGTCGGAGTAACTATGATTCTTCGGTGGGAGTAACTATGATTCTTCGGTGGGAGTAACTATGATTCTTCGGTGGGGGTAACTTTGATTCTTCGGTGGGAGTAACTATGATTCTTCGGTGGGAGTAACTATGATTCTTCGGTGGGAATAACTATGATTCTTCGGTGGGAATAACTATGATTCTTCGGTGGGAGTAACTATGATTCTTCGGTGGGGGTAACTTTGATTCTTCGGTTGGAGTAACTATGATTCTTCGGTGGGAGTAACTATGATTCTTCGGTGGTAGTAACTATGATTCTTCGGTGGGAGTTACTGTGATTCTTCGGTGGGAGTAACTATGATTCTTCGGTGGGAGTAACTATGATTCTTCGGTGGGAGAAACTATGATTCTTCGGTGGGAGTAACTATGATTCTTCGGTGGGAGTAACTATGATTCTTCGGTGGGAGAAACTATGATTCTTCGGTGGGAGTAACTATGATTCTTCGGTGGGAGTAACTATGATTCTTCGGTGGGAGTAACTATGATTCTTCGGTGGAAGTAACTATGATTCTTCGGTGGGAGTAACTATGATTCTTCGGTGGGAGTAACTATGATTCTTCGGTGGGAGTAACTATGATTCTTCGGTGGGGGTAACTATGATTCTTCGGTGGGAGTAACTATGATTCTTCGGTGGGAGTAACTATGATTCTTCGGTGGGAGTAACTATGATTCTTCGGTGGGAGTAACTATGATTCTTCGGTGGGAGTAACTATGATTCTTCGGTGGGAGTAACTATGATTCTTCGGTGGGAGTAACTATGATTCTTCGGTGAGAGTAACTATGATTCTTCGGTGGGGGTAACTATGATTCTTCGGTGGGAGTAACTATGATTCTTCGGTGGGAGTAACTATGATTCTTCGGTGGGGGTAACTATGATTCTTCGGTGGGAGTAACTATGATTCTTCGGTGGGAGTAACTATGATTCTTCGGTGGGAGTAACTATGATTCTTCGGTGGGAGTAACTATGATTCTTCGGTGGGAGTAACTATGATTCTTCGGTGGGAGTAACTATGATTTTTCGATGGGAGTAACTATGATTCTTCGGTGGGAGTAACTATGATTCTTCGGTGGGAGTAACTATGATTCTTCGGTGGGGTATCATATGACGCGGAATTTCCTCAGGATTACGATTCCATATTCGCTTTTGCCGGATCTCTTCAATTAAGCGAGAAAAATGCAAATTTGTCTGGGAGGAAGTAACTATGACTATGTACTTCAAAGGACGATTCTCGATAAACCAAGGTAGTTATCGAAGAGGTGAAAGCGGATTTGACTTCTGCGGCCCGAAATCTACAAGAAAATGTATTAAGTGAAATTTCGAATATTTTGTTGAAAATTGGTAGAAAATTGAGGTCATTTTGCATATTTTTGAATATTTCAAAGGACGATTCTGGGAAAACCATTGAAGTTATCGAAGAAATGAAAGCGGATATGGCTTATGCGGCCCGAAATGTGCAAGAAAATGTATTAAGTGAAATTTCGAAAATTTTGTTAAAAATTGATGGGAAATTGAGGTCATTTTGCATATTTTTGAATATTTCAAAGGACGATTCTGGGGAAACCATTGACGTAATCGAAGAAATGAAAACGGATATGACCACTGTGGCGAAAAAGGACGAAAAAGGATACTAAGAACGAAAAAGGGCGAAGATGGACGAAAGAGGACGAAAAAAGTCGAAAAAGGACATAAAACGGCGAAAAAGGACGAAGACGGACGAAAAAGGATAAAAGGGACGAAAAAGGACGGAAAAGAACGAAAAAGAAACCAAAAATGAAGAGAAGGGCTAAAAGGGTAAAGAGAATTTTGGAGGGGAGTAACTATGATTCTTCGGTGGGAGTAACTATGATTCTTCGGTGGGAGTAACTATGATTTTTCGGTGGGAGTAACTATGATTCTTCGGTGGGAGTAACTATGATTCTTCGGTGGGAGTAACTATGATTTTTCGGTGGGAGTAACTATGATTCTTCGGTGGGAGTAACTATGATTCTTCGGTGGGAGTAACTATGATTCTTCGGTGGGAGTAACTATGATTCTTCGGTGGGAGTAACTATGATTCTTCGGTGGGAGTAACTATGATTCTTCGGTGGGAGTAACTATGATTCTTCGGTGGGAGTAACTATGATTCTTCGGTGGGAGTAACTATGATTCTTCGGTGGGAGTAACAATGATTCTTCGGTCGGAGTAACTATGATTCTTCGGTGGGAGTAACTATGATTCTTCGGTGGGAGTAACTATGATTCTTCGGTGGGAGTAACTATGATTCTTCGGTGGGAGTAACAATGATTCTTCGGTGGGAGTAACTATGATTCTTCGGTGGGAATAACTATGATTCTTCGGTGGGCGTAACTATGATTCTTCGGTGGGGGTAACTTTGATTCTTCGGTGGGAGTAACTATGATTCTTCGGTGGGAGTAACTATGATTCTTCGGTGGGAGTAACTATGATTCTTCGGTGGGAGTAACTATGATTCTTCGGTCGGAGTAACTATGATTCTTCGGTGGGAGTAACTATGATTCTTCGGTGGGAATAACTATGATTCTTCGGTGGGAGTAACTATGATTCTTCGGTGGGGGTAACTTTGATTCTTCGGTGGGAGTAACTATGATTCTTCGGTGGGAGTAACTATGATTCTTCGGTGGGAGTAACTATGATTCTTCGGTGGGAGAAACTATGATTCTTCGGTGGGAGTAACTATGATTCTTCGGTGGGAGTAACTATGATTCTTCGGTGGGAGTAACTATGATTCTTCGGTGGAAGTAACTATGATTCTTCGGTGGGAGTAACTATGATTCTTCGGTGGGAGTAACTATGATTCTTCGGTGGGAGTAACTATGATTCTTCGGTGAGAGTAACTATGATTCTTCGGTGGGGGTAACTATGATTCTTCGGTGGGAGTAACTATGATTCTTCGGTGGGAGTAACTATGATTCTTCGGTGGGAGTAACTATGATTCTTCGGTGGGAGTAACTATGATTCTTCGGTGGGAGTAACTATGATTCTTCGGTGGGAGTAACTATGATTCTTCGGTGGGAGTAACTATGATTCTTCGGTGAGAGTAACTATGATTCTTCGGTGGGGGTAACTATGATTCTTCGGTGGGAGTAACTATGATTCTTCGGTGGGAGTAACTATGATTCTTCGGTGGGGGTAACTATGATTCTTCGGTGGGAGTAACTATGATTCTTCGGTGGGAGTAACTATGATTCTTCGGTGGGAGTAACTATGATTCTTCGGTGGGAGTAACTATGATTCTTCGGTGGGAGTAACTATGATTCTTCGGTGGGAGTAACTATGATTCTTCGATGGGAGTAACTATGATTCTTCGGTGGGATTAACTATGATTCTTCTGTGGGAGAAACTATTATTCTTCGGTGGGAGTAACTATGATTCTTCGGTGCTAGTAACTATGATTCTTCGGTGGGAGTAACTATGATTCTTCGGTGGGAGTAACTATGATTCTTCGGTGGGAGTAACTATGATTCTTCTGTGGGAGTAACTATGATTCTTCGGTGGGAGTAACTATGATTTTTCGGTGGGAGTAACTATGATTCTTCGGTGGGAGTAACTATGATTCTTCGGTGGGAGTAACTATGATTCTTCGGTGGGAGTAACTGTGATTCTTCGGTGGGAGTAACTATGATTCTTCGGTGGGAGTAACTATGATTCTTCGGTGGGAGAAACTATGATTCTTCGGTGGGAGTAACTATGATTCTTCGGTGGGAGAAACTATGATTCTTCGGTGGGAGTAACTATGATTCTTCGCTGGGAGTAACTATGATTCTTCGGTGGGAGTAACTATGATTCTTCGGTGGGAGTAACTATGATTCTTCGGTGGGAGTAACTATGATTCTTCGGTGGGAGTAACTATGATTCTTCGGTGGGAGTAACTATGATTCTTCGGTGGGAGTAAGTATGATTCTTCGGTGGGAGTAACTATTATTCTTCGGTGGGAGTAACTATGATTCTTCGGTGCTAGTAACTATGATTCTTCGGTGGGAGTAACTATGATTCTTCGGTGGGAATAACTATGATTCTTCGGTGGGGGTAACTTTGATTCTTCGGTGGGAGTAACTATGATTCTTCGGTGGGAGTAACTATGATTCTTCGGTGGGAGTAACTATGATTCTTCGGTGGGAGTAACTGTGATTCTTCGGTGGGAGTAACTATGATTCTTCGGTGGGAGTAACTATGATTCTTCGGTGGGAGAAACTATGATTCTTCGGTGGGAGTAACTATGATTCTTCGGTGGGAGTAACTAAGATTCTTCGGTGGGAGTAACTATGATTCTTCGGTGGTAGTAACTATGATTCTTCGATGGGAGTAACTATGATTCTTCGGTGGGAGTAACTATGATTCTTCGGTGGGAGTAACTATGATTCTTCGGACGGAGTAACTATGATTCTTCGGTGGGAGTAACTATGATTCTTCGGTGGGAGTAACTATGATTCTTCGGTGGGAGTAACTATGATTCTTCGATGGGAGTAACTATGATTCTTCGGTGGGAGTAACTATGATTCTTCGGTGGGAGTAACTATGATTCTTCGGTGGGAGTAACTATGATTCTTCGGTGGGAGTAACTATGATTCTTCGGTGGGAGTAACTATGATTCTTCGGTGGGAGTAACTATGATTCTTCGATGGGAGTAACTATGATTCTTCGGTGGGAGTAACTATGATTCTTCGGTGGGAGTAACTATGATTCTTCGGACGGAGTAACTATGATTCTTCGGTGGGAGTAACTATGATTCTTCGGTGGGAGTAACTATGATTCTTCGGTGGGAGTAACTATTATTCTTCGGTGGGAGTAACTATGATTCTTCGGTGCTAGTAACTATGATTCTTCGGTGGGAGTAACTATGATTCTTCGGTGGGAATAACTATGATTCTTCGGTGGGAGTAACTATGATTCTTCGGTGGGAGAAACTATGATTCTTCGGTGGGAGTAACTATGATTCTTCGGTGGGAGTAACTAAGATTCTTCGGTGGGAGTAACTATGATTCTTCGGTGGTAGTAACTATGATTCTTCGATGGGAGTAACTATGATTCTTCGGTGGGAGTAACTATGATTCTTCGGTGGGAGTAACTATGATTCTTCGGACGGAGTAACTATGATTCTTCGGTGGGAGTAACTATGATTCTTCGGTGGGAGTAACTATGATTCTTCGGTGGGAATAACTATGATTCTTCGGTGGGAGTAACTATGATTCTTCGGTGGGAGAAACTATGATTCTTCGGTGGGAGTAACTATGATTCTTCGGTGGGAGTAACTATGATTCTTCGGTGGGAGTAACTATGATTCTTCGGTGGGAGTAACTATGATTCTTCGGTGGGAGTAACTATGATTCTTCGGTGGGAGTAACTATGATTCTTCGGTGGGAGTAACTATGATTCTTCGGTGGGAGTAACTATGATTCTTCGGAGGGAGTAACTATGATTCTTCGGTGGGAGTAACTATGATTCTTCGGTGGGAGTAACTATGATTTTTCGGTGGGAGTAACTATGATTCTTCGGTGGGAGTAACTATGATTCTTCGGTGGGAGTAACTATGATTCTTCGGTGGGAGTAACTGTGATTCTTCGGTGGGAGTAACTATGATTCTTCGGTGGGAGTAACTATGATTCTTCGGTGGGAGAAACTATGATTCTTCGGTGGGAGTAACTATGATTCTTCGGTGGGAGAAACTATGATTCTTCGGTGGGAGTAACTATGATTCTTCGGTGGGAGTAACTATGATTCTTCGGTGGGAGTAACTATGATTCTTCGGTGGGAGTAACTATGATTCTTCGGTGGGAGTAACTATGATTCTTCGGTGGAAGTAACTATGATTCTTCGGTGGGAGTAACTATGATTTTTCGGTGGGAGTAACTATGATTCTTCGGTGAGAGTAACTATGATTCTTCGGTGGGGGTAACTATGATTCTTCGGTGGGAGTAACTATGATTCTTCGGTGGGAGTAACTATGATTCTTCGGTGGGAGTAAGTATGATTCTTCGGTGGGAGTAACTATGATTCTTCGGTGGGAGTAACTATGATTCTTCGGTGGGAGTAACTATGATTAATCGGTGGGAGTAACTATGATTCTTCGGTGGGAGTAACTATGATTCTTCGGTGGGAGTAACTATGATTCTTCGGTGGTGGTAACTATGATTCTTCGGTGGTGGTAACTATGATTCTTCGATGGGAGTAACTATGATTCTTCGGTGGGAGTAACTATGATTCTTCGGTGGGAGTAACTATGATTCTTCGGTGGGGTATCATATGACGCGGAATTTCCTCAGGATTACGATTCCATATTCGCTTTTGCCGGATCTCTTCAATTAAGCGAGAAAAATGCAAATTTGACTGGGGGGAAGTAACTATGACTATGTACTTCAAAGGACGATTCTCGATAAACCAAGGTAGTTATCGAACAGGTGAAAGCGGATTTGACTTCTGCGGCCCGAAATCTACAAGAAAATGTATTAAGTGAAATTTCGAATATTTTGTTGAAAATTGGTAGAAAATTGAGGTCATTTTGCATATTTTTGAACATTTCAAAGGACGATTCTGGGAAAACCATTGGAGTTATCGAAGAAATGAAAACGGATATGGCTTCTGCGGCCCGAAATGTGCAAGAAAATGTATTAAGTGAAATTTCGAAAATTTTGTTAAAAATTGATAGGAAATTGAGGTCATTTTGCATATTTTTGAATATTTCAAAGGACGATTCTGGGGAAACCATTGACGTAATCGAAGAAATGAAAACGGTTATTGCTTCTGCGGCCCGAAATGTGCAAGAAAATATATTAAGTGAAATTTCGAAAATTTTGTTAAAAATTGATGGGAAATTGAGGTCATTTTGCATATTTTTGAATATTTCAAAGGACGATTCTGGGAAAACCATTGAAGTTATCGAAGAAATGAAAACGGATATGACTACTGTGGCGAAAAAGGACGAAAAAGGATACTAAGAACGAAAAAGGGCGAAGATGGACGAAACAGGACGAAAAAAGTCGAAAAAGGACATAAAACGGCGAAAAAGGACGAAGACGGACGAAAAAGGATAAAAGGGACGAAAAAGGACGGAAAAGAACGAAAAAGAAACCAAAAATGAAGAGAAGGGCTAAAAGGGTAAAGAGAATTTTGGAGGGGAGTAACTATGATTCTTCGGTGGGAGTAACTATGATTCTTCGGTGGGAGTAACTATGATTTTTCGGTGGGAGTAACTATGATTCTTCGGTGGGAGTAAATATGATTCTTCGGTGGGAGTAACTATGATTCTTCGGTGGGAGTAACTATGATTCTTCGGTGGGAGTAACTATGATTCTTCGGTGGGAGTAACTATGGTTCTTCGGTGGGAGTAACTATGATTCTTCGGTGGGAGTAACTATGATTCTTCGGTGGGAGTAACTATGATTCTTCGGTGGGAGTAACTATGATTCTTCGGTGGGAGTAACTATGATTCTTCGGTGGGAGTAACTATGATTCTTCGGTGGGAGTAACTATGATTCTTCGGTGGGAGTAACAATGATTCTTCGGTGGGAGTAACTATGATTCTTCGGTGGGAGTAACTATGATTCTTCGGTGGGAGTAACTATGATTCTTCGGTGGGAGTAACTATGACTCTTCGGTGGGGGTAACTATGATTCTTCGGTGGGAGTAACTATGATTCTTCGGTGGGAGTAACTATGATTCTTCGGTGGTGGTAACTATGATTCTTCGATGGGAGTAACTATGATTCTGCGGTGGGAGTAACTATGATTCTTCTGTGGGAGTAACTATTATTCTTCGGTGGGAGTAACTATGATTCTTCGGTGCTAGTAACTATGATTCTTCGGTGGGAGTAACTATGATTCTTCGGTGGGAGTAACTATGATTCTTCGGTGGGAGTAACTATGATTCTTCTGTGGGAGTAACTATGATTCTTCGGTGGGAGTAACTATGATTTTTCGGTGGGAGTAACTATGATTCTTCGGTGGGAGTAACTATGATTCTTCGGTGGGAGTAACTATGATTCTTCGGTGGGAGTAACTATGATTCTTCGGTGGGAATAACTATGATTCTTCGGTGGGAGTAACTATGATCCTTCGGTGGGAGTAACCATGATTCTTCGGTGGGAGTAACCATGATCCTTCGGTGGGAGTAACCATGATTCTTCGGTGGGAGTAACTATGATCCTTCGGCGGGAGTAACTATGATTTTTCGGTGGGAGTAACTATGATTCTTCGGTGGGAGTAACTATGATTCTTCGGTGGGAGTAACTATGATTCTTCGGTGGGAGTAATTATGATTCTTCGGTGGGAGTAACTATGATTCTTCGGTGGGAGTAACTATGATTCTTCGGTGGGAGTAACTATGATTCTTCGGTGGGAGTAACTATGATCCTTCGGTGGGAGTAACTATGATTCTTCGGTGGGAGTAACTATGATTCTTCGGTGGGAGTAACTATGATTCTTCGGTGGGAGTAACTATGATTCTTCGGTGGTAGTAACTATGATTCTTCGGTGGGAGTAACTATGATTCTTCGGACGGAGTAACTATGATTCTTCGGTGGGAGTAACTATGATTCTTCGGTGGGAGTAACTATGATTCTTCGGTGGGGTATCATATGACGCGGAATTTCCTCAGGATTACGATTCCATATTCGCTTTTGCCGGATCTCTTCAATTAAGCGAGAAAAATGCAAATTTGTCTGGGGGGAAGTAACTATGACTATGTAATTCAAAGGACGATTCTCGATAAACCAAGGTAGTTATCGAAGAGGTGAAAGCGGATTTGACTTCTGCGGCCCGAAATGTGCAAGAAAATGTATTAAGTGAAATTTCGAAAATTTTGTTAAAAATTGGTAGAAAATTGAGGTCATTTTGCATATTTTTGAACATTTCAAAGGACGATTCTGGGAAAACCATTGGAGTTATCGAAGAAATGAAAACGGATATGACTACTGTGGCGAAAAAGGACGAAAAAGGATACTAAGAACGAAAAAGGGCGAAGATGGACGAAAGAGGACGAAAAAAGTCGAAAAAGGACATAAAACGGCGAAAAAGGACGAAGACGGACGAAAAAGGATAAAAGGGACGAAAAAGGACGGAAAAGAACGAAAAAGAAACCAAAAATGAAGAGAAGGGCAAAAAGGGTAAAGAGAATTTTGGAGGGGAGTAACTATGATTCTTCGGTGGGAGTAACTATGATTCTTCGGTGGGAGTAACTATGATTTTTCGGTGGGAGTAACTATGATTCTTCGGTGGGAGTAACTATGATTCTTCGGTGGGAGTAACTATGATTCTTCGGTGGGAGTAACTATGATTCTTCGGTGGTAGTAACTATGATTCTTCGATGGGAGTAACTATGATTCTTCGGTGGGAGTAACTATGATTCTTCTGTGGGAGTAACTATGATTCTTCGGTGGGAGTAACTATGATTCTTCGGTGGGAGTAACTATGATTCTTCGGTGGGAGTAACTATGATTCTTCTGTGGGAGTAACTATGATTCTTCGGTGGGAGTAACTATGATTTTTCGGTGGGAGTAACTATGATTCTTCGGTGGGAGTAACTATGATTCTTCGGTGGGAGTAACTATGATTCTTCGGTGGGAGTAACTGTGATTCTTCGGTGGGAGTAACTATGATTCTTCGGTGGGAGTAAATATGGTTCTTCGGTGGGAGTAACTATGATTCTTCGGTGGGAGTAACTATGATTCTTCGGTGGGAGTAACTATGATTCTTCGGTGGGAGTAACTATGATTCTTCGGTGGGAGTAACTATGATTCTTCGGTGGGAGTAACTATGATTCTTCGGTGGGAGTAACAATGATTCTTCGGTGGCAGTAACTATGATTCTTCGGTGGGAGTAACCATGATTCTTCGGTCGGAGTAACTATGATTCTTCGGTGGGAGTAACTATGATTCTTCGGTGGGAGTAAATATGGTTCTTCGGTGGGAGTAACTATGATTCTTCGGTGGGAGTAACTATGATTCTTCGGTGGGAGTAACTATGATTCTTCGGTGGGAGTAACTATGATTCTTCGGTGGGAGTAACTATGATTCTTCGGTGGGAGTAACTATGATTCTTCGGTGGGAGTAACTATGATTCTTCGGTGGGAGTAACTATGATTCTTCGGTGGGAGTAACTATGATTCCTCGGTGGGAGTAACTATGATTCTTCGGTGGGAGTAACTATGATTTTTCGGTGGGAGTAACTATGATTCTTCGGTGGGAGTAACTATGATTCTTCGGTGGGAGTAACTATGATTCTTCGGTGGGAGTAACTATGATTCTTCGGTGGGGGTAACTATGATTCTTCGGTGGGAGTAACCATGATCCTTCGGTTTGAGTAACTATGATTCTTCGGTGGGAGTAACTATGATTCTTCGGTGGGAGTAACTATGGTTCTTCGGTGGGAGTAACTATGATTCTTCGGTGGGAGTAACTATGATTCTTCGGTGGGAGTAACTATGATTCTTCGGTGGGAGTAACTATGATTCTTTTGTGGGAGTAACTATGATTCTTCGGTGGGAGTAACTATGATTCTTCGGTGGGAGTAACTATGATTCTTCGGTGGGAGTAACTATGATTCTTCGGTGGGAGTAACTATGATTCTTCGGTGGGAGTAACTATGATTTTTCGATGGGAGTAACTATGATTCTTCGGTGCTAGTAACTATGATTCTTCGGTGGGAGTAACTATGATTCTTCGGTGGGAGTAACTATGATTCTTCGGTGGGAGTAACTATGATTCTTCTGTGGGAGTAACTATGATTCTTCGGTGGGAGTAACTATGATTTTTCGGTGGGAGTAACTATGATTCTTCGGTGGGAGTAACTATGATTCTTCGGTGGGAGTAACTATGATTCTTCGGTGGGAGTAACTATGATTCTTCGGTGGGAGAATCTATGATTCTTCGGTGGGAGTAACTATGATTCTTCGGTGGGAGTAACTATGATTTTTCGGTGGGAGTAACTATGATTCTTCGGTAGGAGAAACTATGATTCTTCGGTGGGAGTAACTATGATTCTTCGCTGGGAGTAACTATGATTCTTCGGTGGGAGTAACTATGATTCTTCGGTGGGAGTAACTATGATTCTTCGGTGGGAGTAACTATGATTCTTCGGTGGGAGTAAGTATGATTCTTCGGTGGGAGTAACTATTATTCTTCGGTGGGAGTAACTATGATTCTTCGGTGCTAGTAACTATGATTCTTCGGTGGGAGTAACTATGATTCTTCGGTGGGAATAACTATGATTCTTCGGTGGGGGTAACTTTGATTCTTCGGTGGGAGTAACTATGATTCTTCGGTGGGAGTAACTATGATTCTTCGGTGGGAGTAACTATGATTCTTCGGTGGGAGTAACTGTGATTCTTCGGTGGGAGTAACTATGATTCTTCGGTGGGAGTAACTATGATTCTTCGGTGGGAGTAAGTATGATTCTTCGGTGGGAGTAACTATGATTCTTCGCTGGGAGTACATATGATTCTTCGGTGGGAGCAACTATGATTCTTCGGTGGGAGTAACTATGATTCTTCGGTGGGAGTAACTATGATTCTTCGGTGGGAGTAAGTATGATTCTTCGGTGGGAGTAACTATTATTCTTCGGTGGGAGTAACTATGATTCTTCGGTGCTAGTAACTATGATTCTTCGGTGGGAGTAACTATGATTCTTCGGTGGGAATAACTATGATTCTTCGGTGGGGGTAACTTTGATTCTTCGGTGGGAGTAACTATGATTCTTCGGTGGGAGTAACTATGATTCTTCGGTGGGAGTAACTATGATTCTTCGGTGGGAGTAACTATGATTCTTCGGTGGGAGTAAGTATGATTCTTCGGTGGGAGTAACTATTATTCTTCGGTGGGAGTAACTATGATTCTTCGGTGCTAGTAACTATGATTCTTCGGTGGGAGTAACTATGATTCTTCGGTGGGAATAACTATGATTCTTCGGTGGGGGTAACTTTGATTCTTCGGTGGGAGTAACTATGATTCTTCGGTGGGAGAAACTATGATTCTTCGGTGGGAGTAACTATGATTCTTCGCTGGGAGTAACTATGATTCTTCGGTGGGAGTAACTATGATTCTTCGGTGGGAGTAACTATGATTCTTCGGTGGGAGTAACTATGATTCTTCGGTGGGAGTAACTATGATTCTTCGGTGGGGGTAACTATGATTCTTCGGTGGGAGTAACTATGATTCTTCGGTGGGGGTAACTATGATTCTTCGGTGGGAGTAACTATGATTCTTCGGTGGTAGTAACTATGATTCTTCGGTGGGAGTTACTGTGATTCTTCGGTGGGAGTAACTATGATTCTTCGGTGGGAGTAACTATGATTCTTCGGTGGGAGAAACTATGATTCTTCGGTGGGAGTAACTATGATTCTTCGGTGGGAGTAACTATGATTCTTCGGTGGGAGAAACTATGATTCTTCGGTGGGAGTAACTATGATTCTTCGGTGGGAGTAACTATGATTCTTCGGTGGGAGTAACTATGATTCTTCGGTGGAAGTAACTATGATTCTTCGGTGGGAGTAACTATGATTCTTCGGTGGGAGTAACTATGATTCTTCGGTGGGAGTAACTATGATTCTTCGGTGAGAGTAACTATGATTCTTCGGTGGGGGTAACTATGATTCTTCGGTGGGAGTAACTATGATTCTTCGCTGGGAGTAACTATGATTCTTCGGTGGGAGTAACTATGATTCTTCGGTGGGAGTAACTATGATTCTTCGGTGGGAGTAACTATGATTCTTCGGTGGGAGTAAGTATGATTCTTCGGTGGGAGTAACTATTATTCTTCGGTGGGAGTAACTATGATTCTTCGGTGCTAGTAACTATGATTCTTCGGTGGGAGTAACTATGATTCTTCGGTGGGAATAACTATGATCCTTCGGTGGGGGTAACTTTGATTCTTCGGTGGGAGTAACTATGATTCTTCGGTGGGAGTAACTATGATTCTTCGGTGGGAGTAACTATGATTCTTCGGTGGGAGTAACTGTGATTCTTCGGTGGGAGTAACTATGATTCTTCGGTGGGAGTAACTATGATTCTTCGGTGGGAGTAAGTATGATTCTTCGGTGGGAGTAACTATGATTCTTCGCTGGGAGTAACTATGATTCTTCGGTGGGAGTAACTATGATTCTTCGGTGGGAGTAACTATGATTCTTCGGTGGGAGTAACTATGATTCTTCGGTGGGAGTAACTATGATTCTTCGGTGGGAGTAAGTATGATTCTTCGGTGGGAGTAACTATTATTCTTCGGTGGGAGTAACTATGATTCTTCGGTGCTAGTAACTATGATTCTTCGGTGGGAGTAACTATGATTCTTCGGTGGGAATAACTATGATTCTTCGGTGGGGGTAACTTTGATTCTTCGGTGGGAGTAACTATGATTCTTCGGTGGGAGTAACTATGATTCTTCGGTGGGAGTAACTATGATTCTTCGGTGGGAGTAACTATGATTCTTCGGTGGGAGTAAGTATGATTCTTCGGTGGGAGTAACTATTATTCTTCGGTGGGAGTAACTATGATTCTTCGGTGCTAGTAACTATGATTCTTCGGTGGGAGTAACTATGATTCTTCGGTGGGAATAACTATGATTCTTCGGTGGGGGTAACTTTGATTCTTCGGTGGGAGTAACTATGATTCTTCGGTGGGAATAACTATGATTCTTCGGTGGGGGTAACTTTGATTCTTCGGTGGGAGTAACTATGATTCTTCGGTGGGAGAAACTATGATTCTTCGGTGGGAGTAACTATGATTCTTCGCTGGGAGTAACTATGATTCTTCGGTGGGAGTAACTATGATTCTTCGGTGGGAGTAACTATGATTCTTCGGTGGGAGTAACTATGATTCTTCGGTGGGAGTAACTATGATTCTTCGGTGGGGGTAACTATGATTCTTCGGTGGGAGTAACTATGATTCTTCGGTGGGGGTAACTATGATTCTTCGGTGGGAGTAACTATGATTCTTCGGTGGTAGTAACTATGATTCTTCGGTGGGAGTTACTGTGATTCTTCGGTGGGAGTAACTATGATTCTTCGGTGGGAGTAACTATGATTCTTCGGTGGGAGAAACTATGATTCTTCGGTGGGAGTAACTATGATTCTTCGGTGGGAGTAACTATGATTCTTCGGTGGGAGAAACTATGATTCTTCGGTGGGAGTAACTATGATTCTTCGGTGGGAGTAACTATGATTCTTCGGTGGGAGTAACTATGATTCTTTGGTGGAAGTAACTATGATTCTTCGGTGGGAGTAACTATGATTCTTCGGTGGGAGTAACTATGATTCTTCGGTGGGAGTAACTATGATTCTTCGGTGAGAGTAACTATGATTCTTCGGTGGGGGTAACTATGATTCTTCGGTGGGAGTAACTATGATTCTTCGGTGGGAGTAACTATGATTCTTCGGTGGGAGTAACTATGATTCTTCGGTGGGAGTAACTATGATTCTTCGGTGGGAGTAACTATGATTCTTCGGTGGGAGTAACTATGATTCTTCGGTGGGAGTAACTATGATTCTTCGGTGAGAGTAACTATGATTCTTCGGTGGGGGTAACTATGATTCTTCGGTGGGAGTAACTATGATTCTTCGGTGGGAGTAACTATGATTCTTCGGTGGGAGTAACTATGATTCTTCGGTCGGAGTAACTATGATTCTTCGGTCGGAGTAACTATGATTCTTCGGTCGGAGTAACTATGATTCTTCGGTGGGAGTAACTATGATTCTTCGGTGGGAGTAACTATGATTCTTCGGTGGGGGTAACTTTGATTCTTCGGTGGGAGTAACTATGATTCTTCGGTGGGAGTAACTATGATTCTTCGGTGGGAATAACTATGATTCTTCGGTGGGAATAACTATGATTCTTCGGTGGGAGTAACTATGATTCTTCGGTGGGGGTAACTTTGATTCTTCGGTTGGAGTAACTATGATTCTTCGGTGGGAGTAACTATGATTCTTCGGTGGTAGTAACTATGATTCTTCGGTGGGAGTTACTGTGATTCTTCGGTGGGAGTAACTATGATTCTTCGGTGGGAGTAACTATGATTCTTCGGTGGGAGAAACTATGATTCTTCGGTGGGAGTAACTATGATTCTTCGGTGGGAGTAACTATGATTCTTCGGTGGGAGAAACTATGATTCTTCGGTGGGAGTAACTATGATTCTTCGGTGGGAGTAACTATGATTCTTCGGTGGGAGTAACTATGATTCTTCGGTGGAAGTAACTATGATTCTTCGGTGGGAGTAACTATGATTCTTCGGTGGGAGTAACTATGATTCTTCGGTGGGAGTAACTATGATTCTTCGGTGAGAGTAACTATGATTCTTCGGTGGGGGTAACTATGATTCTTCGGTGGGAGTAACTATGATTCTTCGGTGGGAGTAACTATGATTCTTCGGTGGGAGTAACTATGATTCTTCGGTGGGAGTAACTATGATTTTTCGATGGGAGTAACTATGATTCTTCGGTGGGAGTAACTATGATTCTTCGGTGGGAGTAACTATGATTCTTCGGTGGGGTATCATATGACGCGGAATTTCCTCAGGATTACGATTCCATATTCGCTTTTGCCGGATCTCTTCAATTAAGCGAGAAAAATGCAAATTTGTCTGGGGGGAAGTAACTATGACTATGTACTTCAAAGGACGATTCTCGATAAACCAAGGTAGTTATCGAAGAGGTGAAAGCGGATTTGACTTCTGCGGCCCGAAATCTACAAGAAAATGTATTAAGTGAAATTTCGAATATTTTGTTGAAAATTGGTAGAAAATTGAGGTCATTTTGCATATTTTTGAATATTTCAAAGGACGATTCTGGGAAAACCATTGAAGTTATCGAAGAAATGAAAGCGGATATGGCTTATGCGGCCCGAAATGTGCAAGAAAATGTATTAAGTGAAATTTCGAAAATTTTGTTAAAAATTGATGGGAAATTGAGGTCATTTTGCATATTTTTGAATATTTCAAAGGACGATTCTGGGGAAACCATTGACGTAATCGAAGAAATGAAAACGGATATGACCACTGTGGCGAAAAAGGACGAAAAAGGATACTAAGAACGAAAAAGGGCGAAGATGGACGAAAGAGGACGAAAAAAGTCGAAAAAGGACATAAAACGGCGAAAAAGGACGAAGACGGACGAAAAAGGATAAAAGGGACGAAAAAGGACGGAAAAGAACGAAAAAGAAACCAAAAATGAAGAGAAGGGCAAAAAGGGTAAAGAGAATTTTGAAGGGGAGTAACTATGATTCTTCGGTGGGAGTAACTATGATTCTTCGGTGGGAGTAACTATGATTTTTCGGTGGGAGTAACTATGATTCTTCGGTGAGAGTAACTATGATTCTTCGGTGGGAGTAACTATGATTCTTCGGTGGGAGTAACTATGATTCTTCGGTGGTAGTAACTATGATTCTTCGATGGGAGTAACTATGATTCTTCGGTGGGAGTAACTATGATTCTTCGGTGGGAGTAACTATGATTCTTCGGTGGGAGTAACTATGATTTTTCGGTGGTAGTAACTATGATTCTTCGATGGGAGTAACTATGATTCTTCGGTGGGAGTAACTATGATTCTTCTGTGGGAGTAACTATTATTCTTCGGTGGGAGTAACTATGATTCTTCGGTGCTAGTAACTATGATTCTTCGGTTAGAGTAACTATGATTCTTCGGTGGGAGTAACTATGATTTTTCGGTGGGAGTAACTATGATTCTTCGGTGGGAGAAACTATGATTCTTCGGTGGGAGTAACTATGATTCTTCGCTGGGAGTAACTATGATTCTTCGGTGGGAGTAACTATGATTCTTCGGTGGGAGAAACTATGATTCTTCGGTGGGAGTAACTATGATTCTTCGCTGGGAGTAACTATGATTCTTCGGTGGGAGTAACTATGATTCTTCGGTGGGAGTAACTATGATTCTTCGGTGGGAGTAACTATGATTCTTCGGTGGGAGTAACTATGATTCTTCGGTGGGGGTAACTATGATTCTTCGGTGGGAGTAACTATGATTCTTCGGTGGGGGTAACTATGATTCTTCGGTGGGAGTAACTATGATTCTTCGGTGGGAGTAACTATGATTCCTCGGTGGGAGTAACTATGATTCTTCGGTGGGAGTAACTATGATTTTTCGGTGGGAGTAACTATGATTCTTCGGTGGGAGTAACTATGATTCTTCGGTGGGAGTAACTATGATTCTTCGGTGGGAGTAACTATGATTCTTCGGTGGGAGTAACTATGATTCTTCGGTGGGAGTAACTATGATTCTTCGGTGGGAGTAACTATGATTCTTCGGTGGGAGTAACTATGATTCTTCGGTGGGAGTAACTATGATTCTTCGGTGGGGGTAACTATGATTCTTCGGTGGGAGTAACTATGATTCTTCGGTGGGAGTAACTATGATTCTTCGGTGGGGGTAACTGTGATTCTTCGGTGGGAGTAATTATGATTCTTCGGTGGGAGTAACTATGATTCTTCGGTGGGAGTAACTATGATTCTTCGGTGGTGGTAACTATGATTCTTCGATGGGAGTAACTATGATTCTTCGGTGGGGGTAACTATGATTTTTCTGTGGGAGTAACTATTATTCTTCGGTGGGAGTAACCATGATTCTTCGGTGCTAGTAACTATGATTCTTCGGTGGGAGTAACTATGATTCTTCGGTGGGAGTAACTATGATTCTTCGGTGGGAGTAACTATGATTCTTCTGTGGGAGTAACTATGATTCTTCGGTGGGAGTAACTATGATTCTTCGGTGGTAGTAACTATGATTCTTCGATGGGAGTAACTATGATTCTTCGGTGGGAGTAACTATGATTCTTCGGTGGGAGTAACTATGATTCTTCGGACGGAGTAACTATGATTCTTCGGTGGGAGTAACTATGATTCTTCGGTGGGAGTAACTATGATTCTTCGGTGGGAGTAACTATGATTCTTCGATGGGAGTAACTATGATTCTTCGGTGGGAGTAACTATGATTCTTCGGTGGGAGTAACTATGATTCTTCGGTGGGAGTAACTATGATTCTTCGGTGGGAGTAACTATGATTCTTCGGTGGGAGTAACTATGATTCTTCGGAGGGAGTAACTATGATTCTTCGGTGGGAGTAACTATGATTCTTCGGTGGGAGTAACAATGATTCTTCGGTGGGAGTAACTATGATTCTTCGGTGGGAGTAACCCTGATTCTTCGGTCGGAGTAACTATGATTCTTCGGTGGGAGTAACTATGATTCTTCGGTGGGAGTAACTATGGTTCTTCGGTGGGAGTAACTATGATTCTTCGGTGGGAGTAACTATGATTCTTCGGTGGGAGTAACTATGATTCTTCGGTGGGAGTAACTATGATTCTTCGGTGGGAGTAACTATGATTCTTCGGTGGGAGTAACTATGATTCTTCGGTGGGAGTAACTATGATTCTTCGGTGGGAGTAACAATGATTCTTCGGTGGGAGTAACTATGATTCTTCGGTGGGAGTAACTATGATTCTTCGGTGGGAGTAACTATGATTCTTCGGTGGGAGTAACTATGACTCTTCGGTGGGGGTAACTATGATTCTTCGGTGGGAGTAACTATGATTCTTCGGTGGGAGTAACTATGATTCTTCGGTGGTGGTAACTATGATTCTTCGATGGGAGTAACTATGATTCTTCGGTGGGAGTAACTATGATTCTTCTGTGGGAGTAACTATTATTCTTCGGTGGGAGTAACTATGATTCTTCGGTGCTAGTAACTATGATTCTTCGGTGGGAGTAACTATGATTCTTCGGTGGGAGTAACTATGATTCTTCGGTGGGAGTAACTATGATTCTTCTGTGGGAGTAACTATGATTTTTCGGTGGGAGTAACTATGATTCTTCGGTGGGAGTAACTATGATTCTTCGGTGGGAGTAACTATGATTCTTCGGTGGGAGTAACTATGATTCTTCGGTGGGAATAACTATGATTCTTCGGTGGGAGTAACTATGATCCTTCGGTGGGAGTAACCATGATTCTTCGGTGGGAGTAACCATGATTCTTCGGTGGGAGTAACCATGATTCTTCGGTGGGAGTAACTATGATCCTTCGGTGGGAGTAACTATGATTCTTCGGTGGGAGTAACTATGATTCTTCGGTGGGAGTAACTATGATTCTTCGGTGGGAGTAACTATGATTCTTCGGTGGGAGTAACTATGATCCTTCGGTGGGAGTAACTATGATTCTTCGGTGGGAGTAACTATGATTCTTCGGTGGGAGTAACTATGATTCTTCGGTGGGAGTAACTATGATTCTTCGGTGGTAGTAACTATGATTCTTCGATGGGAGTAACTATGATTCTTCGGACGGAGTAACTATGATTCTTCGGTGGGAGTAACTATGATTCTTCGGTGGGAGTAACTATGATTCTTCGGTGGGAGTAACTATGATTCTTCGATGGGAGTAACTATGATTCTTCGGTGGGAGTAACTATGATTCTTCGGTGGGAGTAACTATGATTCTTCGGTGGGAGTAACTATGATTCTTCGGTGGGAGTAACTATGATTCTTCGGTGGGAGTAACTATGATTCTTCGGTGGGGTATCATATGACGCGGAATTTCCTCAGGATTACGATTCCATATTCGCTTTTGCCGGATCTCTTCAATTAAGCGAGAAAAATGCAAATTTGTCTGGGGGGAAGTAACTATGACTATGTACTTCAAAGGACGATTCTCGATAAACCAAGGTAGTTATCGAAGAGGTGAAAGCGGATTTGACTTCTGCGGCCCGAAATCTACAAGAAAATGTATTAAGTGAAATTTCGAATATTTTGTTGAAAATTGGTAGAAAATTGAGGTCATTTTGCATATTTTTGAACATTTCAAACGACGATTCTGGGAAAACCATTGAAGTTATCGAAGAAATGAAAACGGATATGGCTTATGCGGCCCGAAATGTGCAAGAAAATGTATTAAGTGAAATTTCGAAAATTTTGTTAAAAATTGATGGGAAATTGAGGTCATTTTGCATATTTTTGAATATTTCAAAGGACGATTCTGGGGAAACCATTGACGTAATCGAAGAAATGAAAACGGATATGACTACTGTGGCGAAAAAGGACGAAAAAGGATACTAAGAACGAAAAAGGGCGAAGATGGACGAAAGAGGACGAAAAAAGTCGAAAAAGGACATAAAACGGCGAAAAAGGACGAAGACGGACGAAAAAGGATAAAAGGGACGAAAAAGGACGGAAAAGAACGAAAAAGAAACCAAAAATGAAGAGAAGGGCAAAAAGGGTAAAGAGAATTTTGGAGGGGAGTAACTATGATTCTTCGGTGGGAGTAACTATGATTCTTCGGTGGGAGTAACTATGATTTTTCGGTGGGAGTAACTATGATTCTTCGGTGGGAGTAACTATGATTCTTCGGTGGGAGTAACTATGATTCTTCGGTGGGAGTAACTATGATTCTTCGGTGGTAGTAACTATGATTCTTCGATGGGAGTAACTATGATTCTTCGGTGGGAGTAACTATGATTCTTCTGTGGGAGTAACTATTATTCTTCGGTGGGAGTAACTATGATTCTTCGGTGCTAGTAACTATGATTCTTCGGTGGGAGTAACTATGATTCTTCGGTGGGAGTAACTATGATTCTTCGGTGGGAGTAACTATGATTCTTCTGTGGGAGTAACTATGATTCTTCGGTGGGAGTAACTATGATTTTTCGGTGGGAGTAACCATGATTCTTCGGTGGGAGTAACTATGATTCTTCGGTGGGAGTAACTATGATTCTTCGGTGGGAGTAACTGTGATTCTTCGGTGGGAGTAACTATGATTCTTCGGTGGGAGAAACTATGATTCTTCGGTGGGAGTAACTATGATTCTTCGGTGGGAGTAACTATGATTTTTCGGTGGGAGTAACTATGATTCTTCGGTGGGAGAAACTATGATTCTTCGGTGGGAGTAACTATGATTCTTCGCTGGGAGTAACTATGATTCTTCGGTGGGAGTAACTATGATTCTTCGGTGGGAGTAACTATGATCCTTCGGTGGGAGTAACTATGATTCTTCGGTGGGAGTAAGTATGATTCTTCGGTGGGAGTAACTATTATTCTTCGGTGGGAGTAACTATGATTCTTCGGTGCTAGTAACTATGATTCTTCGGTGGGAGTAACTATGATTCTTCGGTGGGAATAACTATGATTCTTCGGTGGGGGTAACTTTGATTCTTCGGTGGGAGTAACTATGATTCTTCGGTGGGAGTAACTATGATTCTTCGGTGGGAGTAACTATGATTCTTCGGTGGGAGTAACTTTGATTCTTCGGTGGGAGTAACTATGATTCTTCGGTGGGAGTAACTATGATTCTTCGGTGGGAGAAACTATGATTCTTCGGTGGGAGTAACTATGATTCTTCGGTGGGAGTAACTAAGATTCTTCGGTGGGAGTAACTATGATTCTTCGGTGGGAGAAACTATGATTCTTCGGTGGGAGTAACTATGATTCTTCGGTGGGAGAAACTATGATTCTTCGGTGGGAGTAACTATGATTCTTCGCTGGGAGTAACTATGATTCTTCGGTGGGAGTAACTATGATTCTTCGGTGGGAGTAACTATGATTCTTCGGTGGGAGTAACTATGATTCTTCGGTGGGAGTAACTATGATTCTTCGGTGGGGGTAACTATGATTCTTCGGTGGGAGTAACTATGATTCTTCGGTGGGGGTAACTATGATTCTTCGGTGGGAGTAACTATGATTCTTCGGTGGGAGTAACTATGATTCCTCGGTGGGAGTAACTATGATTCTTCGGTGGGAGTAACTATGATTTTTCGGTGGGGGTAACTATGATTCTTCGGTGGGAGTAACTATGATTCTTCGGTGGGAGTAACTATGATTCTTCGGTGGGAGTAACTATGATTCTTCGGTGGGAGTAACTATGATTCTTCGGTGGGAGTAACTATGATTCTTCGGTGGGAGTAACTATGATTCTTCGGTGGGAGTAACTATGATTCTTCGGTGGGAGTAACTATGATTCTTCGGTGGGGGTAACTATGATTCTTCGGTGGGAGTAACTATGATTCTTCGGTGGGAGTAACTATGATTCTTCGGTGGGGGTAACTATGATTCTTCGGTGGGAGTAACTATGATTCTTCGGTGGGAGTAACTATGATTCTTCGGTGGGAGTAACTATGATTCTTCGGTGGTGGTAACTATGATTCTTCGATGGGAGTAACTATGATTCTTCGGTGGGGGTAACTATGATTCTTCTGTGGGAGTAACTATTATTCTTCGGTGGGAGTAACCATGATTCTTCGGTGCTAGTAACTATGATTCTTCGGTGGGAGTAACTATGATTCTTCGGTGGGAGTAACTATGATTCTTCGGTGGGAGTAACTATGATTCTTCTGTGGGAGTAACTATGATTCTTCGGTGGGAGTAACTATGATTCTTCGGTGGTAGTAACTATGATTCTTCGATGGGAGTAACTATGATTCTTCGGTGGGAGTAACTATGATTCTTCGGTGGGAGTAACTATGATTCTTCGGACGGAGTAACTATGATTCTTCGGTGGGAGTAACTATGATTCTTCGGTGGGAGTAACTATGATTCTTCGGTGGGAGTAACTATGATTCTTCGATGGGAGTAACTATGATTCTTCGGTGGGAGTAACTATGATTCTTCGGTGGGAGTAACTATGATTCTTCGGTGGGAGTAACTATGATTCTTCGGTGGGAGTAACTATGATTCTTCGGTGGGAGTAACTATGATTCTTCGGAGGGAGTAACTATGATTCTTCGGTGGGAGTAACTATGATCCTTCGGTGGGAGTAACAATGATTCTTCGGTGGGAGTAACTATGATTCTTCGGTGGGAGTAACCATGATTCTTCGGTCGGAGTAACAATGATTCTTCGGTGGGAGTAACTATGATTCTTCGGTGGGAGTAACTATGGTTCTTCGGTGGGAGTAACTATGATTCTTCGGTGGGAGTAACTATGATTCTTCGGTGGGAGTAACTATGATTCTTCGGTGGGAGTAACTATGATTCTTCGGTGGGAGTAACTATGATTCTTCGGTGGGAGTAACTATGATTCTTCGGTGGGAGTAACTATGATTCTTCGGTGGGAGTAACTATGATTCTTCGGTGGGAGTAACAATGATTCTTCGGTGGGAGTAACTATGATTCTTCGGTGGGAGTAACTATGATTCTTCGGTGGGAGTAACTATGATTCTTCGGTGGGAGTAACTATGACTCTTCGGTGGGGGTAACTATGATTCTTCGGTGGGAGTAACTATGATTCTTCGGTGGGAGTAACTATGATTCTTCGGTGGTGGTAACTATGATTCTTCGATGGGAGTAACTATGATTCTTCGGTGGGAGTAACTATGATTCTTCTGTGGGAGTAACTATTATTCTTCGGTGGGAGTAACTATGATTCTTCGGTGGGAGTAACTATGATTCTTCGGTGGGAGTAACTATGATTCTTCGGTGGGGGTAACTATGATTCTTCGGTGGGAGTAACTATGATTCTTCGGTGGGAGTAACTATGATTCTTCGGTGGGAGTAACTATGATTCTTCGGTGGTGGTAACTATGATTCTTCGATGGGAGTAACTATGATTCTTCGGTGGGGGTAACTATGATTCTTCTGTGGGAGTAACTATTATTCTTCGGTGGGAGTAACCATGATTCTTCGGTGCTAGTAACTATGATTCTTCGGTGGGAGTAACTATGATTCTTCGGTGGGAGTAACTATGATTCTTCGGTGGGAGTAACTATGATTCTTCTGTGGGAGTAACTATGATTCTTCGGTGGGAGTAACTATGATTCTTCGGTGGTAGTAACTATGATTCTTCGATGGGAGTAACTATGATTCTTCGGTGGGAGTAACTATGATTCTTCGGTGGGAGTAACTATGATTCTTCGGACGGAGTAACTATGATTCTTCGGTGGGAGTAACTATGATTCTTCGGTGGGAGTAACTATGATTCTTCGGTGGGAGTAACTATGATTCTTCGATGGGAGTAACTATGATTCTTCGGTGGGAGTAACTATGATTCTTCGGTGGGAGTAACTATGATTCTTCGGTGGGAGTAACTATGATTCTTCGGTGGGAGTAACTATGATTCTTCGGTGGGAGTAACTATGATTCTTCGGAGGGAGTAACTATGATTCTTCGGTGGGAGTAACTATGATTCTTCGGTGGGAGTAACAATGATTCTTCGGTGGGAGTAACTATGATTCTTCGGTGGGAGTAACCCTGATTCTTCGGTCGGAGTAACTATGATTCTTCGGTGGGAGTAACTATGATTCTTCGGTGGGAGTAACTATGGTTCTTCGGTGGGAGTAACTATGATTCTTCGGTGGGAGTAACTATGATTCTTCGGTGGGAGTAACTATGATTCTTCGGTGGGAGTAACTATGATTCTTCGGTGGGAGTAACTATGATTCTTCGGTGGGAGTAACTATGATTCTTCGGTGGGAGTAACTATGATTCTTCGGTGGGAGTAACAATGATTCTTCGGTGGGAGTAACTATGATTCTTCGGTGGGAGTAACTATGATTCTTCGGTGGGAGTAACTATGATTCTTCGGTGGGAGTAACTATGACTCTTCGGTGGGGGTAACTATGATTCTTCGGTGGGAGTAACTATGATTCTTCGGTGGGAGTAACTATGATTCTTCGGTGGTGGTAACTATGATTCTTCGATGGGAGTAACTATGATTCTTCGGTGGGAGTAACTATGATTCTTCTGTGGGAGTAACTATTATTCTTCGGTGGGAGTAACTATGATTCTTCGGTGCTAGTAACTATGATTCTTCGGTGGGAGTAACTATGATTCTTCGGTGGGAGTAACTATGATTCTTCGGTGGGAGTAACTATGATTCTTCTGTGGGAGTAACTATGATTTTTCGGTGGGAGTAACTATGATTCTTCGGTGGGAGTAACTATGATTCTTCGGTGGGAGTAACTATGATTCTTCGGTGGGAATAACTATGATTCTTCGGTGGGAGTAACTATGATTCTTCGGTGGGAATAACTATGATTCTTCGGTGGGAGTAACTATGATCCTTCGGTGGGAGTAACCATGATTCTTCGGTTGGAGTAACCATGATTCTTCGGTGGGAGTAACCATGATTCTTCGGTGGGAGTAACTATGATCCTTCGGTGGGAGTAACTATGATTCTTCGGTGGGAGTAACTATGATTCTTCGGTGGGAGTAACTATGATTCTTCGGTGGGAGTAACTATGATTCTTCGGTGGGAGTAATTATGATTCTTCGGTGGGAGTAACTATGATTCTTCGGTGGGAGTAACTATGATTCTTCGGTGGGAGTAACTATGATTCTTCGGTGGGAGTAACTATGATCCTTCGGTGGGAGTAACTATGATTCTTCGGTGGGAGTAACTATGATTCTTCGGTGGGAGTAACTATGATTCTTCGGTGGGAGTAACTATGATTCTTCGGTGGTAGTAACTATGATTCTTCGATGGGAGTAACTATGATTCTTCGGACGGAGTAACTATGATTCTTCGGTGGGAGTAACTATGATTCTTCGGTGGGAGTAACTATGATTCTTCGGTGGGAGTAACTATGATTCTTCGATGGGAGTAACTATGATTCTTCGGTGGGAGTAACTATGATTCTTCGGTGGGAGTAACTATGATTCTTCGGTGGGAGTAACTATGATTCTTCGGTGGGAGTAACTATGATTCTTCGGTGGGAGTAACTATGATTCTTCGGTGGGGTATCATATGACGCGGAATTTCCTCAGGATTACGATTCCATATTCGCTTTTGCCGGATCTCTTCAATTAAGCGAGAAAAATGCAAATTTGTCTGGGGGGAAGTAACTATGACTATGTACTTCAAAGGACGATTCTCGATAAACCAAGGTAGTTATCGAAGAGGTGAAAGCGGATTTGACTTCTGCGGCCCGAAATCTACAAGAAAATGTATTAAGTGAAATTTCGAATATTTTGTTGAAAATTGGTAGAAAATTGAGGTCATTTTGCATATTTTTGAACATTTCAAACGACGATTCTGGGAAAACCATTGAAGTTATCGAAGAAATGAAAACGGATATGGCTTATGCGGCCCGAAATGTGCAAGAAAATGTATTAAGTGAAATTTCGAAAATTTTGTTAAAAATTGATGGGAAATTGAGGTCATTTTGCATATTTTTGAATATTTCAAAGGACGATTCTGGGGAAACCATTGACGTAATCGAAGAAATGAAAACGGATATGACTACTGTGGCGAAAAAGGACGAAAAAGGATACTAAGAACGAAAAAGGGCGAAGATGGACGAAAGAGGACGAAAAAAGTCGAAAAAGGACATAAAACGGCGAAAAAGGACGAAGACGGACGAAAAAGGATAAAAGGGACGAAAAAGGACGGAAAAGAACGAAAAAGAAACCAAAAATGAAGAGAAGGGCAAAAAGGGTAAAGAGAATTTTGGAGAGGAGTAACTATGATTCTTCGGTGGGAGTAACTATGATTCTTCGGTGGGAGTAACTATGATTTTTCGGTGGGAGTAACTATGATTCTTCGGTGGGAGTAACTATGATTCTTCGGTGGGAGTAACTATGATTCTTCGGTGGGAGTAACTATGATTCTTCGGTGGTAGTAACTATGATTCTTCGATGGGAGTAACTATGATTCTTCGGTGGGAGTAACTATGATTCTTCTGTGGGAGTAACTATTATTCTTCGGTGGGAGTAACTATGATTCTTCGGTGCTAGTAACTATGATTCTTCGGTGGGAGTAACTATGATTCTTCGGTGGGAGTAACTATGATTCTTCGGTGGGAGTAACTATGATTCTTCTGTGGGAGTAACTATGATTCTTCGGTGGGAGTAACTATGATTTTTCGGTGGGAGTAACCATGATTCTTCGGTGGGAGTAACTATGATTCTTCGGTGGGAGTAACTATGATTCTTCGGTGGGAGTAACTGTGATTCTTCGGTGGGAGTAACTATGATTCTTCGGTGGGAGAAACTATGATTCTTCGGTGGGAGTAACTATGATTCTTCGGTGGGAGTAACTATGATTTTTCGGTGGGAGTAACTATGATTCTTCGGTGGGAGAAGCTATGATTCTTCGGTGGGAGTAACTATGATTCTTCGCTGGGAGTAACTATGATTCTTCGGTGGGAGTAACTATGATTCTTCGGTGGGAGTAACTATGATTCTTCGGTGGGAGTAACTATGATTCTTCGGTGGGAGTAAGTATGATTCTTCGGTGGGAGTAACTATTATTCTTCGGTGGGAGTAACTATGATTCTTCGGTGCTAGTAACTATGATTCTTCGGTGGGAGTAACTATGATTCTTCGGTGGGAGTAACTATGATTCTTCGGTGGGGGTAACTATGATTCTTCGGTGGGAGTAACTATGATTCTTCGGTGGGAGTAACTATGATTCTTCGGTGGGAGTAACTATGATTCTTCGGTGGGAGTAACTATGATTCTTCGGTGGGAGTAACTATGATTCTTCGGTGGGAGTAACTATGATTCTTCGGTGGGAGTAACTATGATTCTTCGGTGGGAGTAACTATGATTCTTCGGTGGGGGTAACTATGATTCTTCGGTGGGAGTAACTATGATTCTTCGGTGGGAGTAACTATGATTCTTCGGTGGGGGTAACTATGATTCTTCGGTGGGAGTAACTATGATTCTTCGGTGGGAGTAACTATGATTCTTCGGTGGGAGTAACTATGATTCTTCGGTGGTGGTAACTATGATTCTTCGATGGGAGTAACTATGATTCTTCGGTGGGGGTAACTATGATTCTTCTGTGGGAGTAACTATTATTCTTCGGTGGGAGTAACCATGATTCTTCGGTGCTAGTAACTATGATTCTTCGGTGGGAGTAACTATGATTCTTCGGTGGGAGTAACTATGATTCTTCGGTGGGAGTAACTATGATTCTTCTGTGGGAGTAACTATGATTCTTCGGTGGGAGTAACTATGATTCTTCGGTGGTAGTAACTATGATTCTTCGATGGGAGTAACTATGATTCTTCGGTGGGAGTAACTATGATTCTTCGGTGGGAGTAACTATGATTCTTCGGTGGGAGTAACTATGATTCTTCGGTGGGGGTAACTATGATTCTTCGGTGGGAGTAACTATGATTCTTCGGTGGGAGTAACTATGATTCTTCGGTGGGAGTAACTATGATTCTTCGGTGGTGGTAACTATGATTCTTCGATGGGAGTAACTATGATTCTTCGGTGGGGGTAACTATGATTCTTCTGTGGGAGTAACTATTATTCTTAGGTGGGAGTAACCATGATCCTTCGGTGCTAGTAACTATGATTCTTCGGTGGGAGTAACTATGATTCTTCGGTGGGAGTAACTATGATTCTTCGGTGGGAGTAACTATGATTCTTCTGTGGGAGTAACTATGATTCTTCGGTGGGAGTAACTATGATTCTTCGGTGGTAGTAACTATGATTCTTCGATGGGAGTAACTATGATTCTTCGGTGGGAGTAACTATGATTCTTCGGTGGGAGTAACTATGATTCTTCGGACGGAGTAACTATGATTCTTCGGTGGGAGTAACTATGATTCTTCGGTGGGAGTAACTATGATTCTTCGGTGGGAGTAACTATGATTCTTCGATGGGAGTAACTATGATTCTTCGGTGGGAGTAACTATGATTCTTCGGTGGGAGTAACTATGATTCTTCGGTGGGAGTAACTATGATTCTTCGGTGGGAGTAACTATGATTCTTCGGTGGGAGTAACTATGATTCTTCGGAGGGAGTAACTATGATTCTTCGGTGGGAGTAACTATGATCCTTCGGTGGGAGTAACAATGATTCTTCGGTGGGAGTAACTATGATTCTTCGGTGGGAGTAACCATGATTCTTCGGTCGGAGTAACTATGATTCTTCGGTGGGAGTAACTATGATTCTTCGGTGGGAGTAACTATGGTTCTTCGGTGGGAGTAACTATGATTCTTCGGTGGGAGTAACTATGATTCTTCGGTGGGAGTAACTATGATTCTTCGGTGGGAGTAACTATGATTCTTCGGTGGGAGTAACTATGATTCTTCGGTGGGAGTAACTATGATTCTTCGGTGGGAGTAACTATGATTCTTCGGTGGGAGTAACTATGATTCTTCGGTGGGAGTAACAATGATTCTTCGGTGGGAGTAACTATGATTCTTCGGTGGGAGTAACTATGATTCTTCGGTGGGAGTAACTATGATTCTTCGGTGGGAGTAACTATGACTCTTCGGTGGGGGTAACTATGATTCTTCGGTGGGAGTAACTATGATTCTTCGGTGGGAGTAACTATGATTCTTCGGTGGTGGTAACTATGATTCTTCGATGGGAGTAACTATGATTCTTCGGTGGGAGTAACTATGATTCTTCTGTGGGAGTAACTATTATTCTTCGGTGGGAGTAACTATGATTCTTCGGTGCTAGTAACTATGATTCTTCGGTGGGAGTAACTATGATTCTTCGGTGGGAGTAACTATGATTCTTCGGTGGGAGTAACTATGATTCTTCTGTGGGAGTAACTATGATTCTTCGGTGGGAGTAACTATGATTTTTCGGTGGGAGTAACTATGATTCTTCGGTGGGAGTAACTATGATTCTTCGGTGGGAGTAACTATGATTCTTCGGTGGGAGTAACTATGATTCTTCGGTGGGGGTAACTATGATTCTTCGGTGGGAGTAACTATGATTCTTCGGTGGGGGTAACTATGATTCTTCGGTGGGAGTAACTATGATTCTTCGGTGGGAGTAACTATGATTCCTCGGTGGGAGTAACTATGATTCTTCGGTGGGAGTAACTATGATTTTTCGGTGGGAGTAACTATGATTCTTCGGTGGGAGTAACTATGATTCTTCGGTGGGAGTAACTATGATTCTTCGGTGGGAGTAACTATGATTCTTCGGTGGGAGTAACTATGATTCTTCGGTGGGGGTAACTATGATTCTTCGGTGGGAGTAACTATGATTCTTCGGTGGGAGTAACTATGATTCTTCGGTGGGAGTAACTATGATTCTTCGGTGGTGGTAACTATGATTCTTCGATGGGAGTAACTATGATTCTTCGGTGGGGGTAACTATGATTCTTCTGTGGGAGTAACTATGATTCTTCGGTGGGAGTAACTATGATTCTTCGGTGGGAGTAACTATGATTCTTCGGTGGGAGTAACTATGATTCTTCGGTGGGAGTAACTATGATTCTTCGGTGGGAGTAACTATGATTCTTCGGTGGGGGTAACTATGATTCTTCGGTGGGAGTAACTATGATTCTTCGGTGGGAGTAACTATGATTCTTCGGTGGGGGTAACTATGATTCTTCGGTGGGAGTAACTATGATTCTTCGGTGGGAGTAACTATGATTCTTCGGTGGGAGTAACTATGATTCTTCGGTGGTGGTAACTATGATTCTTCGATGGGAGTAACTATGATTCTTCGGTGGGGGTAACTATGATTCTTCTGTGGGAGTAACTATTATTCTTCGGTGGGAGTAACCATGATTCTTCGGTGCTAGTAACTATGATTCTTCGGTGGGAGTAACTATGATTCTTCGATGGGAGTAACTATGATTCTTCGGTGGGAGTAACTATGATTCTTCGGTGGGAGTAACTATGATTCTTCGGTGGGAGTAACTATGATTCTTCGGTGGGAGTAACTATGATTCTTCGGTGGGAGTAACTATGATTCTTCGGAGGGAGTAACTATGATTCTTCGGTGGGAGTAACTATGATTCTTCGGTGGGAGTAACAATGATTCTTCGGTGGGAGTAACTATGATTCTTCGGTGGGAGTAACCCTGATTCTTCGGTCGGAGTAACTATGATTCTTCGGTGGGAGTAACTATGATTCTTCGGTGGGAGTAACTATGGTTCTTCGGTGGGAGTAACTATGATTCTTCGGTGGGAGTAACTATGATTCTTCGGTGGGAGTAACTATGATTCTTCGGTGGGAGTAACTATGATTCTTCGGTGGGAGTAACTATGATTCTTCGGTGGGAGTAACTATGATTCTTCGGTGGGAGTAACTATGATTCTTCGGTGGGAGTAACAATGATTCTTCGGTGGGAGTAACTATGATTCTTCGGTGGGAGTAACTATGATTCTTCGGTGGGAGTAACTATGATTCTTCGGTGGGAGTAACTATGACTCTTCGGTGGGGGTAACTATGATTCTTCGGTGGGAGTAACTATGATTCTTCGGTGGGAGTAACTATGATTCTTCGGTGGTGGTAACTATGATTCTTCGATGGGAGTAACTATGATTCTTCGGTGGGAGTAACTATGATTCTTCTGTGGGAGTAACTATTATTCTTCGGTGGGAGTAACTATGATTCTTCGGTGCTAGTAACTATGATTCTTCGGTGGGAGTAACTATGATTCTTCGGTGGGAGTAACTATGATTCTTCGGTGGGAGTAACTATGATTCTTCTGTGGGAGTAACTATGATTTTTCGGTGGGAGTAACTATGATTCTTCGGTGGGAGTAACTATGATTCTTCGGTGGGAGTAACTATGATTCTTCGGTGGGAATAACTATGATTCTTCGGTGGGAGTAACTATGATCCTTCGGTGGGAGTAACCATGATTCTTCGGTGGGAGTAACCATGATTCTTCGGTGGGAGTAACCATGATTCTTCGGTGGGAGTAACTATGATCCTTCGGTGGGAGTAACTATGATTCTTCGGTGGGAGTAACTATGATTCTTCGGTGGGAATATCTATGATTCTTCGGTGGGAGTAACTATGATTCTTCGGTGGGAGTAATTATGATTCTTCGGTGGGAGTAACTATGATTCTTCGGTGGGAGTAACTATGATTCTTCGGTGGGAGTAACTATGATTCTTCGGTGGGAGTAACTATGATCCTTCGGTGGGAGTAACTATGATTCTTCGGTGGGAGTAACTATGATTCTTCGGTGGGAGTAACTATGATTCTTCGGTGGGAGTAACTATGATTCTTCGGTGGTAGTAACTATGATTCTTCGATGGGAGTAACTATGATTCTTCGGACGGAGTAACTATGATTCTTCGGTGGGAGTAACTATGATTCTTCGGTGGGAGTAACTATGATTCTTCGGTGGGAGTAACTATGATTCTTCGATGGGAGTAACTATGATTCTTCGGTGGGAGTAACTATGATTCTTCGGTGGGAGTAACTATGATTCTTCGGTGGGAGTAACTATGATTCTTCGGTGGGAGTAACTATGATTCTTCGGTGGGAGTAACTATGATTCTTCGGTGGGGTATCATATGACGCGGAATTTCCTCAGGATTACGATTCCATATTCGCTTTTGCCGGATCTCTTCAATTAAGCGAGAAAAATGCAAATTTGTCTGGGGGGAAGTAACTATGACTATGTACTTCAAAGGACGATTCTCGATAAACCAAGGTAGTTATCGAAGAGGTGAAAGCGGATTTGACTTCTGCGGCCCGAAATCTACAAGAAAATGTATTAAGTGAAATTTCGAATATTTTGTTGAAAATTGGTAGAAAATTGAGGTCATTTTGCATATTTTTGAACATTTCAAACGACGATTCTGGGAAAACCATTGAAGTTATCGAAGAAATGAAAACGGATATGGCTTATGCGGCCCGAAATGTGCAAGAAAATGTATTAAGTGAAATTTCGAAAATTTTGTTAAAAATTGATGGGAAATTGAGGTCATTTTGCATATTTTTGAATATTTCAAAGGACGATTCTGGGGAAACCATTGACGTAATCGAAGAAATGAAAACGGATATGACTACTGTGGCGAAAAAGGACGAAAAAGGATACTAAGAACGAAAAAGGGCGAAGATGGACGAAAGAGGACGAAAAAAGTCGAAAAAGGACATAAAACGGCGAAAAAGGACGAAGACGGACGAAAAAGGATAAAAGGGACGAAAAAGGACGGAAAAGAACGAAAAAGAAACCAAAAATGAAGAGAAGGGCAAAAAGGGTAAAGAGAATTTTGGAGGGGAGTAACTATGATTCTTCGGTGGGAGTAACTATGATTCTTCGGTGGGAGTAACTATGATTTTTCGGTGGGAGTAACTATGATTCTTCGGTGGGAGTAACTATGATTCTTCGGTGGGAGTAACTATGATTCTTCGGTGGGAGTAACTATGATTCTTCGGTGGTAGTAACTATGATTCTTCGATGGGAGTAACTATGATTCTTCGGTGGGAGTAACTATGATTCTTCTGTGGGAGTAACTATTATTCTTCGGTGGGAGTAACTATGATTCTTCGGTGCTAGTAACTATGATTCTTCGGTGGGAGTAACTATGATTCTTCGGTGGGAGTAACTATGATTCTTCGGTGGGAGTAACTATGATTCTTCTGTGGGAGTAACTATGATTCTTCGGTGGGAGTAACTATGATTTTTCGGTGGGAGTAACCATGATTCTTCGGTGGGAGTAACTATGATTCTTCGGTGGGAGTAACTATGATTCTTCGGTGGGAGTAACTGTGATTCTTCGGTGGGAGTAACTATGATTCTTCGGTGGGAGAAACTATGATTCTTCGGTGGGAGTAACTATGATTCTTCGGTGGGAGTAACTATGATTTTTCGGTGGGAGTAACTATGATTCTTCGGTGGGAGAAACTATGATTCTTCGGTGGGAGTAACTATGATTCTTCGCTGGGAGTAACTATGATTCTTCGGTGGGAGTAACTATGATTCTTCGGTGGGAGTAACTATGATTCTTCGGTGGGAGTAACTATGATTCTTCGGTGGGAGTAAGTATGATTCTTCGGTGGGAGTAACTATTATTCTTCGGTGGGAGTAACTATGATTCTTCGGTGCTAGTAACTATGATTCTTCGGTGGGAGTAACTATGATTCTTCGGTGGGAGTAACTATGATTCTTCGGTGGGGGTAACTATGATTCTTCGGTGGGAGTAACTATGATTCTTCGGTGGGAGTAACTATGATTCTTCGGTGGGAGTAACTATGATTCTTCGGTGGGAGTAACTATGATTCTTCGGTGGGAGTAACTATGATTCTTCGGTGGGAGTAACTATGATTCTTCGGTGGGAGTAACTATGATTCTTCGGTGGGAGTAACTATGATTCTTCGGTGGGGGTAACTATGATTCTTCGGTGGGAGTAACTATGATTCTTCGGTGGGAGTAACTATGATTCTTCGGTGGGGGTAACTATGATTCTTCGGTGGGAGTAACTATGATTCTTCGGTGGGAGTAACTATGATTCTTCGGTGGGAGTAACTATGATTCTTCGGTGGTGGTAACTATGATTCTTCGATGGGAGTAACTATGATTCTTCGGTGGGGGTAACTATGATTCTTCTGTGGGAGTAACTATTATTCTTCGGTGGGAGTAACCATGATTCTTCGGTGCTAGTAACTATGATTCTTCGGTGGGAGTAACTATGATTCTTCGGTGGGAGTAACTATGATTCTTCGGTGGGAGTAACTATGATTCTTCTGTGGGAGTAACTATGATTCTTCGGTGGGAGTAACTATGATTCTTCGGTGGTAGTAACTATGATTCTTCGATGGGAGTAACTATGATTCTTCGGTGGGAGTAACTATGATTCTTCGGTGGGAGTAACTATTATTCTTCGGACGGAGTAACTATGATTCTTCGGTGGGAGTAACTATGATTCTTCGGTGGGAGTAACTATGATTCTTCGGTGGGAGTAACTATGATTCTTCGATGGGAGTAACTATGATTCTTCGGTGGGAGTAACTATGATTCTTCGGTGGGAGTAACTATGATTCTTCGGTGGGAGTAACTATGATTCTTCGGTGGGAGTAACTATGATTCTTCGGTGGGAGTAACTATGATTCTTCGGAGGGAGTAACTATGATTCTTCGGTGGGAGTAACTATGATCCTTCGGTGGGAGTAACAATGATTCTTCGGTGGGAGTAACTATGATTCTTCGGTGGGAGTAACCATGATTCTTCGGTCGGAGTAACTATGATTCTTCGGTGGGAGTAACTATGATTCTTCGGTGGGAGTAACTATGGTTCTTCGGTGGGAGTAACTATGATTCTTCGGTGGGAGTAACTATGATTCTTCGGTGGGAGTAACTATGTTTCTTCGGTGGGAGTAACTATGATTCTTCGGTGGGAGTAACTATGATTCTTCGGTGGGAGTAACTATGATTCTTCGGTGGGAGTAACTATGATTCTTCGGTGGGAGTAACTATGATTCTTCGGTGGGAGTAACAATGATTCTTCGGTGGGAGTAACTATGATTCTTCGGTGGGAGTAACTATGATTCTTCGGTGGGAGTAACTATGATTCTTCGGTGGGAGTAACTATGACTCTTCGGTGGGGGTAACTATGATTCTTCGGTGGGAGTAACTATGATTCTTCGGTGGGAGTAACTATGATTCTTCGGTGGTGGTAACTATGATTCTTCGATGGGAGTAACTATGATTCTTCGGTGGGAGTAACTATGATTCTTCTGTGGGAGTAACTATTATTCTTCGGTGGGAGTAACTATGATTCTTCGGTGCTAGTAACTATGATTCTTCGGTGGGAGTAACTATGATTCTTCGGTGGGAGTAACTATGATTCTTCGGTGGGAGTAACTATGATTCTTCTGTGGGAGTAACTATGATTCTTCGGTGGGAGTAACTATGATTTTTCGGTGGGAGTAACTATGATTCTTCGGTGGGAGTAACTATGATTCTTCGGTGGGAGTAACTATGATTCTTCGGTGGGAGTAACTATGATTCTTCGGTGGGAATAACTATGATTCTTCGGTGGGAGTAACTATGATCCTTCGGTGGGAGTAACCATGATTCTTCGGTGGGAGTAACCATGATTCTTCGGTGGGAGTAACCATGATTCTTCGGTGGGAGTAACTATGATCCTTCGGTGGGAGTAACTATGATTCTTCGGTGGGAGTAACTATGATTCTTCGGTGGGAGTAACTATGATTCTTCGGTGGGAGTAACTATGATTCTTCGGTGGGAGTAATTATGATTCTTCGGTGGGAGTAACTATGATTCTTCGGTGGGAGTAACTATGATTCTTCGGTGGGAGTAACTATGATACTTCGGTGGGAGTAACTATGATCCTTCGGTGGGAGTAACTATGATTCTTCGGTGGGAGTAACTATGATTCTTCGGTGGGAGTAACTATGATTCTTCGGTGGGAGTAACTATGATTCTTCGGTGGTAGTAACTATGATTCTTCGATGGGAGTAACTATGATTCTTCGGACGGAGTAACTATGATTCTTCGGTGGGAGTAACTATGATTCTTCGGTGGGAGTAACTATGATTCTTCGGTGGGAGTAACTATGATTCTTCGATGGGAGTAACTATGATTCTTCGGTGGGAGTAACTATGATTCTTCGGTGGGAGTAACTATGATTCTTCGGTGGGAGTAACTATGATTCTTCGGTGGGAGTAACTATGATTCTTCGGTGGGGTATCATATGACGCGGAATTTCCTCAGGATTACGATTCCATATTCGCTTTTGCCGGATCTCTTCAATTAAGCGAGAAAAATGCAAATTTGTCTGGGGGGAAGTAACTATGACTATGTACTTCAAAGGACGATTCTCGATAAACCAAGGTAGTTATCGAAGAGGTGAAAGCGGATTTGACTTCTGCGGCCCGAAATCTACAAGAAAATGTTTTAAGTGAAATTTCGAATATTTTGTTGAAAATTGGTAGAAAATTGAGGTCATTTTGCATATTTTTGAACATTTCAAAGGACGATTCTGGGAAAACCATTGGAGTTATCGAAGAAATGAAAACGGATATGGCTTCTGCGGCCCGAAATGTGCAAGAAAATGTATTAAGTGAAATTTCGAAAATTTTGTTAAAAATTGGTAGAAAATTGAGGTCATTTTGCATATTTTTGAATATTTCAAAGGACGATTCTGGGAAAACCATTGAAGTTATCGAAGAAATGAAAACGGATATGACTACTGTGGCGAAAAAGGACGAAAAAGGATACTAAGAACGAAAAAGGGCGAAGATGGACGAAAGAGGACGAAAAAAGTCGAAAAAGGACATAAAACGGCGAAAAAGGACGAAGACGGACGAAAAAGGATAAAAGGGACGAAAAAGGACGGAAAAGAACGAAAAAGAAACCAAAAATGAAGAGAAGGGCAAAAAGGGTAAAGAGAATTTTGGAGGGGAGTAACTATGATTCTTCGGTGGGAGTAACTATGATTCTTCGGTGGGAGTAACTATGATTTTTCGGTGGGAGTAACTATGATTCTTCGGTGGGAGTAACTATGATTCTTCGGTGGGAGTAACTATGATTCTTCGGTGGGAGTAACTATGATTCTTCGGTGGTAGTAACTATGATTCTTCGATGGGAGTAACTATGATTCTTCGGTGGGAGTAACTATGATTCTTCTGTGGGAGTAACTATTATTCTTCGGTGGGAGTAACTATGATTCTTCGGTGCTAGTAACTATGATTCTTCGGTGGGAGTAACTATGATTCTTCGGTGGGAGTAACTATGATTCTTCGGTGGGAGTAACTATGATTCTTCTGTGGGAGTAACTATGATTCTTCGGTGGGAGTAACTATGATTTTTCGGTGGGAGTAACTATGATTCTTCGGTGGGAGTAACTATGATTCTTCGGTGGGAGTAACTATGATTCTTCGGTGGGAGTAACTGTGATTCTTCGGTGGGAGTAACTATGATTCTTCGGTGGGAGTAACTATGATTCTTCGGTGGGAGAAACTATGATTCTTCGGTGGGAGTAACTATGATTCTTCGGTGGGAGTAACTATGATTTTTCGGTGGGAGTAACTATGATTCTTCGGTGGGAGAAACTATGATTCTTCGGTGGGACTAACTATGATTCTTCGCTGGGAGTAACTATGATTCTTCGGTGGGAGTAACTATGATTCTTCGGTGGGAGTAACTATGATTCTTCGGTGGGAGTAACTATGATTCTTCGGTGGGAGTAAGTATGATTCTTCGGTGGGAGTAACTATTATTCTTCGGTGGGAGTAACTATGATTCTTCGGTGCTAGTAACTATGATTCTTCGGTGGGAGTAACTATGATTCTTCGGTGGGAATAACTATGATTCTTCGGTGGGGGTAACTTTGATTCTTCGGTGGGAGTAACTATGATTCTTCGGTGGGAGTAACTATGATTCTTCGGTGGGAGTAACTATGATTCTTCGGTGGGAGTAACTGTGATTCTTCGGTGGGAGTAACTATGATTCTTCGGTGGGAGTAACTATGATTCTTCGGTGGGAGAAACTATGATTCTTCGGTGGGAGTAACTATGATTCTTCGGTGGGAGTAACTATGATTCTTCGGTGGGAGTAACTATGATTCTTCGGTGGGGGTAACTATGATTCTTCGGTGGGAGTAACTATGATTCTTCGGTGGGGGTAACTATGATTCTTCGGTGGGAGTAACTATGATCCTTCGGTGGGAGTAACTATGATTCCTCGGTGGGAGTAACTATGATTCTTCGGTGGGAGTAACTATGATTTTTCGGTGGGAGTAACTATGATTCTTCGGTGGGAGTAACTATGATTCTTCGGTGGGAGTAACTATGATTCTTCGGTGGGAGTAACTATGATTCTTCGGTGGGAGTAACTATGATTCTTCGGTGGGAGTAACTATGATTCTTCGGTGGGAGTAACTATGATTCTTCGGTGGGAGTAACTATGATTCTTCGGTGGGAGTAACTGTGATTCTTCGGTGGGAGTAACTATGATTCTTCGGTGGGAGTAACTATGATTCTTCGGTGGGAGAAACTATGATTCTTCGGTGGGAGTAACTATGATTCTTCGGTGGGAGTAACTATGATTTTTCGGTGGGAGTAACTATGATTCTTCGGTGGGAGAAACTATGATTCTTCGGTGGGACTAACTATGATTCTTCGCTGGGAGTAACTATGATTCTTCGGTGGGAGTAACTATGATTCTTCGGTGGGAGTAACTATGATTCTTCGGTGGGAGTAACTATGATTCTTCGGTGGGAGTAAGTATGATTCTTCGGTGGGAGTAACTATTATTCTTCGGTGGGAGTAACTATGATCCTTCGGTGGGAGTAACCATGATTCTTCGGTGGGAGTAACCATGATTCTTCGGTGGGAGTAACCATGATTCTTCGGTGGGAGTAACTATGATCCTTCGGTGGGAGTAACTATGATTCTTCGGTGGGAGTAACTATGATTCTTCGGTGGGAGTAACTATGATTCTTCGGTGGGAGTAACTATGATTCTTCGGTGGGAGTAATTATGATTCTTCGGTGGGAGTAACTATGATTCTTCGGTGGGAGTAACTATGATTCTTCGGTGGGAGTAACTATGATACTTCGGTGGGAGTAACTATGATCCTTCGGTGGGAGTAACTATGATTCTTCGGTGGGAGTAACTATGATTCTTCGGTGGGAGTAACTATGATTCTTCGGTGGGAGTAACTATGATTCTTCGGTGGTAGTAACTATGATTCTTCGATGGGAGTAACTATGATTCTTCGGACGGAGTAACTATGATTCTTCGGTGGGAGTAACTATGATTCTTCGGTGGGAGTAACTATGATTCTTCGGTGGGAGTAACTATGATTCTTCGATGGGAGTAACTATGATTCTTCGGTGGGAGTAACTATGATTCTTCGGTGGGAGTAACTATGATTCTTCGGTGGGAGTAACTATGATTCTTCGGTGGGAGTAACTATGATTCTTCGGTGGGGTATCATATGACGCGGAATTTCCTCAGGATTACGATTCCATATTCGCTTTTGCCGGATCTCTTCAATTAAGCGAGAAAAATGCAAATTTGTCTGGGGGGAAGTAACTATGACTATGTACTTCAAAGGACGATTCTCGATAAACCAAGGTAGTTATCGAAGAGGTGAAAGCGGATTTGACTTCTGCGGCCCGAAATCTACAAGAAAATGTATTAAGTGAAATTTCGAATATTTTGTTGAAAATTGGTAGAAAATTGAGGTCATTTTGCATATTTTTGAACATTTCAAACGACGATTCTGGGAAAACCATTGAAGTTATCGAAGAAATGAAAACGGATATGGCTTATGCGGCCCGAAATGTGCAAGAAAATGTATTAAGTGAAATTTCGAAAATTTTGTTAAAAATTGATGGGAAATTGAGGTCATTTTGCATATTTTTGAATATTTCAAAGGACGATTCTGGGGAAACCATTGACGTAATCGAAGAAATGAAAACGGATATGACTACTGTGGCGAAAAAGGACGAAAAAGGATACTAAGAACGAAAAAGGGCGAAGATGGACGAAAGAGGACGAAAAAAGTCGAAAAAGGACATAAAACGGCGAAAAAGGACGAAGACGGACGAAAAAGGATAAAAGGGACGAAAAAGGACGGAAAAGAACGAAAAAGAAACCAAAAATGAAGAGAAGGGCAAAAAGGGTAAAGAGAATTTTGGAGGGGAGTAACTATGATTCTTCGGTGGGAGTAACTATGATTCTTCGGTGGGAGTAACTATGATTTTTCGGTGGGAGTAACTATGATTCTTCGGTGGGAGTAACTATGATTCTTCGGTGGGAGTAACTATGATTCTTCGGTGGGAGTAACTATGATTCTTCGGTGGTAGTAACTATGATTCTTCGATGGGAGTAACTATGATTCTTCGGTGGGAGTAACTATGATTCTTCTGTGGGAGTAACTATTATTCTTCGGTGGGAGTAACTATGATTCTTCGGTGCTAGTAACTATGATTCTTCGGTGGGAGTAACTATGATTCTTCGGTGGGAGTAACTATGATTCTTCGGTGGGAGTAACTATGATTCTTCTGTGGGAGTAACTATGATTCTTCGGTGGGAGTAACTATGATTTTTCGGTGGGAGTAACCATGATTCTTCGGTGGGAGTAACTATGATTCTTCGGTGGGAGTAACTATGATTCTTCGGTGGGAGTAACTGTGATTCTTCGGTGGGAGTAACTATGATTCTTCGGTGGGAGAAACTATGATTCTTCGGTGGGAGTAACTATGATTCTTCGGTGGGAGTAACTATGATTTTTCGGTGGGAGTAACTATGATTCTTCGGTGGGAGAAACTATGATTCTTCGGTGGGAGTAACTATGATTCTTCGCTGGGAGTAACTATGATTCTTCGGTGGGAGTAACTATGATTCTTCGGTGGGAGTAACTATGATCCTTCGGTGGGAGTAACTATGATTCTTCGGTGGGAGTAAGTATGATTCTTCGGTGGGAGTAACTATTATTCTTCGGTGGGAGTAACTATGATTCTTCGGTGCTAGTAACTATGATTCTTCGGTGGGAGTAACTATGATTCTTCGGTGGGAATAACTATGATTCTTCGGTGGGGGTAACTTTGATTCTTCGGTGGGAGTAACTATGATTCTTCGGTGGGAGTAACTATGATTCTTCGGTGGGAGTAACTATGATTCTTCGGTGGGAGTAACTTTGATTCTTCGGTGGGAGTAACTATGATTCTTCGGTGGGAGTAACTATGATTCTTCGGTGGGAGAAACTATGATTCTTCGGTGGGAGTAACTATGATTCTTCGGTGGGAGTAACTAAGATTCTTCGGTGGGAGTAACTATGATTCTTCGGTGGGAGAAACTATGATTCTTCGGTGGGAGTAACTATGATTCTTCGGTGGGAGAAACTATGATTCTTCGGTGGGAGTAACTATGATTCTTCGCTGGGAGTAACTATGATTCTTCGGTGGGAGTAACTATGATTCTTCGGTGGGAGTAACTATGATTCTTCGGTGGGAGTAACTATGATTCTTCGGTGGGAGTAACTATGATTCTTCGGTGGGGGTAACTATGATTCTTCGGTGGGAGTAACTATGATTCTTCGGTGGGGGTAACTATGATTCTTCGGTGGGAGTAACTATGATTCTTCGGTGGGAGTAACTATGATTCCTCGGTGGGAGTAACTATGATTCTTCGGTGGGAGTAACTATGATTTTTCGGTGGGGGTAACTATGATTCTTCGGTGGGAGTAACTATGATTCTTCGGTGGGAGTAACTATGATTCTTCGGTGGGAGTAACTATGATTCTTCGGTGGGAGTAACTATGATTCTTCGGTGGGAGTAACTATGATTCTTCGGTGGGAGTAACTATGATTCTTCGGTGGGAGTAACTATGATTCTTCGGTGGGAGTAACTATGATTCTTCGGTGGGGGTAACTATGATTCTTCGGTGGGAGTAACTATGATTCTTCGGTGGGAGTAACTATGATTCTTCGGTGGGGGTAACTATGATTCTTCGGTGGGAGTAACTATGATTCTTCGGTGGGAGTAACTATGATTCTTCGGTGGGAGTAACTATGATTCTTCGGTGGTGGTAACTATGATTCTTCGATGGGAGTAACTATGATTCTTCGGTGGGGGTAACTATGATTCTTCTGTGGGAGTAACTATTATTCTTCGGTGGGAGTAACCATGATTCTTCGGTGCTAGTAACTATGATTCTTCGGTGGGAGTAACTATGATTCTTCGGTGGGAGTAACTATGATTCTTCGGTGGGAGTAACTATGATTCTTCTGTGGGAGTAACTATGATTCTTCGGTGGGAGTAACTATGATTCTTCGGTGGTAGTAACTATGATTCTTCGATGGGAGTAACTATGATTCTTCGGTGGGAGTAACTATGATTCTTCGGTGGGAGTAACTATGATTCTTCGGACGGAGTAACTATGATTCTTCGGTGGGAGTAACTATGATTCTTCGGTGGGAGTAACTATGATTCTTCGGTGGGAGTAACTATGATTCTTCGATGGGAGTAACTATGATTCTTCGGTGGGAGTAACTATGATTCTTCGGTGGGAGTAACTATGATTCTTCGGTGGGAGTAACTATGATTCTTCGGTGGGAGTAACTATGATTCTTCGGTGGGAGTAACTATGATTCTTCGGAGGGAGTAACTATGATTCTTCGGTGGGAGTAACTATGATCCTTCGGTGGGAGTAACAATGATTCTTCGGTGGGAGTAACTATGATTCTTCGGTGGGAGTAACCATGATTCTTCGGTCGGAGTAACAATGATTCTTCGGTGGGAGTAACTATGATTCTTCGGTGGGAGTAACTATGGTTCTTCGGTGGGAGTAACTATGATTCTTCGGTGGGAGTAACTATGATTCTTCGGTGGGAGTAACTATGATTCTTCGGTGGGAGTAACTATGATTCTTCGGTGGGAGTAACTATGATTCTTCGGTGGGAGTAACTATGATTCTTCGGTGGGAGTAACTATGATTCTTCGGTGGGAGTAACTATGATTCTTCGGTGGGAGTAACAATGATTCTTCGGTGGGAGTAACTATGATTCTTCGGTGGGAGTAACTATGATTCTTCGGTGGGAGTAACTATGATTCTTCGGTGGGAGTAACTATGACTCTTCGGTGGGGGTAACTATGATTCTTCGGTGGGAGTAACTATGATTCTTCGGTGGGAGTAACTATGATTCTTCGGTGGTGGTAACTATGATTCTTCGATGGGAGTAACTATGATTCTTCGGTGGGAGTAACTATGATTCTTCTGTGGGAGTAACTATTATTCTTCGGTGGGAGTAACTATGATTCTTCGGTGGGAGTAACTATGATTCTTCGGTGGTGGTAACTATGATTCTTCGATGGGAGTAACTATGATTCTTCGGTGGGGGTAACTATGATTCTTCTGTGGGAGTAACTATTATTCTTCGGTGGGAGTAACCATGATTCTTCGGTGCTAGTAACTATGATTCTTCGGTGGGAGTAACTATGATTCTTCGGTGGGAGTAACTATGATTCTTCGGTGGGAGTAACTATGATTCTTCTGTGGGAGTAACTATGATTCTTCGGTGGGAGTAACTATGATTCTTCGGTGGTAGTAACTATGATTCTTCGATGGGAGTAACTATGATTCTTCGGTGGGAGTAACTATGATTCTTCGGTGGGAGTAACTATGATTCTTCGGACGGAGTAACTATGATTCTTCGGTGGGAGTAACTATGATTCTTCGGTGGGAGTAACTATGATTCTTCGGTGGGAGTAACTATGATTCTTCGATGGGAGTAACTATGATTCTTCGGTGGGAGTAACTATGATTCTTCGGTGGGAGTAACTATGATTCTTCGGTGGGAGTAACTATGATTCTTCGGTGGGAGTAACTATGATTCTTCGGTGGGAGTAACTATGATTCTTCGGAGGGAGTAACTATGATTCTTCGGTGGGAGTAACTATGATTCTTCGGTGGGAGTAACAATGATTCTTCGGTGGGAGTAACTATGATTCTTCGGTGGGAGTAACCCTGATTCTTCGGTCGGAGTAACTATGATTCTTCGGTGGGAGTAACTATGATTCTTCGGTGGGAGTAACTATGGTTCTTCGGTGGGAGTAACTATGATTCTTCGGTGGGAGTAACTATGATTCTTCGGTGGGAGTAACTATGATTCTTCGGTGGGAGTAACTATGATTCTTCGGTGGGAGTAACTATGATTCTTCGGTGGGAGTAACTATGATTCTTCGGTGGGAGTAACTATGATTCTTCGGTGGGAGTAACAATGATTCTTCGGTGGGAGTAACTATGATTCTTCGGTGGGAGTAACTATGATTCTTCGGTGGGAGTAACTATGATTCTTCGGTGGGAGTAACTATGACTCTTCGGTGGGGGTAACTATGATTCTTCGGTGGGAGTAACTATGATTCTTCGGTGGGAGTAACTATGATTCTTCGGTGGTGGTAACTATGATTCTTCGATGGGAGTAACTATGATTCTTCGGTGGGAGTAACTATGATTCTTCTGTGGGAGTAACTATTATTCTTCGGTGGGAGTAACTATGATTCTTCGGTGCTAGTAACTATGATTCTTCGGTGGGAGTAACTATGATTCTTCGGTGGGAGTAACTATGATTCTTCGGTGGGAGTAACTATGATTCTTCTGTGGGAGTAACTATGATTTTTCGGTGGGAGTAACTATGATTCTTCGGTGGGAGTAACTATGATTCTTCGGTGGGAGTAACTATGATTCTTCGGTGGGAATAACTATGATTCTTCGGTGGGAGTAACTATGATTCTTCGGTGGGAATAACTATGATTCTTCGGTGGGAGTAACTATGATCCTTCGGTGGGAGTAACCATGATTCTTCGGTTGGAGTAACCATGATTCTTCGGTGGGAGTAACCATGATTCTTCGGTGGGAGTAACTATGATCCTTCGGTGGGAGTAACTATGATTCTTCGGTGGGAGTAACTATGATTCTTCGGTGGGAGTAACTATGATTCTTCGGTGGGAGTAACTATGATTCTTCGGTGGGAGTAATTATGATTCTTCGGTGGGAGTAACTATGATTCTTCGGTGGGAGTAACTATGATTCTTCGGTGGGAGTAACTATGATTCTTCGGTGGGAGTAACTATGATCCTTCGGTGGGAGTAACTATGATTCTTCGGTGGGAGTAACTATGATTCTTCGGTGGGAGTAACTATGATTCTTCGGTGGGAGTAACTATGATTCTTCGGTGGTAGTAACTATGATTCTTCGATGGGAGTAACTATGATTCTTCGGACGGAGTAACTATGATTCTTCGGTGGGAGTAACTATGATTCTTCGGTGGGAGTAACTATGATTCTTCGGTGGGAGTAACTATGATTCTTCGATGGGAGTAACTATGATTCTTCGGTGGGAGTAACTATGATTCTTCGGTGGGAGTAACTATGATTCTTCGGTGGGAGTAACTATGATTCTTCGGTGGGAGTAACTATGATTCTTCGGTGGGAGTAACTATGATTCTTCGGTGGGGTATCATATGACGCGGAATTTCCTCAGGATTACGATTCCATATTCGCTTTTGCCGGATCTCTTCAATTAAGCGAGAAAAATGCAAATTTGTCTGGGGGGAAGTAACTATGACTATGTACTTCAAAGGACGATTCTCGATAAACCAAGGTAGTTATCGAAGAGGTGAAAGCGGATTTGACTTCTGCGGCCCGAAATCTACAAGAAAATGTATTAAGTGAAATTTCGAATATTTTGTTGAAAATTGGTAGAAAATTGAGGTCATTTTGCATATTTTTGAACATTTCAAACGACGATTCTGGGAAAACCATTGAAGTTATCGAAGAAATGAAAACGGATATGGCTTATGCGGCCCGAAATGTGCAAGAAAATGTATTAAGTGAAATTTCGAAAATTTTGTTAAAAATTGATGGGAAATTGAGGTCATTTTGCATATTTTTGAATATTTCAAAGGACGATTCTGGGGAAACCATTGACGTAATCGAAGAAATGAAAACGGATATGACTACTGTGGCGAAAAAGGACGAAAAAGGATACTAAGAACGAAAAAGGGCGAAGATGGACGAAAGAGGACGAAAAAAGTCGAAAAAGGACATAAAACGGCGAAAAAGGACGAAGACGGACGAAAAAGGATAAAAGGGACGAAAAAGGACGGAAAAGAACGAAAAAGAAACCAAAAATGAAGAGAAGGGCAAAAAGGGTAAAGAGAATTTTGGAGAGGAGTAACTATGATTCTTCGGTGGGAGTAACTATGATTCTTCGGTGGGAGTAACTATGATTTTTCGGTGGGAGTAACTATGATTCTTCGGTGGGAGTAACTATGATTCTTCGGTGGGAGTAACTATGATTCTTCGGTGGGAGTAACTATGATTCTTCGGTGGTAGTAACTATGATTCTTCGATGGGAGTAACTATGATTCTTCGGTGGGAGTAACTATGATTCTTCTGTGGGAGTAACTATTATTCTTCGGTGGGAGTAACTATGATTCTTCGGTGCTAGTAACTATGATTCTTCGGTGGGAGTAACTATGATTCTTCGGTGGGAGTAACTATGATTCTTCGGTGGGAGTAACTATGATTCTTCTGTGGGAGTAACTATGATTCTTCGGTGGGAGTAACTATGATTTTTCGGTGGGAGTAACCATGATTCTTCGGTGGGAGTAACTATGATTCTTCGGTGGGAGTAACTATGATTCTTCGGTGGGAGTAACTGTGATTCTTCGGTGGGAGTAACTATGATTCTTCGGTGGGAGAAACTATGATTCTTCGGTGGGAGTAACTATGATTCTTCGGTGGGAGTAACTATGATTTTTCGGTGGGAGTAACTATGATTCTTCGGTGGGAGAAGCTATGATTCTTCGGTGGGAGTAACTATGATTCTTCGCTGGGAGTAACTATGATTCTTCGGTGGGAGTAACTATGATTCTTCGGTGGGAGTAACTATGATTCTTCGGTGGGAGTAACTATGATTCTTCGGTGGGAGTAAGTATGATTCTTCGGTGGGAGTAACTATTATTCTTCGGTGGGAGTAACTATGATTCTTCGGTGCTAGTAACTATGATTCTTCGGTGGGAGTAACTATGATTCTTCGGTGGGAGTAACTATGATTCTTCGGTGGGGGTAACTATGATTCTTCGGTGGGAGTAACTATGATTCTTCGGTGGGAGTAACTATGATTCTTCGGTGGGAGTAACTATGATTCTTCGGTGGGAGTAACTATGATTCTTCGGTGGGAGTAACTATGATTCTTCGGTGGGAGTAACTATGATTCTTCGGTGGGAGTAACTATGATTCTTCGGTGGGAGTAACTATGATTCTTCGGTGGGGGTAACTATGATTCTTCGGTGGGAGTAACTATGATTCTTCGGTGGGAGTAACTATGATTCTTCGGTGGGGGTAACTATGATTCTTCGGTGGGAGTAACTATGATTCTTCGGTGGGAGTAACTATGATTCTTCGGTGGGAGTAACTATGATTCTTCGGTGGTGGTAACTATGATTCTTCGATGGGAGTAACTATGATTCTTCGGTGGGGGTAACTATGATTCTTCTGTGGGAGTAACTATTATTCTTCGGTGGGAGTAACCATGATTCTTCGGTGCTAGTAACTATGATTCTTCGGTGGGAGTAACTATGATTCTTCGGTGGGAGTAACTATGATTCTTCGGTGGGAGTAACTATGATTCTTCTGTGGGAGTAACTATGATTCTTCGGTGGGAGTAACTATGATTCTTCGGTGGTAGTAACTATGATTCTTCGATGGGAGTAACTATGATTCTTCGGTGGGAGTAACTATGATTCTTCGGTGGGAGTAACTATGATTCTTCGGACGGAGTAACTATGATTCTTCGGTGGGAGTAACCATGATTCTTCGGTCGGAGTAACTATGATTCTTCGGTGGGAGTAACTATGATTCTTCGGTGGGAGTAACTATGATTCTTCGGTGGGAGTAACTATGATTCTTCGGAGGGAGTAACTATGATTCTTCGGTGGGAGTAACTATGATCCTTCGGTGGGAGTAACAATGATTCTTCGGTGGGAGTAACTATGATTCTTCGGTGGGAGTAACCATGATTCTTCGGTCGGAGTAACTATGATTCTTCGGTGGGAGTAACTATGATTCTTCGGTGGGAGTAACTATGGTTCTTCGGTGGGAGTAACTATGATTCTTCGGTGGGAGTAACTATGATTCTTCGGTGGGAGTAACTATGATTCTTCGGTGGGAGTAACTATGATTCTTCGGTGGGAGTAACTATGATTCTTCGGTGGGAGTAACTATGATTCTTCGGTGGGAGTAACTATGATTCTTCGGTGGGAGTAACTATGATTCTTCGGTGGGAGTAACAATGATTCTTCGGTGGGAGTAACTATGATTCTTCGGTGGGAGTAACTATGATTCTTCGGTGGGAGTAACTATGATTCTTCGGTGGGAGTAACTATGACTCTTCGGTGGGGGTAACTATGATTCTTCGGTGGGAGTAACTATGATTCTTCGGTGGGAGTAACTATGATTCTTCGGTGGTGGTAACTATGATTCTTCGATGGGAGTAACTATGATTCTTCGGTGGGAGTAACTATGATTCTTCTGTGGGAGTAACTATTATTCTTCGGTGGGAGTAACTATGATTCTTCGGTGCTAGTAACTATGATTCTTCGGTGGGAGTAACTATGATTCTTCGGTGGGAGTAACTATGATTCTTCGGTGGGAGTAACTATGATTCTTCTGTGGGAGTAACTATGATTCTTCGGTGGGAGTAACTATGATTTTTCGGTGGGAGTAACTATGATTCTTCGGTGGGAGTAACTATGATTCTTCGGTGGGAGTAACTATGATTCTTCGGTGGGAGTAACTATGATTCTTCGGTGGGGGTAACTATGATTCTTCGGTGGGAGTAACTATGATTCTTCGGTGGGAGTAACTATGATTCTTCGGTGGGAGTAACTATGATTCTTCGGTGGGAGTAACTATGATTCTTCGGTGGGGGTAACTATGATTCTTCGGTGGGAGTAACTATGATTCTTCGGTGGGAGTAACTATGATTCTTCGGTGGGGGTAACTATGATTCTTCGGTGGGAGTAACTATGATTCTTCGGTGGGAGTAACTATGATTCTTCGGTGGGAGTAACTATGATTCTTCGGTGGTGGTAACTATGATTCTTCGATGGGAGTAACTATGATTCTTCGGACGGAGTAACTATGATTCTTCGGTGGGAGTAACTATGATTCTTCGGTGGGAGTAACTATGATTCTTCGGTGGGAGTAACTATGATTCTTCGATGGGAGTAACTATGATTCTTCGGTGGGAGTAACTATGATTCTTCGGTGGGAGTAACTATGATTCTTCGGTGGGAGTAACTATGATTCTTCGGTGGGAGTAACTATGATTCTTCGGTGGGGTATCATATGACGCGGAATTTCCTCAGGATTACGATTCCATATTCGCTTTTGCCGGATCTCTTCAATTAAGCGAGAAAAATGCAAATTTGTCTGGGGGGAAGTAACTATGACTATGTACTTCAAAGGACGATTCTCGATAAACCAAGGTAGTTATCGAAGAGGTGAAAGCGGATTTGACTTCTGCGGCCCGAAATCTACAAGAAAATGTTTTAAGTGAAATTTCGAATATTTTGTTGAAAATTGGTAGAAAATTGAGGTCATTTTGCATATTTTTGAACATTTCAAAGGACGATTCTGGGAAAACCATTGGAGTTATCGAAGAAATGAAAACGGATATGGCTTCTGCGGCCCGAAATGTGCAAGAAAATGTATTAAGTGAAATTTCGAAAATTTTGTTAAAAATTGGTAGAAAATTGAGGTCATTTTGCATATTTTTGAATATTTCAAAGGACGATTCTGGGAAAACCATTGAAGTTATCGAAGAAATGAAAACGGATATGACTACTGTGGCGAAAAAGGACGAAAAAGGATACTAAGAACGAAAAAGGGCGAAGATGGACGAAAGAGGACGAAAAAAGTCGAAAAAGGACATAAAACGGCGAAAAAGGACGAAGACGGACGAAAAAGGATAAAAGGGACGAAAAAGGACGGAAAAGAACGAAAAAGAAACCAAAAATGAAGAGAAGGGCAAAAAGGGTAAAGAGAATTTTGGAGGGGAGTAACTATGATTCTTCGGTGGGAGTAACTATGATTCTTCGGTGGGAGTAACTATGATTTTTCGGTGGGAGTAACTATGATTCTTCGGTGGGAGTAACTATGATTCTTCGGTGGGAGTAACTATGATTCTTCGGTGGGAGTAACTATGATTCTTCGGTGGTAGTAACTATGATTCTTCGATGGGAGTAACTATGATTCTTCGGTGGGAGTAACTATGATTCTTCTGTGGGAGTAACTATTATTCTTCGGTGGGAGTAACTATGATTCTTCGGTGCTAGTAACTATGATTCTTCGGTGGGAGTAACTATGATTCTTCGGTGGGAGTAACTATGATTCTTCGGTGGGAGTAACTATGATTCTTCTGTGGGAGTAACTATGATTCTTCGGTGGGAGTAACTATGATTTTTCGGTGGGAGTAACTATGATTCTTCGGTGGGAGTAACTATGATTCTTCGGTGGGAGTAACTATGATTCTTCGGTGGGAGTAACTGTGATTCTTCGGTGGGAGTAACTATGATTCTTCGGTGGGAGTAACTATGATTCTTCGGTGGGAGAAACTATGATTCTTCGGTGGGAGTAACTATGATTCTTCGGTGGGAGTAACTATGATTTTTCGGTGGGAGTAACTATGATTCTTCGGTGGGAGAAACTATGATTCTTCGGTGGGACTAACTATGATTCTTCGCTGGGAGTAACTATGATTCTTCGGTGGGAGTAACTATGATTCTTCGGTGGGAGTAACTATGATTCTTCGGTGGGAGTAACTATGATTCTTCGGTGGGAGTAAGTATGATTCTTCGGTGGGAGTAACTATTATTCTTCGGTGGGAGTAACTATGATTCTTCGGTGCTAGTAACTATGATTCTTCGGTGGGAGTAACTATGATTCTTCGGTGGGAATAACTATGATTCTTCGGTGGGGGTAACTTTGATTCTTCGGTGGGAGTAACTATGATTCTTCGGTGGGAGTAACTATGATTCTTCGGTGGGAGTAACTATGATTCTTCGGTGGGAGTAACTGTGATTCTTCGGTGGGAGTAACTATGATTCTTCGGTGGGAGTAACTATGATTCTTCGGTGGGAGAAACTATGATTCTTCGGTGGGAGTAACTATGATTCTTCGGTGGGAGTAACTATGATTCTTCGGTGGGAGTAACTATGATTCTTCGGTGGGGGTAACTATGATTCTTCGGTGGGAGTAACTATGATTCTTCGGTGGGGGTAACTATGATTCTTCGGTGGGAGTAACTATGATCCTTCGGTGGGAGTAACTATGATTCCTCGGTGGGAGTAACTATGATTCTTCGGTGGGAGTAACTATGATTTTTCGGTGGGAGTAACTATGATTCTTCGGTGGGAGTAACTATGATTCTTCGGTGGGAGTAACTATGATTCTTCGGTGGGAGTAACTATGATTCTTCGGTGGGAGTAACTATGATTCTTCGGTGGGAGTAACTATGATTCTTCGGTGGGAGTAACTATGATTCTTCGGTGGGAGTAACTATGATTCTTCGGTGGGGGTAACTATGATTCTTCGGTGGGAGTAACTATGATTCTTCGGTGGGAGAAACTATGATTCTTCGGTGGGAGTAACTATGATTCTTCGGTGGGAGTAACTATGATTTTTCGGTGGGAGTAACTATGATTCTTCGGTGGGAGTAACTATGATTTTTCGGTGGGAGTAACTATGATTCTTCGGTGGGAGTAACTATGATTCTTCGGTGGGAGTAACTATGATTCTTCGGTGGGAGTAACTATGATTCTTCGGTGGTAGTAACTATGATTCTTCGATGGGAGTAACTATGATTCTTCGGTGGGAATAACTATGATTCTTCTGTGGGAGTAACTATTATTCTTCTGTGGGAGTAACTATGATTCTTCGGTGCTAGTAACTATGATTCTTCGGTGGGAGTAACTATGATTCTTCGGTGGGAGTAACTATGATTCTTCGGTGGGAGTAACTATGATTCTTCTGTGGGAGTAACTATGATTCTTCGGTGGGAGTAACTATGATTTTTCGGTGGGAGTAACTATGATTCTTCGGTGGGAGTAACTATGATTCTTCGGTGGGAGTAACTATGATTCTTCGGTGGGAGTAACTGTGATTCTTCGGTGGGAGTAACTATGATTCTTCGGTGGGAGTAAGTATGATTCTTCGGTGGGAGTAACTATTATTCTTCGGTGGGAGTAACTATGATTCTTCGGTGCTAGTAACTATGATTCTTCGGTGGGAGTAACTTTGATTCTTCGGTGGGAATAACTATGATTCTTCGGTGGGGGTAACTTTGATTCTTCGGTGGGAGTAACTATGATTCTTCGGTGGGAGTAACTATGATTCTTCGGTGGGAGTAACTATGATTCTTCGGTGGGAGTAACTGTGATTCTTCGGTGGGAGTAACTATGATTCTTCGGTGGGAGTAACTATGATTCTTCGGTGGGAGAAACTATGATTCTTCGGTGGGAGTAACTATGATTCTTCGGTGGGAGTAACTATGATTCTTCGGTGGGAGTAACTATGATTCTTCGGTGGGGGTAACTATGATTCTTCGGTGGGAGTAACTATGATTCTTCGGTGGGGGTAACTATGATTCTTCGGTGGGAGTAACTATGATCCTTCGGTGGGAGTAACTATGATTCCTCGGTGGGAGTAACTATGATTCTTCGGTGGGAGTAACTATGATTTTTCGGTGGGAGTAACTATGATTCTTCGGTGGGAGTAACTATGATTCTTCGGTGGGAGTAACTATGATTCTTCGGTGGGAGTAACTATGATTCTTCGGTGGGAGTAACTATGATTCTTCGGTGGGAGTAACTATGATTCTTCGGTGGGAGTAACTATGATTCTTCGGTGGGAGTAACTATGATTCTTCGGTGGGAGTAACTATGATTCTTCGGTGGGGGTAACTATGATTCTTCGGTGGGAGTAACTATGATTCTTCGGTGGGAGTAACTATGACTCTTCGGTGGGGGTAACTATGATTCTTCGGTGGGAGTAACTATGATTCTTCGGTGGGAGTAACTATGATTCTTCGGTGGTGGTAACTATGATTCTTCGATGGGAGTAACTATGATTCTTCGGTGGGAGTAACTATGATTCTTCTGTGGGAGTAACTATTATTCTTCGGTGGGAGTAACTATGATTCTTCGGTGCTAGTAACTATGATTCTTCGGTGGGAGTAACTATGATTCTTCGGTGGGAGTAACTATGATTCTTCGGTGGGAGTAACTATGATTCTTCTGTGGGAGTAACTATGATTCTTCGGTGGGAGTAACTATGATTTTTCGGTGGGAGTAACTATGATTCTTCGGTGGGAGTAACTATGATTCTTCGGTGGGAGTAACTATGATTCTTCGGTGGGAGTAACTATGATTCTTCGGTGGGAGTAACTATGATCCTTCGGTGGGAGTAACCATGATTCTTCGGTGGGAGTAACCATGATTCTTCGGTGGGAGTAACCATGATTCTTCGGTGGGTGTAACTATGATCCTTCGGTGGGAGTAACTATGATTCTTCGGTGGGAGTAACTATGATTCTTCGGTGGGAGTAACTATGATTCTTCGGTGGGAGTAACTATGATTCTTCGGTGGGAGTAACTATGATTCTTCGGTGGGAGTAACTATGATTCTTCGGTGGGAGTAACTATGATTCTTCGGTGGTAGTAACTATGATTCTTCGATGGGAGTAACTATGATTCTTCGGACGGAGTAACTATGATTCTTCGGTGGGAGTAACTATGATTCTTCGGTGGGAGTAACTATGATTCTTCGATGGGAGTAACTATGATTCTTCGGTGGGAGTAACTATGATTCTTCGGTGGGAGTAACTATGATTCTTCGGTGGGAGTAACTATGATTCTTCGGTGGGAGTAACTATGATTCTTCGGTGGGAGTAACTATGATTCTTCGGTGGGGTATCATATGACGCGGAATTTCCTCAGGATTACGATTCCATATTCGCTTTTGCCGGATCTCTTCAATTAAGCGAGAAAAATGCAAATTTGTCTGGGGGGAAGTAACTATGACTATGTACTTCAAAGGACGATTCTCGATAAACCAAGGTAGTTATCGAAGAGGTGAAAGCGGATTTGACTTCTGCGGCCCGAAATCTACAAGAAAATATATTAAGTGAAATTTCGAATATTTTGTTGAAAATTGGTAGAAAATTGAGGTCATTTTGCATATTTTTGAACATTTCAAAGGACGATTCTGGGAAAACCATTGGAGTTATCGAAGAAATGAAAACGGATATGGCTTCTGCGGCCCGAAATGTGCAAGAAAATGTATTAAGTGAAATTTCGAAAATTTTGTTAAAAATTGGTAGAAAATTGAGGTCATTTTGCATATTTTTGAATATTTCAAAGGACGATTCTGGGAAAACCATTGAAGTTATCGAAGAAATGAAAACGGATATGGCTTCTGCGGCCCGAAATGTGCAAGAAAATGTATTAAGTGAAATTTCGAAAATTTTGTTAAAAATTGATGGGAAATTGAGGTCATTTTGCATATTTTTGAATATTTCAAAGGACGACTCTGGGGAAACCATTGACGTAATCGAAGAAATGAAAACGGTTATGGCTTCTGCGGCCCGAAATGTGCAAGAAAATATATTAAGTGAAATTTCGAAAATTTTGTTAAAAATTGATGGGAAATTGAGGTCATTTTGCATATTTTTGAATATTTCAAAGGACGATTCTGGGAAAACCATTGAAGTTATCGAAGAAATGAAAACGGATATGACTACTGTGGCGAAAAAGGACGAAAAAGGATACTAAGAACGAAAAAGGGCGAAGATGGACGAAAGAGGACGAAAAAAGTCGAAAAAGGACATAAAACGGCGAAAAAGGACGAAGACGGACGTAAAAGGATAAAAGGGACGAAAAAGGACGGAAAAGAACGAAAAAGAAACCAAAAATGAAGAGAAGGGCAAAAAGGGTAAAGAGAATTTTGGAGGGGAGTAACTATGATTCTTCGGTGGGAGTAACTATGATTCTTCGGTGGGAGTAACTATGATTTTTCGGTGGGAGTAACTATGATTCTTCGGTGGGAGTAAGTATGATTCTTCGGTGGGAGTAACTATGATTCTTCGGTGGGAGTAACTATTATTCTTCGGTGGGAGTAACTATGATTCTTCGATGGGAGTAACTATGATTCTTCGGTGGGAGTAACTATGATTCTTCTGTGGGAGTAACTATGATTCTTCGGTGGGAGTAACTATGATTCTTCGGTGGGAGTAACTATGATTCTTCGGTGGGAGTAACTATGATTCTTCGGTGGGAATAACTATGATTCTTCGGTGGGAGTAACTATGATTCTTCGGTGGGAGTAACTATGATTCTTCGGTGGGAGTAACTATGATTCTTCGGTGGGAGTAACTATGATTCTTCGGTGGGGGTAACTATGATTCTTCGGTGGGAGTAACTATGATTCTTCGGTGGGAGTAACTATGATTCTTCGGTGGGGGTAACTATGATTCTTCGGTGGGAGTAACTATGATCCTTCGGTGGGAGTAACTATGATTCTTCGGTGGGAGTAACTATGATTCTTCGGTGGTGGTAACTATGATTCTTCGATGGGAGTAACTATGATTCTTCGGTGGGGGTAACTATGATTCTTCTGTGGGAGTAACTATTATTCTTCGGTGGGAGTAACCATGATTCTTCGGTGCTAGTAACTATGATTCTTCGGTGGGAGTAACTATGATTCTTCGGTGGGAGTAACTATGATTCTTCGGTGGGAGTAACTATGATACTTCTGTGGGAGTAACTATGATTCTTCGGTGGGAGCAACTATGAATCTTCGGTGGTAGTAACTATGATACTTCGATGGGAGTAACTATGATTCTTCGGTGGGAGTAACTATGATTCTTCGGTGGGAGTAACTATGATTCTTCGGACGGAGTAACTATGATTCTTCGGTGGGAGTAACTATGATTCTTCGGTGGGAGTAACTATGATTCTTCGGTGGGAGTAACTATGATTCTTCGATGGGAGTAACTATGATTCTTCGGTGGGAGTAACTATGATTCTTCGGTGGGAGTAACTATGATTCTTCGGTGGGAGTAACTATGATTCTTCGGTGGGAGTAACTATGATTCTTCGGTGGGAGTAACTATGATTCTTCGGTGGGAGTAACTATGATTCTTCGGTGGGAGTAACTATGATTCTTCGGAGGGAGTAACTATGATTCTTCGGTGGGAGTAACTATGATTCTTCGGTGGGAGTAACTATGATTCTTCGGTGGGAGTAACTATGATACTTCTGTGGGAGTAACTATGATTCTTCGGACGGAGTAACTATGATTCTTCGGTGGGAGTAACTATGATTCTTCGGTGGGAGTAACTATGATACTTCGGTGGGAGTAACTATGATTCTTCGATGGGAGTAACTATGATTCTTCGGTGGGAGTAACTATGATTCTTCGGTGGGAGTAACTATGATTCTTCGGTGGGAGTAACTATGATTCTTCGGACGGAGTAACTATGATTCTTCGGTGGGAGTAACTATGATTCTTCGGTGGGAGTAACTATGATTCTTCGGTGGGAGTAACTATGATTCTTCGGTGGGAGTAACTATGATTCTTCGGTGGGAGTAACTATGATACTTCTGTGGGAGTAACTATGATTCTTCGGACGGAGTAACTATGATTCTTCGGTGGGAGTAATTATGATTCTTCGGTGGGAGTAACTATGATACTTCGGTGGGAGTAACTATGATTCTTCGATGGGAGTAACTATGATTCTTCGGTGGGAGTAACTATGATTCTTCGGTGGGAGTAACTATGATTCTTCGGTGGGAGTAACTATGATTCTTCGGACGGAGTAACTATGATTCTTCGGTGGGAGTAACTATGATTCTTCGGTGGGAGTAACTATGATTCTTCGGTGGGAGTAACTATGATTCTTCGGTGGTAGTAACTATGATTCTTCGATGGGAGTAACTATGATTCTTCGGACGGAGTAACTATGATTCTTCGGTGGGAGTAACTATGATTCTTCGGTGGGAGTAACTATGATTCTTCGGTGGGAGTAACTATGATTCTTCGATGGGAGTAACTATGATTCTTCGGTGGGAGTAACTATGATTCTTCGGTGGGAGTAACTATGATTCTTCGGTGGGAGTAACTATGATTCTTCGGTGGGAGTAACTATGATTCTTCGGTGGGAGTAACTATGATTCTTCGGTGGGGTATCATATGACGCGGAATTTCCTCAGGATTACGATTCCATATTCGCTTTTGCCGGATCTCTTCAATTAAGCGAGAAAAATGCAAATTTGTCTGGGGGGAAGTAACTATGACTATGTACTTCAAAGGACGATTCTCGATAAACCAAGGTAGTTATCGAAGAGGTGAAAGCGGATTTGACTTCTGCGGCCCGAAATCTACAAGAAAATGTATTAAGTGAAATTTCGAATATTTTGTTGAAAATTGGTAGAAAATTGAGGTCATTTTGCATATTTTTGAACATTTCAAACGACGATTCTGGGAAAACCATTGAAGTTATCGAAGAAATGAAAACGGATATGGCTTATGCGGCCCGAAATGTGCAAGAAAATGTATTAAGTGAAATTTCGAAAATTTTGTTAAAAATTGATGGGAAATTGAGGTCATTTTGCATATTTTTGAATATTTCAAAGGACGATTCTGGGGAAACCATTGACGTAATCGAAGAAATGAAAACGGATATGACTACTGTGGCGAAAAAGGACGAAAAAGGATACTAAGAACGAAAAAGGGCGAAGATGGACGAAAGAGGACGAAAAAAGTCGAAAAAGGACATAAAACGGCGAAAAAGGACGAAGACGGACGAAAAAGGATAAAAGGGACGAAAAAGGACGGAAAAGAACGAAAAAGAAACCAAAAATGAAGAGAAGGGCAAAAAGGGTAAAGAGAATTTTGGAGGGGAGTAACTATGATTCTTCGGTGGGAGTAACTATGATTCTTCGGTGGGAGTAACTATGATTTTTCGGTGGGAGTAACTATGATTCTTCGGTGGGAGTAACTATGATTCTTCGGTGGGAGTAACTATGATTCTTCGGTGGGAGTAACTATGATTCTTCGGTGGTAGTAACTATGATTCTTCGATGGGAGTAACTATGATTCTTCGGTGGGAGTAACTATGATTCTTCTGTGGGAGTAACTATTATTCTTCGGTGGGAGTAACTATGATTCTTCGGTGCTAGTAACTATGATTCTTCGGTGGGAGTAACTATGATTCTTCGGTGGGAGTAACTATGATTCTTCGGTGGGAGTAACTATGATTCTTCTGTGGGAGTAACTATGATTCTTCGGTGGGAGTAACTATGATTTTTCGGTGGGAGTAACCATGATTCTTCGGTGGGAGTAACTATGATTCTTCGGTGGGAGTAACTATGATTCTTCGGTGGGAGTAACTGTGATTCTTCGGTGGGAGTAACTATGATTCTTCGGTGGGAGAAACTATGATTCTTCGGTGGGAGTAACTATGATTCTTCGGTGGGAGTAACTATGATTTTTCGGTGGGAGTAACTATGATTCTTCGGTGGGAGAAACTATGATTCTTCGGTGGGAGTAACTATGATTCTTCGCTGGGAGTAACTATGATTCTTCGGTGGGAGTAACTATGATTCTTCGGTGGGAGTAACTATGATCCTTCGGTGGGAGTAACTATGATTCTTCGGTGGGAGTAAGTATGATTCTTCGGTGGGAGTAACTATTATTCTTCGGTGGGAGTAACTATGATTCTTCGGTGCTAGTAACTATGATTCTTCGGTGGGAGTAACTATGATTCTTCGGTGGGAATAACTATGATTCTTCGGTGGGGGTAACTTTGATTCTTCGGTGGGAGTAACTATGATTCTTCGGTGGGAGTAACTATGATTCTTCGGTGGGAGTAACTATGATTCTTCGGTGGGAGTAACTTTGATTCTTCGGTGGGAGTAACTATGATTCTTCGGTGGGAGTAACTATGATTCTTCGGTGGGAGAAACTATGATTCTTCGGTGGGAGTAACTATGATTCTTCGGTGGGAGTAACTAAGATTCTTCGGTGGGAGTAACTATGATTCTTCGGTGGGAGAAACTATGATTCTTCGGTGGGAGTAACTATGATTCTTCGGTGGGAGAAACTATGATTCTTCGGTGGGAGTAACTATGATTCTTCGCTGGGAGTAACTATGATTCTTCGGTGGGAGTAACTATGATTCTTCGGTGGGAGTAACTATGATTCTTCGGTGGGAGTAACTATGATTCTTCGGTGGGAGTAACTATGATTCTTCGGTGGGGGTAACTATGATTCTTCGGTGGGAGTAACTATGATTCTTCGGTGGGGGTAACTATGATTCTTCGGTGGGAGTAACTATGATTCTTCGGTGGGAGTAACTATGATTCCTCGGTGGGAGTAACTATGATTCTTCGGTGGGAGTAACTATGATTTTTCGGTGGGGGTAACTATGATTCTTCGGTGGGAGTAACTATGATTCTTCGGTGGGAGTAACTATGATTCTTCGGTGGGAGTAACTATGATTCTTCGGTGGGAGTAACTATGATTCTTCGGTGGGAGTAACTATGATTCTTCGGTGGGAGTAACTATGATTCTTCGGTGGGAGTAACTATGATTCTTCGGTGGGAGTAACTATGATTCTTCGGTGGGGGTAACTATGATTCTTCGGTGGGAGTAACTATGATTCTTCGGTGGGAGTAACTATGATTCTTCGGTGGGGGTAACTATGATTCTTCGGTGGGAGTAACTATGATTCTTCGGTGGGAGTAACTATGATTCTTCGGTGGGAGTAACTATGATTCTTCGGTGGTGGTAACTATGATTCTTCGATGGGAGTAACTATGATTCTTCGGTGGGGGTAACTATGATTCTTCTGTGGGAGTAACTATTATTCTTCGGTGGGAGTAACCATGATTCTTCGGTGCTAGTAACTATGATTCTTCGGTGGGAGTAACTATGATTCTTCGGTGGGAGTAACTATGATTCTTCGGTGGGAGTAACTATGATTCTTCTGTGGGAGTAACTATGATTCTTCGGTGGGAGTAACTATGATTCTTCGGTGGTAGTAACTATGATTCTTCGATGGGAGTAACTATGATTCTTCGGTGGGAGTAACTATGATTCTTCGGTGGGAGTAACTATGATTCTTCGGACGGAGTAACTATGATTCTTCGGTGGGAGTAACTATGATTCTTCGGTGGGAGTAACTATGATTCTTCGGTGGGAGTAACTATGATTCTTCGATGGGAGTAACTATGATTCTTCGGTGGGAGTAACTATGATTCTTCGGTGGGAGTAACTATGATTCTTCGGTGGGAGTAACTATGATTCTTCGGTGGGAGTAACTATGATTCTTCGGTGGGAGTAACTATGATTCTTCGGAGGGAGTAACTATGATTCTTCGGTGGGAGTAACTATGATCCTTCGGTGGGAGTAACAATGATTCTTCGGTGGGAGTAACTATGATTCTTCGGTGGGAGTAACCATGATTCTTCGGTCGGAGTAACAATGATTCTTCGGTGGGAGTAACTATGATTCTTCGGTGGGAGTAACTATGGTTCTTCGGTGGGAGTAACTATGATTCTTCGGTGGGAGTAACTATGATTCTTCGGTGGGAGTAACTATGATTCTTCGGTGGGAGTAACTATGATTCTTCGGTGGGAGTAACTATGATTCTTCGGTGGGAGTAACTATGATTCTTCGGTGGGAGTAACTATGATTCTTCGGTGGGAGTAACTATGATTCTTCGGTGGGAGTAACAATGATTCTTCGGTGGGAGTAACTATGATTCTTCGGTGGGAGTAACTATGATTCTTCGGTGGGAGTAACTATGATTCTTCGGTGGGAGTAACTATGACTCTTCGGTGGGGGTAACTATGATTCTTCGGTGGGAGTAACTATGATTCTTCGGTGGGAGTAACTATGATTCTTCGATGGGAGTAACTATGATTCTTCGGTGGGGGTAACTATGATTCTTCTGTGGGAGTAACTATGATTCTTCGGTGGGAGTAACTATGATTCTTCGGACGGAGTAACTATGATTCTTCGGTGGGAGTAACTATGATTCTTCGGTGGGAGTAACTATGATTCTTCGGTGGGAGTAACTATGATTCTTCGATGGGAGTAACTATGATTCTTCGGTGGGAGTAACTATGATTCTTCGGTGGGAGTAACTATGATTCTTCGGTGGGAGTAACTATGATTCTTCGGTGGGAGTAACTATGATTCTTCGGTGGGAGTAACTATGATTCTTCGGAGGGAGTAACTATGATTCTTCGGTGGGAGTAACTATGATTCTTCGGTGGGAGTAACAATGATTCTTCGGTGGGAGTAACTATGATTCTTCGGTGGGAGTAACCCTGATTCTTCGGTCGGAGTAACTATGATTCTTCGGTGGGAGTAACTATGATTCTTCGGTGGGAGTAACTATGGTTCTTCGGTGGGAGTAACTATGATTCTTCGGTGGGAGTAACTATGATTCTTCGGTGGGAGTAACAATGATTCTTCGGTGGGAGTAACTATGATTCTTCGGTGGGAGTAACTATGATTCTTCGGTGGGAGTAACTATGATTCTTCGGTGGGAGTAACTATGACTCTTCGGTGGGGGTAACTATGATTCTTCGGTGGGAGTAACTATGATTCTTCGGTGGGAGTAACTATGATTCTTCGGTGGTGGTAACTATGATTCTTCGATGGGAGTAACTATGATTCTTCGGTGGGAGTAACTATGATTCTTCTGTGGGAGTAACTATTATTCTTCGGTGGGAGTAACTATGATTCTTCGGTGCTAGTAACTATGATTCTTCGGTGGGAGTAACTATGATTCTTCGGTGGGAGTAACTATGATTCTTCGGTGGGAGTAACTATGATTCTTCTGTGGGAGTAACTATGATTTTTCGGTGGGAGTAACTATGATTCTTCGGTGGGAGTAACTATGATTCTTCGGTGGGAGTAACTATGATTCTTCGGTGGGAATAACTATGATTCTTCGGTGGGAGTAACTATGATTCTTCGGTGGGAATAACTATGATTCTTCGGTGGGAGTAACTATGATCCTTCGGTGGGAGTAACCATGATTCTTCGGTTGGAGTAACCATGATTCTTCGGTGGGAGTAACCATGATTCTTCGGTGGGAGTAACTATGATCCTTCGGTGGGAGTAACTATGATTCTTCGGTGGGAGTAACTATGATTCTTCGGTGGGAGTAACTATGATTCTTCGGTGGGAGTAACTATGATTCTTCGGTGGGAGTAATTATGATTCTTCGGTGGGAGTAACTATGATTCTTCGGTGGGAGTAACTATGATTCTTCGGTGGGAGTAACTATGATTCTTCGGTGGGAGTAACTATGATCCTTCGGTGGGAGTAACTATGATTCTTCGGTGGGAGTAACTATGATTCTTCGGTGGGAGTAACTATGATTCTTCGGTGGGAGTAACTATGATTCTTCGGTGGTAGTAACTATGATTCTTCGATGGGAGTAACTATGATTCTTCGGACGGAGTAACTATGATTCTTCGGTGGGAGTAACTATGATTCTTCGGTGGGAGTAACTATGATTCTTCGGTGGGAGTAACTATGATTCTTCGATGGGAGTAACTATGATTCTTCGGTGGGAGTAACTATGATTCTTCGGTGGGAGTAACTATGATTCTTCGGTGGGAGTAACTATGATTCTTCGGTGGGAGTAACTATGATTCTTCGGTGGGAGTAACTATGATTCTTCGGTGGGGTATCATATGACGCGGAATTTCCTCAGGATTACGATTCCATATTCGCTTTTGCCGGATCTCTTCAATTAAGCGAGAAAAATGCAAATTTGTCTGGGGGGAAGTAACTATGACTATGTACTTCAAAGGACGATTCTCGATAAACCAAGGTAGTTATCGAAGAGGTGAAAGCGGATTTGACTTCTGCGGCCCGAAATCTACAAGAAAATGTATTAAGTGAAATTTCGAATATTTTGTTGAAAATTGGTAGAAAATTGAGGTCATTTTGCATATTTTTGAACATTTCAAACGACGATTCTGGGAAAACCATTGAAGTTATCGAAGAAATGAAAACGGATATGGCTTATGCGGCCCGAAATGTGCAAGAAAATGTATTAAGTGAAATTTCGAAAATTTTGTTAAAAATTGATGGGAAATTGAGGTCATTTTGCATATTTTTGAATATTTCAAAGGACGATTCTGGGGAAACCATTGACGTAATCGAAGAAATGAAAACGGATATGACTACTGTGGCGAAAAAGGACGAAAAAGGATACTAAGAACGAAAAAGGGCGAAGATGGACGAAAGAGGACGAAAAAAGTCGAAAAAGGACATAAAACGGCGAAAAAGGACGAAGACGGACGAAAAAGGATAAAAGGGACGAAAAAGGACGGAAAAGAACGAAAAAGAAACCAAAAATGAAGAGAAGGGCAAAAAGGGTAAAGAGAATTTTGGAGAGGAGTAACTATGATTCTTCGGTGGGAGTAACTATGATTCTTCGGTGGGAGTAACTATGATTTTTCGGTGGGAGTAACTATGATTCTTCGGTGGGAGTAACTATGATTCTTCGGTGGGAGTAACTATGATTCTTCGGTGGGAGTAACTATGATTCTTCGGTGGTAGTAACTATGATTCTTCGATGGGAGTAACTATGATTCTTCGGTGGGAGTAACTATGATTCTTCTGTGGGAGTAACTATTATTCTTCGGTGGGAGTAACTATGATTCTTCGGTGCTAGTAACTATGATTCTTCGGTGGGAGTAACTATGATTCTTCGGTGGGAGTAACTATGATTCTTCGGTGGGAGTAACTATGATTCTTCTGTGGGAGTAACTATGATTCTTCGGTGGGAGTAACTATGATTTTTCGGTGGGAGTAACCATGATTCTTCGGTGGGAGTAACTATGATTCTTCGGTGGGAGTAACTATGATTCTTCGGTGGGAGTAACTGTGATTCTTCGGTGGGAGTAACTATGATTCTTCGGTGGGAGAAACTATGATTCTTCGGTGGGAGTAACTATGATTCTTCGGTGGGAGTAACTATGATTTTTCGGTGGGAGTAACTATGATTCTTCGGTGGGAGAAGCTATGATTCTTCGGTGGGAGTAACTATGATTCTTCGCTGGGAGTAACTATGATTCTTCGGTGGGAGTAACTATGATTCTTCGGTGGGAGTAACTATGATTCTTCGGTGGGAGTAACTATGATTCTTCGGTGGGAGTAAGTATGATTCTTCGGTGGGAGTAACTATTATTCTTCGGTGGGAGTAACTATGATTCTTCGGTGCTAGTAACTATGATTCTTCGGTGGGAGTAACTATGATTCTTCGGTGGGAGTAACTATGATTCTTCGGTGGGGGTAACTATGATTCTTCGGTGGGAGTAACTATGATTCTTCGGTGGGAGTAACTATGATTCTTCGGTGGGAGTAACTATGATTCTTCGGTGGGAGTAACTATGATTCTTCGGTGGGAGTAACTATGATTCTTCGGTGGGAGTAACTATGATTCTTCGGTGGGAGTAACTATGATTCTTCGGTGGGAGTAACTATGATTCTTCGGTGGGGGTAACTATGATTCTTCGGTGGGAGTAACTATGATTCTTCGGTGGGAGTAACTATGATTCTTCGGTGGGGGTAACTATGATTCTTCGGTGGGAGTAACTATGATTCTTCGGTGGGAGTAACTATGATTCTTCGGTGGGAGTAACTATGATTCTTCGGTGGTGGTAACTATGATTCTTCGATGGGAGTAACTATGATTCTTCGGTGGGGGTAACTATGATTCTTCTGTGGGAGTAACTATTATTCTTCGGTGGGAGTAACCATGATTCTTCGGTGCTAGTAACTATGATTCTTCGGTGGGAGTAACTATGATTCTTCGGTGGGAGTAACTATGATTCTTCGGTGGGAGTAACTATGATTCTTCTGTGGGAGTAACTATGATTCTTCGGTGGGAGTAACTATGATTCTTCGGTGGTAGTAACTATGATTCTTCGATGGGAGTAACTATGATTCTTCGGTGGGAGTAACTATGATTCTTCGGTGGGAGTAACTATGATTCTTCGGACGGAGTAACTATGATTCTTCGGTGGGAGTAACCATGATTCTTCGGTCGGAGTAACTATGATTCTTCGGTGGGAGTAACTATGATTCTTCGGTGGGAGTAACTATGATTCTTCGGTGGGAGTAACTATGATTCTTCGGAGGGAGTAACTATGATTCTTCGGTGGGAGTAACTATGATCCTTCGGTGGGAGTAACAATGATTCTTCGGTGGGAGTAACTATGATTCTTCGGTGGGAGTAACCATGATTCTTCGGTCGGAGTAACTATGATTCTTCGGTGGGAGTAACTATGATTCTTCGGTGGGAGTAACTATGGTTCTTCGGTGGGAGTAACTATGATTCTTCGGTGGGAGTAACTATGATTCTTCGGTGGGAGTAACTATGATTCTTCGGTGGGAGTAACTATGATTCTTCGGTGGGAGTAACTATGATTCTTCGGTGGGAGTAACTATGATTCTTCGGTGGGAGTAACTATGATTCTTCGGTGGGAGTAACTATGATTCTTCGGTGGGAGTAACAATGATTCTTCGGTGGGAGTAACTATGATTCTTCGGTGGGAGTAACTATGATTCTTCGGTGGGAGTAACTATGATTCTTCGGTGGGAGTAACTATGACTCTTCGGTGGGGGTAACTATGATTCTTCGGTGGGAGTAACTATGATTCTTCGGTGGGAGTAACTATGATTCTTCGGTGGTGGTAACTATGATTCTTCGATGGGAGTAACTATGATTCTTCGGTGGGAGTAACTATGATTCTTCTGTGGGAGTAACTATTATTCTTCGGTGGGAGTAACTATGATTCTTCGGTGCTAGTAACTATGATTCTTCGGTGGGAGTAACTATGATTCTTCGGTGGGAGTAACTATGATTCTTCGGTGGGAGTAACTATGATTCTTCTGTGGGAGTAACTATGATTCTTCGGTGGGAGTAACTATGATTTTTCGGTGGGAGTAACTATGATTCTTCGGTGGGAGTAACTATGATTCTTCGGTGGGAGTAACTATGATTCTTCGGTGGGAGTAACTATGATTCTTCGGTGGGGGTAACTATGATTCTTCGGTGGGAGTAACTATGATTCTTCGGTGGGAGTAACTATGATTCTTCGGTGGGAGTAACTATGATTCTTCGGTGGGAGTAACTATGATTCTTCGGTGGGGGTAACTATGATTCTTCGGTGGGAGTAACTATGATTCTTCGGTGGGAGTAACTATGATTCTTCGGTGGGGGTAACTATGATTCTTCGGTGGGAGTAACTATGATTCTTCGGTGGGAGTAACTATGATTCTTCGGTGGGAGTAACTATGATTCTTCGGTGGTGGTAACTATGATTCTTCGATGGGAGTAACTATGATTCTTCGGTGGGGGTAACTATGATTCTTCTGTGGGAGTAACTATTATTCTTCGGTGGGAGTAACCATGATTCTTCGGTGCTAGTAACTATGATTCTTCGGTGGGAGTAACTATGATTCTTCGGTGGGAGTAACTATGATTCTTCGGTGGGAGTAACTATGATTCTTCTGTGGGAGTAACTATGATTCTTCGGTGGGAGTAACTATGATTCTTCGGTGGTAGTAACTATGATTCTTCGATGGGAGTAACTATGATTCTTCGGTGGGAGTAACTATGATTCTTCGGTGGGAGTAACTATGATTCTTCGGACGGAGTAACTATGATTCTTCGGTGGGAGTAACTATGATTCTTCGGTGGGAGTAACTATGATTCTTCGGTGGGAGTAACTATGATTCTTCGATGGGAGTAACTATGATTCTTCGGTGGGAGTAACTATGATTCTTCGGTGGGAGTAACTATGATTCTTCGGTGGGAGTAACTATGATTCTTCGGTGGGAGTAACTATGATTCTTCGGTGGGAGTAACTATGATTCTTCGGAGGGAGTAACTATGATTCTTCGGTGGGAGTAACTATGATCCTTCGGTGGGAGTAACAATGATTCTTCGGTGGGAGTAACTATGATTCTTCGGTGGGAGTAACCATGATTCTTCGGTCGGAGTAACTATGATTCTTCGGTGGGAGTAACTATGATTCTTCGGTGGGAGTAACTATGGTTCTTCGGTGGGAGTAACTATGATTCTTCGGTGGGAGTAACTATGATTCTTCGGTGGGAGTAACTATGATTCTTCGGTGGGAGTAACTATGATTCTTCGGTGGGAGTAACTATGATTCTTCGGTGGGAGTAACTATGATTCTTCGGTGGGAGTAACTATGATTCTTCGGTGGGAGTAACTATGATTCTTCGGTGGGAGTAACAATGATTCTTCGGTGGGAGTAACTATGATTCTTCGGTGGGAGTAACTATGATTCTTCGGTGGGAGTAACTATGATTCTTCGGTGGGAGTAACTATGACTCTTCGGTGGGGGTAACTATGATTCTTCGGTGGGAGTAACTATGATTCTTCGGTGGGAGTAACTATGATTCTTCGGTGGTGGTAACTATGATTCTTCGATGGGAGTAACTATGATTCTTCGGTGGGAGTAACTATGATTCTTCTGTGGGAGTAACTATTATTCTTCGGTGGGAGTAACTATGATTCTTCGGTGCTAGTAACTATGATTCTTCGGTGGGAGTAACTATGATTCTTCGGTGGGAGTAACTATGATTCTTCGGTGGGAGTAACTATGATTCTTCTGTGGGAGTAACTATGATTCTTCGGTGGGAGTAACTATGATTTTTCGGTGGGAGTAACTATGATTCTTCGGTGGGAGTAACTATGATTCTTCGGTGGGAGTAACTATGATTCTTCGGTGGGAGTAACTATGATTCTTCGGTGGGGGTAACTATGATTCTTCGGTGGGAGTAACTATGATTCTTCGGTGGGGGTAACTATGATTCTTCGGTGGGAGTAACTATGATTCTTCGGTGGGAGTAACTATGATTCCTCGGTGGGAGTAACTATGATTCTTCGGTGGGAGTAACTATGATTTTTCGGTGGGAGTAACTATGATTCTTCGGTGGGAGTAACTATGATTCTTCGGTGGGAGTAACTATGATTCTTCGGTGGGAGTAACTATGATTCTTCGGTGGGAGTAACTATGATTCTTCGGTGGGGGTAACTATGATTCTTCGGTGGGAGTAACTATGATTCTTCGGTGGGAGTAACTATGATTCTTCGGTGGGAGTAACTATGATTCTTCGGTGGTGGTAACTATGATTCTTCGATGGGAGTAACTATGATTCTTCGGTGGGGGTAACTATGATTCTTCTGTGGGAGTAACTATGATTCTTCGGTGGGAGTAACTATGATTCTTCGGTGGGAGTAACTATGATTCTTCGGTGGGAGTAACTATGATTCTTCGGTGGGAGTAACTATGATTCTTCGGTGGGAGTAACTATGATTCTTCGGTGGGGGTAACTATGATTCTTCGGTGGGAGTAACTATGATTCTTCGGTGGGAGTAACTATGATTCTTCGGTGGGGGTAACTATGATTCTTCGGTGGGAGTAACTATGATTCTTCGGTGGGAGTAACTATGATTCTTCGGTGGGAGTAACTATGATTCTTCGGTGGTGGTAACTATGATTCTTCGATGGGAGTAACTATGATTCTTCGGTGGGGGTAACTATGATTCTTCTGTGGGAGTAACTATTATTCTTCGGTGGGAGTAACCATGATTCTTCGGTGCTAGTAACTATGATTCTTCGGTGGGAGTAACTATGATTCTTCGATGGGAGTAACTATGATTCTTCGGTGGGAGTAACTATGATTCTTCGGTGGGAGTAACTATGATTCTTCGGTGGGAGTAACTATGATTCTTCGGTGGGAGTAACTATGATTCTTCGGTGGGAGTAACTATGATTCTTCGGAGGGAGTAACTATGATTCTTCGGTGGGAGTAACTATGATTCTTCGGTGGGAGTAACAATGATTCTTCGGTGGGAGTAACTATGATTCTTCGGTGGGAGTAACCCTGATTCTTCGGTCGGAGTAACTATGATTCTTCGGTGGGAGTAACTATGATTCTTCGGTGGGAGTAACTATGGTTCTTCGGTGGGAGTAACTATGATTCTTCGGTGGGAGTAACTATGATTCTTCGGTGGGAGTAACTATGATTCTTCGGTGGGAGTAACTATGATTCTTCGGTGGGAGTAACTATGATTCTTCGGTGGGAGTAACTATGATTCTTCGGTGGGAGTAACTATGATTCTTCGGTGGGAGTAACAATGATTCTTCGGTGGGAGTAACTATGATTCTTCGGTGGGAGTAACTATGATTCTTCGGTGGGAGTAACTATGATTCTTCGGTGGGAGTAACTATGACTCTTCGGTGGGGGTAACTATGATTCTTCGGTGGGAGTAACTATGATTCTTCGGTGGGAGTAACTATGATTCTTCGGTGGTGGTAACTATGATTCTTCGATGGGAGTAACTATGATTCTTCGGTGGGAGTAACTATGATTCTTCTGTGGGAGTAACTATTATTCTTCGGTGGGAGTAACTATGATTCTTCGGTGCTAGTAACTATGATTCTTCGGTGGGAGTAACTATGATTCTTCGGTGGGAGTAACTATGATTCTTCGGTGGAAGTAACTATGATTCTTCTGTGGGAGTAACTATGATTTTTCGGTGGGAGTAACTATGATTCTTCGGTGGGAGTAACTATGATTCTTCGGTGGGAGTAACTATGATTCTTCGGTGGGAATAACTATGATTCTTCGGTGGGAGTAACTATGATCCTTCGGTGGGAGTAACCATGATTCTTCGGTGGGAGTAACCATGATTCTTCGGTGGGAGTAACCATGATTCTTCGGTGGGAGTAACTATGATCCTTCGGTGGGAGTAACTATGATTCTTCGGTGGGAGTAACTATGATTCTTCGGTGGGAATATCTATGATTCTTCGGTGGGAGTAACTATGATTCTTCGGTGGGAGTAATTATGATTCTTCGGTGGGAGTAACTATGATTCTTCGGTGGGAGTAACTATGATTCTTCGGTGGGAGTAACTATGATTCTTCGGTGGGAGTAACTATGATCCTTCGGTGGGAGTAACTATGATTCTTCGGTGGGAGTAACTATGATTCTTCGGTGGGAGTAACTATGATTCTTCGGTGGGAGTAACTATGATTCTTCGGTGGTAGTAACTATGATTCTTCGATGGGAGTAACTATGATTCTTCGGACGGAGTAACTATGATTCTTCGGTGGGAGTAACTATGATTCTTCGGTGGGAGTAACTATGATTCTTCGGTGGGAGTAACTATGATTCTTCGATGGGAGTAACTATGATTCTTCGGTGGGAGTAACTATGATTCTTCGGTGGGAGTAACTATGATTCTTCGGTGGGAGTAACTATGATTCTTCGGTGGGAGTAACTATGATTCTTCGGTGGGAGTAACTATGATTCTTCGGTGGGGTATCATATGACGCGGAATTTCCTCAGGATTACGATTCCATATTCGCTTTTGCCGGATCTCTTCAATTAAGCGAGAAAAATGCAAATTTGTCTGGGGGGAAGTAACTATGACTATGTACTTCAAAGGACGATTCTCGATAAACCAAGGTAGTTATCGAAGAGGTGAAAGCGGATTTGACTTCTGCGGCCCGAAATCTACAAGAAAATGTATTAAGTGAAATTTCGAATATTTTGTTGAAAATTGGTAGAAAATTGAGGTCATTTTGCATATTTTTGAACATTTCAAACGACGATTCTGGGAAAACCATTGAAGTTATCGAAGAAATGAAAACGGATATGGCTTATGCGGCCCGAAATGTGCAAGAAAATGTATTAAGTGAAATTTCGAAAATTTTGTTAAAAATTGATGGGAAATTGAGGTCATTTTGCATATTTTTGAATATTTCAAAGGACGATTCTGGGGAAACCATTGACGTAATCGAAGAAATGAAAACGGATATGACTACTGTGGCGAAAAAGGACGAAAAAGGATACTAAGAACGAAAAAGGGCGAAGATGGACGAAAGAGGACGAAAAAAGTCGAAAAAGGACATAAAACGGCGAAAAAGGACGAAGACGGACGAAAAAGGATAAAAGGGACGAAAAAGGACGGAAAAGAACGAAAAAGAAACCAAAAATGAAGAGAAGGGCAAAAAGGGTAAAGAGAATTTTGGAGGGGAGTAACTATGATTCTTCGGTGGGAGTAACTATGATTCTTCGGTGGGAGTAACTATGATTTTTCGGTGGGAGTAACTATGATTCTTCGGTGGGAGTAACTATGATTCTTCGGTGGGAGTAACTATGATTCTTCGGTGGGAGTAACTATGATTCTTCGGTGGTAGTAACTATGATTCTTCGATGGGAGTAACTATGATTCTTCGGTGGGAGTAACTATGATTCTTCTGTGGGAGTAACTATTATTCTTCGGTGGGAGTAACTATGATTCTTCGGTGCTAGTAACTATGATTCTTCGGTGGGAGTAACTATGATTCTTCGGTGGGAGTAACTATGATTCTTCGGTGGGAGTAACTATGATTCTTCTGTGGGAGTAACTATGATTCTTCGGTGGGAGTAACTATGATTTTTCGGTGGGAGTAACCATGATTCTTCGGTGGGAGTAACTATGATTCTTCGGTGGGAGTAACTATGATTCTTCGGTGGGAGTAACTGTGATTCTTCGGTGGGAGTAACTATGATTCTTCGGTGGGAGAAACTATGATTCTTCGGTGGGAGTAACTATGATTCTTCGGTGGGAGTAACTATGATTTTTCGGTGGGAGTAACTATGATTCTTCGGTGGGAGAAACTATGATTCTTCGGTGGGAGTAACTATGATTCTTCGCTGGGAGTAACTATGATTCTTCGGTGGGAGTAACTATGATTCTTCGGTGGGAGTAACTATGATTCTTCGGTGGGAGTAACTATGATTCTTCGGTGGGAGTAAGTATGATTCTTCGGTGGGAGTAACTATTATTCTTCGGTGGGAGTAACTATGATTCTTCGGTGCTAGTAACTATGATTCTTCGGTGGGAGTAACTATGATTCTTCGGTGGGAGTAACTATGATTCTTCGGTGGGGGTAACTATGATTCTTCGGTGGGAGTAACTATGATTCTTCGGTGGGAGTAACTATGATTCTTCGGTGGGAGTAACTATGATTCTTCGGTGGGAGTAACTATGATTCTTCGGTGGGAGTAACTATGATTCTTCGGTGGGAGTAACTATGATTCTTCGGTGGGAGTAACTATGATTCTTCGGTGGGAGTAACTATGATTCTTCGGTGGGGGTAACTATGATTCTTCGGTGGGAGTAACTATGATTCTTCGGTGGGAGTAACTATGATTCTTCGGTGGGGGTAACTATGATTCTTCGGTGGGAGTAACTATGATTCTTCGGTGGGAGTAACTATGATTCTTCGGTGGGAGTAACTATGATTCTTCGGTGGTGGTAACTATGATTCTTCGATGGGAGTAACTATGATTCTTCGGTGGGGGTAACTATGATTCTTCTGTGGGAGTAACTATTATTCTTCGGTGGGAGTAACCATGATTCTTCGGTGCTAGTAACTATGATTCTTCGGTGGGAGTAACTATGATTCTTCGGTGGGAGTAACTATGATTCTTCGGTGGGAGTAACTATGATTCTTCTGTGGGAGTAACTATGATTCTTCGGTGGGAGTAACTATGATTCTTCGGTGGTAGTAACTATGATTCTTCGATGGGAGTAACTATGATTCTTCGGTGGGAGTAACTATGATTCTTCGGTGGGAGTAACTATTATTCTTCGGACGGAGTAACTATGATTCTTCGGTGGGAGTAACTATGATTCTTCGGTGGGAGTAACTATGATTCTTCGGTGGGAGTAACTATGATTCTTCGATGGGAGTAACTATGATTCTTCGGTGGGAGTAACTATGATTCTTCGGTGGGAGTAACTATGATTCTTCGGTGGGAGTAACTATGATTCTTCGGTGGGAGTAACTATGATTCTTCGGTGGGAGTAACTATGATTCTTCGGAGGGAGTAACTATGATTCTTCGGTGGGAGTAACTATGATCCTTCGGTGGGAGTAACAATGATTCTTCGGTGGGAGTAACTATGATTCTTCGGTGGGAGTAACCATGATTCTTCGGTCGGAGTAACTATGATTCTTCGGTGGGAGTAACTATGATTCTTCGGTGGGAGTAACTATGGTTCTTCGGTGGGAGTAACTATGATTCTTCGGTGGGAGTAACTATGATTCTTCGGTGGGAGTAACTATGATTCTTCGGTGGGAGTAACTATGATTCTTCGGTGGGAGTAACTATGATTCTTCGGTGGGAGTAACTATGATTCTTCGGTGGGAGTAACTATGATTCTTCGGTGGGAGTAACTATGATTCTTCGGTGGGAGTAACAATGATTCTTCGGTGGGAGTAACTATGATTCTTCGGTGGGAGTAACTATGATTCTTCGGTGGGAGTAACTATGATTCTTCGGTGGGAGTAACTATGACTCTTCGGTGGGGGTAACTATGATTCTTCGGTGGGAGTAACTATGATTCTTCGGTGGGAGTAACTATGATTCTTCGGTGGTGGTAACTATGATTCTTCGATGGGAGTAACTATGATTCTTCGGTGGGAGTAACTATGATTCTTCTGTGGGAGTAACTATTATTCTTCGGTGGGAGTAACTATGATTCTTCGGTGCTAGTAACTATGATTCTTCGGTGGGAGTAACTATGATTCTTCGGTGGGAGTAACTATGATTCTTCGGTGGGAGTAACTATGATTCTTCTGTGGGAGTAACTATGATTCTTCGGTGGGAGTAACTATGATTTTTCGGTGGGAGTAACTATGATTCTTCGGTGGGAGTAACTATGATTCTTCGGTGGGAGTAACTATGATTCTTCGGTGGGAGTAACTATGATTCTTCGGTGGGAATAACTATGATTCTTCGGTGGGAGTAACTATGATCCTTCGGTGGGAGTAACCATGATTCTTCGGTGGGAGTAACCATGATTCTTCGGTGGGAGTAACCATGATTCTTCGGTGGGAGTAACTATGATCCTTCGGTGGGAGTAACTATGATTCTTCGGTGGGAGTAACTATGATTCTTCGGTGGGAGTAACTATGATTCTTCGGTGGGAGTAACTATGATTCTTCGGTGGGAGTAATTATGATTCTTCGGTGGGAGTAACTATGATTCTTCGGTGGGAGTAACTATGATTCTTCGGTGGGAGTAACTATGATACTTCGGTGGGAGTAACTATGATCCTTCGGTGGGAGTAACTATGATTCTTCGGTGGGAGTAACTATGATTCTTCGGTGGGAGTAACTATGATTCTTCGGTGGGAGTAACTATGATTCTTCGGTGGTAGTAACTATGATTCTTCGATGGGAGTAACTATGATTCTTCGGACGGAGTAACTATGATTCTTCGGTGGGAGTAACTATGATTCTTCGGTGGGAGTAACTATGATTCTTCGGTGGGAGTAACTATGATTCTTCGATGGGAGTAACTATGATTCTTCGGTGGGAGTAACTATGATTCTTCGGTGGGAGTAACTATGATTCTTCGGTGGGAGTAACTATGATTCTTCGGTGGGAGTAACTATGATTCTTCGGTGGGGTATCATATGACGCGGAATTTCCTCAGGATTACGATTCCATATTCGCTTTTGCCGGATCTCTTCAATTAAGCGAGAAAAATGCAAATTTGTCTGGGGGGAAGTAACTATGACTATGTACTTCAAAGGACGATTCTCGATAAACCAAGGTAGTTATCGAAGAGGTGAAAGCGGATTTGACTTCTGCGGCCCGAAATCTACAAGAAAATGTTTTAAGTGAAATTTCGAATATTTTGTTGAAAATTGGTAGAAAATTGAGGTCATTTTGCATATTTTTGAACATTTCAAAGGACGATTCTGGGAAAACCATTGGAGTTATCGAAGAAATGAAAACGGATATGGCTTCTGCGGCCCGAAATGTGCAAGAAAATGTATTAAGTGAAATTTCGAAAATTTTGTTAAAAATTGGTAGAAAATTGAGGTCATTTTGCATATTTTTGAATATTTCAAAGGACGATTCTGGGAAAACCATTGAAGTTATCGAAGAAATGAAAACGGATATGACTACTGTGGCGAAAAAGGACGAAAAAGGATACTAAGAACGAAAAAGGGCGAAGATGGACGAAAGAGGACGAAAAAAGTCGAAAAAGGACATAAAACGGCGAAAAAGGACGAAGACGGACGAAAAAGGATAAAAGGGACGAAAAAGGACGGAAAAGAACGAAAAAGAAACCAAAAATGAAGAGAAGGGCAAAAAGGGTAAAGAGAATTTTGGAGGGGAGTAACTATGATTCTTCGGTGGGAGTAACTATGATTCTTCGGTGGGAGTAACTATGATTTTTCGGTGGGAGTAACTATGATTCTTCGGTGGGAGTAACTATGATTCTTCGGTGGGAGTAACTATGATTCTTCGGTGGGAGTAACTATGATTCTTCGGTGGTAGTAACTATGATTCTTCGATGGGAGTAACTATGATTCTTCGGTGGGAGTAACTATGATTCTTCTGTGGGAGTAACTATTATTCTTCGGTGGGAGTAACTATGATTCTTCGGTGCTAGTAACTATGATTCTTCGGTGGGAGTAACTATGATTCTTCGGTGGGAGTAACTATGATTCTTCGGTGGGAGTAACTATGATTCTTCTGTGGGAGTAACTATGATTCTTCGGTGGGAGTAACTATGATTTTTCGGTGGGAGTAACTATGATTCTTCGGTGGGAGTAACTATGATTCTTCGGTGGGAGTAACTATGATTCTTCGGTGGGAGTAACTGTGATTCTTCGGTGGGAGTAACTATGATTCTTCGGTGGGAGTAACTATGATTCTTCGGTGGGAGAAACTATGATTCTTCGGTGGGAGTAACTATGATTCTTCGGTGGGAGTAACTATGATTTTTCGGTGGGAGTAACTATGATTCTTCGGTGGGAGAAACTATGATTCTTCGGTGGGACTAACTATGATTCTTCGCTGGGAGTAACTATGATTCTTCGGTGGGAGTAACTATGATTCTTCGGTGGGAGTAACTATGATTCTTCGGTGGGAGTAACTATGATTCTTCGGTGGGAGTAAGTATGATTCTTCGGTGGGAGTAACTATTATTCTTCGGTGGGAGTAACTATGATTCTTCGGTGCTAGTAACTATGATTCTTCGGTGGGAGTAACTATGATTCTTCGGTGGGAATAACTATGATTCTTCGGTGGGGGTAACTTTGATTCTTCGGTGGGAGTAACTATGATTCTTCGGTGGGAGTAACTATGATTCTTCGGTGGGAGTAACTATGATTCTTCGGTGGGAGTAACTGTGATTCTTCGGTGGGAGTAACTATGATTCTTCGGTGGGAGTAACTATGATTCTTCGGTGGGAGAAACTATGATTCTTCGGTGGGAGTAACTATGATTCTTCGGTGGGAGTAACTATGATTCTTCGGTGGGAGTAACTATGATTCTTCGGTGGGGGTAACTATGATTCTTCGGTGGGAGTAACTATGATTCTTCGGTGGGGGTAACTATGATTCTTCGGTGGGAGTAACTATGATCCTTCGGTGGGAGTAACTATGATTCCTCGGTGGGAGTAACTATGATTCTTCGGTGGGAGTAACTATGATTTTTCGGTGGGAGTAACTATGATTCTTCGGTGGGAGTAACTATGATTCTTCGGTGGGAGTAACTATGATTCTTCGGTGGGAGTAACTATGATTCTTCGGTGGGAGTAACTATGATTCTTCGGTGGGAGTAACTATGATTCTTCGGTGGGAGTAACTATGATTCTTCGGTGGGAGTAACTATGATTCTTCGGTGGGAGTAACTGTGATTCTTCGGTGGGAGTAACTATGATTCTTCGGTGGGAGTAACTATGATTCTTCGGTGGGAGAAACTATGATTCTTCGGTGGGAGTAACTATGATTCTTCGGTGGGAGTAACTATGATTTTTCGGTGGGAGTAACTATGATTCTTCGGTGGGAGAAACTATGATTCTTCGGTGGGACTAACTATGATTCTTCGCTGGGAGTAACTATGATTCTTCGGTGGGAGTAACTATGATTCTTCGGTGGGAGTAACTATGATTCTTCGGTGGGAGTAACTATGATTCTTCGGTGGGAGTAAGTATGATTCTTCGGTGGGAGTAACTATTATACTTCGGTGGGAGTAACTATGATCCTTCGGTGGGAGTAACCATGATTCTTCGGTGGGAGTAACCATGATTCTTCGGTGGGAGTAACCATGATTCTTCGGTGGGAGTAACTATGATCCTTCGGTGGGAGTAACTATGATTCTTCGGTGGGAGTAACTATGATTCTTCGGTGGGAGTAACTATGATTCTTCGGTGGGAGTAACTATGATTCTTCGGTGGGAGTAATTATGATTCTTCGGTGGGAGTAACTATGATTCTTCGGTGGGAGTAACTATGATTCTTCGGTGGGAGTAACTATGATACTTCGGTGGGAGTAACTATGATCCTTCGGTGGGAGTAACTATGATTCTTCGGTGGGAGTAACTATGATTCTTCGGTGGGAGTAACTATGATTCTTCGGTGGGAGTAACTATGATTCTTCGGTGGTAGTAACTATGATTCTTCGATGGGAGTAACTATGATTCTTCGGACGGAGTAACTATGATTCTTCGGTGGGAGTAACTATGATTCTTCGGTGGGAGTAACTATGATTCTTCGGTGGGAGTAACTATGATTCTTCGATGGGAGTAACTATGATTCTTCGGTGGGAGTAACTATGATTCTTCGGTGGGAGTAACTATGATTCTTCGGTGGGAGTAACTATGATTCTTCGGTGGGAGTAACTATGATTCTTCGGTGGGGTATCATATGACGCGGAATTTCCTCAGGATTACGATTCCATATTCGCTTTTGCCGGATCTCTTCAATTAAGCGAGAAAAATGCAAATTTGTCTGGGGGGAAGTAACTATGACTATGTACTTCAAAGGACGATTCTCGATAAACCAAGGTAGTTATCGAAGAGGTGAAAGCGGATTTGACTTCTGCGGCCCGAAATCTACAAGAAAATGTATTAAGTGAAATTTCGAATATTTTGTTGAAAATTGGTAGAAAATTGAGGTCATTTTGCATATTTTTGAACATTTCAAACGACGATTCTGGGAAAACCATTGAAGTTATCGAAGAAATGAAAACGGATATGGCTTATGCGGCCCGAAATGTGCAAGAAAATGTATTAAGTGAAATTTCGAAAATTTTGTTAAAAATTGATGGGAAATTGAGGTCATTTTGCATATTTTTGAATATTTCAAAGGACGATTCTGGGGAAACCATTGACGTAATCGAAGAAATGAAAACGGATATGACTACTGTGGCGAAAAAGGACGAAAAAGGATACTAAGAACGAAAAAGGGCGAAGATGGACGAAAGAGGACGAAAAAAGTCGAAAAAGGACATAAAACGGCGAAAAAGGACGAAGACGGACGAAAAAGGATAAAAGGGACGAAAAAGGACGGAAAAGAACGAAAAAGAAACCAAAAATGAAGAGAAGGGCAAAAAGGGTAAAGAGAATTTTGGAGGGGAGTAACTATGATTCTTCGGTGGGAGTAACTATGATTCTTCGGTGGGAGTAACTATGATTTTTCGGTGGGAGTAACTATGATTCTTCGGTGGGAGTAACTATGATTCTTCGGTGGGAGTAACTATGATTCTTCGGTGGGAGTAACTATGATTCTTCGGTGGTAGTAACTATGATTCTTCGATGGGAGTAACTATGATTCTTCGGTGGGAGTAACTATGATTCTTCTGTGGGAGTAACTATTATTCTTCGGTGGGAGTAACTATGATTCTTCGGTGCTAGTAACTATGATTCTTCGGTGGGAGTAACTATGATTCTTCGGTGGGAGTAACTATGATTCTTCGGTGGGAGTAACTATGATTCTTCTGTGGGAGTAACTATGATTCTTCGGTGGGAGTAACTATGATTTTTCGGTGGGAGTAACCATGATTCTTCGGTGGGAGTAACTATGATTCTTCGGTGGGAGTAACTATGATTCTTCGGTGGGAGTAACTGTGATTCTTCGGTGGGAGTAACTATGATTCTTCGGTGGGAGAAACTATGATTCTTCGGTGGGAGTAACTATGATTCTTCGGTGGGAGTAACTATGATTTTTCGGTGGGAGTAACTATGATTCTTCGGTGGGAGAAACTATGATTCTTCGGTGGGAGTAACTATGATTCTTCGCTGGGAGTAACTATGATTCTTCGGTGGGAGTAACTATGATTCTTCGGTGGGAGTAACTATGATCCTTCGGTGGGAGTAACTATGATTCTTCGGTGGGAGTAAGTATGATTCTTCGGTGGGAGTAACTATTATTCTTCGGTGGGAGTAACTATGATTCTTCGGTGCTAGTAACTATGATTCTTCGGTGGGAGTAACTATGATTCTTCGGTGGGAATAACTATGATTCTTCGGTGGGGGTAACTTTGATTCTTCGGTGGGAGTAACTATGATTCTTCGGTGGGAGTAACTATGATTCTTCGGTGGGAGTAACTATGATTCTTCGGTGGGAGTAACTTTGATTCTTCGGTGGGAGTAACTATGATTCTTCGGTGGGAGTAACTATGATTCTTCGGTGGGAGAAACTATGATTCTTCGGTGGGAGTAACTATGATTCTTCGGTGGGAGTAACTAAGATTCTTCGGTGGGAGTAACTATGATTCTTCGGTGGGAGAAACTATGATTCTTCGGTGGGAGTAACTATGATTCTTCGGTGGGAGAAACTATGATTCTTCGGTGGGAGTAACTATGATTCTTCGCTGGGAGTAACTATGATTCTTCGGTGGGAGTAACTATGATTCTTCGGTGGGAGTAACTATGATTCTTCGGTGGGAGTAACTATGATTCTTCGGTGGGAGTAACTATGATTCTTCGGTGGGGGTAACTATGATTCTTCGGTGGGAGTAACTATGATTCTTCGGTGGGAGTAACTATGATTCTTCGGTGGGAGTAACTATGATTCCTCGGTGGGAGTAACTATGATTCTTCGGTGGGAGTAACTATGATTTTTCGGTGGGGGTAACTATGATTCTTCGGTGGGAGTAACTATGATTCTTCGGTGGGAGTAACTATGATTCTTCGGTGGGAGTAACTATGATTCTTCGGTGGGAGTAACTATGATTCTTCGGTGGGGGTAACTATGATTCTTCGGTGGGAGTAACTATGATTCTTCGGTGGGAGTAACTATGATTCTTCGGTGGGGGTAACTATGATTCTTCGGTGGGAGTAACTATGATTCTTCGGTGGGAGTAACTATGATTCTTCGGTGGGAGTAACTATGATTCTTCGGTGGTGGTAACTATGATTCTTCGATGGGAGTAACTATGATTCTTCGGTGGGGGTAACTATGATTCTTCTGTGGGAGTAACTATTATTCTTCGGTGGGAGTAACCATGATTCTTCGGTGCTAGTAACTATGATTCTTCGGTGGGAGTAACTATGATTCTTCGGTGGGAGTAACTATGATTCTTCGGTGGGAGTAACTATGATTCTTCTGTGGGAGTAACTATGATTCTTCGGTGGGAGTAACTATGATTCTTCGGTGGTAGTAACTATGATTCTTCGATGGGAGTAACTATGATTCTTCGGTGGGAGTAACTATGATTCTTCGGTGGGAGTAACTATGATTCTTCGGACGGAGTAACTATGATTCTTCGGTGGGAGTAACTATGATTCTTCGGTGGGAGTAACTATGATTCTTCGGTGGGAGTAACTATGATTCTTCGATGGGAGTAACTATGATTCTTCGGTGGGAGTAACTATGATTCTTCGGTGGGAGTAACTATGATTCTTCGGTGGGAGTAACTATGATTCTTCGGTGGGAGTAACTATGATTCTTCGGTGGGAGTAACTATGATTCTTCGGAGGGAGTAACTATGATTCTTCGGTGGGAGTAACTATGATCCTTCGGTGGGAGTAACAATGATTCTTCGGTGGGAGTAACTATGATTCTTCGGTGGGAGTAACCATGATTCTTCGGTCGGAGTAACAATGATTCTTCGGTGGGAGTAACTATGATTCTTCGGTGGGAGTAACTATGGTTCTTCGGTGGGAGTAACTATGATTCTTCGGTGGGAGTAACTATGATTCTTCGGTGGGAGTAACTATGATTCTTCGGTGGGAGTAACTATGATTCTTCGGTGGGAGTAACTATGATTCTTCGGTGGGAGTAACTATGATTCTTCGGTGGGAGTAACTATGATTCTTCGGTGGGAGTAACTATGATTCTTCGGTGGGAGTAACAATGATTCTTCGGTGGGAGTAACTATGATTCTTCGGTGGGAGTAACTATGATTCTTCGGTGGGAGTAACTATGATTCTTCGGTGGGAGTAACTATGACTCTTCGGTGGGGGTAACTATGATTCTTCGGTGGGAGTAACTATGATTCTTCGGTGGGAGTAACTATGATTCTTCGGTGGTGGTAACTATGATTCTTCGATGGGAGTAACTATGATTCTTCGGTGGGAGTAACTATGATTCTTCTGTGGGAGTAACTATTATTCTTCGGTGGGAGTAACTATGATTCTTCGGTGGGAGTAACTATGATTCTTCGGTGGGAGTAACTATGATTCTTCGGTGGGGGTAACTATGATTCTTCGGTGGGAGTAACTATGATTCTTCGGTGGGAGTAACTATGATTCTTCGGTGGGAGTAACTATGATTCTTCGGTGGTGGTAACTATGATTCTTCGATGGGAGTAACTATGATTCTTCGGTGGGGGTAACTATGATTCTTCTGTGGGAGTAACTATTATTCTTCGGTGGGAGTAACCATGATTCTTCGGTGCTAGTAACTATGATTCTTCGGTGGGAGTAACTATGATTCTTCGGTGGGAGTAACTATGATTCTTCGGTGGGAGTAACTATGATTCTTCTGTGGGAGTAACTATGATTCTTCGGTGGGAGTAACTATGATTCTTCGGTGGTAGTAACTATGATTCTTCGATGGGAGTAACTATGATTCTTCGGTGGTGGTAACTATGATTCTTCGATGGGAGTAACTATGATTCTTCGGTGGGAGTAACTATGATTCTTCTGTGGGAGTAACTATTATTCTTCGGTGGGAGTAACTATGATTCTTCGGTGGGAGTAACTATGATTCTTCGGTGGGAGTAACTATGATTCTTCGGTGGGGGTAACTATGATTCTTCGGTGGGAGTAACTATGATTCTTCGGTGGGAGTAACTATGATTCTTCGGTGGGAGTAACTATGATTCTTCGGTGGTGGTAACTATGATTCTTCGATGGGAGTAACTATGATTCTTCGGTGGGGGTAACTATGATTCTTCTGTGGGAGTAACTATTATTCTTCGGTGGGAGTAACCATGATTCTTCGGTGCTAGTAACTATGATTCTTCGGTGGGAGTAACTATGATTCTTCGGTGGGAGTAACTATGATTCTTCGGTGGGAGTAACTATGATTCTTCTGTGGGAGTAACTATGATTCTTCGGTGGGAGTAACTATGATTCTTCGGTGGTAGTAACTATGATTCTTCGATGGGAGTAACTATGATTCTTCGGTGGGAGTAACTATGATTCTTCGGTGGGAGTAACTATGATTCTTCGGACGGAGTAACTATGATTCTTCGGTGGGAGTAACTATGATTCTTCGGTGGGAGTAACTATGATTCTTCGGTGGGAGTAACTATGATTCTTCGATGGGAGTAACTATGATTCTTCGGTGGGAGTAACTATGACTCTTCGGTGGGGGTAACTATGATTCTTCGGTGGGAGTAACTATGATTCTTCGGTGGGAGTAACTATGATTCTTCGGTGGTGGTAACTATGATTCTTCGATGGGAGTAACTATGATTCTTCGGTGGGAGTAACTATGATTCTTCTGTGGGAGTAACTATTATTCTTCGGTGGGAGTAACTATGATTCTTCGGTGCTAGTAACTATGATTCTTCGGTGGGAGTAACTATGATTCTTCGGTGGGAGTAACTATGATTCTTCGGTGGGAGTAACTATGATTCTTCTGTGGGAGTAACTATGATTTTTCGGTGGGAGTAACTATGATTCTTCGGTGGGAGTAACTATGATTCTTCGGTGGGAGTAACTATGATTCTTCGGTGGGAATAACTATGATTCTTCGGTGGGAGTAACTATGATTCTTCGGTGGGAATAACTATGATTCTTCGGTGGGAGTAACTATGATCCTTCGGTGGGAGTAACCATGATTCTTCGGTTGGAGTAACCATGATTCTTCGGTGGGAGTAACCATGATTCTTCGGTGGGAGTAACTATGATCCTTCGGTGGGAGTAACTATGATTCTTCGGTGGGAGTAACTATGATTCTTCGGTGGGAGTAACTATGATTCTTCGGTGGGAGTAACTATGATTCTTCGGTGGGAGTAATTATGATTCTTCGGTGGGAGTAACTATGATTCTTCGGTGGGAGTAACTATGATTCTTCGGTGGGAGTAACTATGATTCTTCGGTGGGAGTAACTATGATCCTTCGGTGGGAGTAACTATGATTCTTCGGTGGGAGTAACTATGATTCTTCGGTGGGAGTAACTATGATTCTTCGGTGGGAGTAACTATGATTCTTCGGTGGTAGTAACTATGATTCTTCGATGGGAGTAACTATGATTCTTCGGACGGAGTAACTATGATTCTTCGGTGGGAGTAACTATGATTCTTCGGTGGGAGTAACTATGATTCTTCGGTGGGAGTAACTATGATTCTTCGATGGGAGTAACTATGATTCTTCGGTGGGAGTAACTATGATTCTTCGGTGGGAGTAACTATGATTCTTCGGTGGGAGTAACTATGATTCTTCGGTGGGAGTAACTATGATTCTTCGGTGGGAGTAACTATGATTCTTCGGTGGGGTATCATATGACGCGGAATTTCCTCAGGATTACGATTCCATATTCGCTTTTGCCGGATCTCTTCAATTAAGCGAGAAAAATGCAAATTTGTCTGGGGGGAAGTAACTATGACTATGTACTTCAAAGGACGATTCTCGATAAACCAAGGTAGTTATCGAAGAGGTGAAAGCGGATTTGACTTCTGCGGCCCGAAATCTACAAGAAAATGTATTAAGTGAAATTTCGAATATTTTGTTGAAAATTGGTAGAAAATTGAGGTCATTTTGCATATTTTTGAACATTTCAAACGACGATTCTGGGAAAACCATTGAAGTTATCGAAGAAATGAAAACGGATATGGCTTATGCGGCCCGAAATGTGCAAGAAAATGTATTAAGTGAAATTTCGAAAATTTTGTTAAAAATTGATGGGAAATTGAGGTCATTTTGCATATTTTTGAATATTTCAAAGGACGATTCTGGGGAAACCATTGACGTAATCGAAGAAATGAAAACGGATATGACTACTGTGGCGAAAAAGGACGAAAAAGGATACTAAGAACGAAAAAGGGCGAAGATGGACGAAAGAGGACGAAAAAAGTCGAAAAAGGACATAAAACGGCGAAAAAGGACGAAGACGGACGAAAAAGGATAAAAGGGACGAAAAAGGACGGAAAAGAACGAAAAAGAAACCAAAAATGAAGAGAAGGGCAAAAAGGGTAAAGAGAATTTTGGAGAGGAGTAACTATGATTCTTCGGTGGGAGTAACTATGATTCTTCGGTGGGAGTAACTATGATTTTTCGGTGGGAGTAACTATGATTCTTCGGTGGGAGTAACTATGATTCTTCGGTGGGAGTAACTATGATTCTTCGGTGGGAGTAACTATGATTCTTCGGTGGTAGTAACTATGATTCTTCGATGGGAGTAACTATGATTCTTCGGTGGGAGTAACTATGATTCTTCTGTGGGAGTAACTATTATTCTTCGGTGGGAGTAACTATGATTCTTCGGTGCTAGTAACTATGATTCTTCGGTGGGAGTAACTATGATTCTTCGGTGGGAGTAACTATGATTCTTCGGTGGGAGTAACTATGATTCTTCTGTGGGAGTAACTATGATTCTTCGGTGGGAGTAACTATGATTTTTCGGTGGGAGTAACCATGATTCTTCGGTGGGAGTAACTATGATTCTTCGGTGGGAGTAACTATGATTCTTCGGTGGGAGTAACTGTGATTCTTCGGTGGGAGTAACTATGATTCTTCGGTGGGAGAAACTATGATTCTTCGGTGGGAGTAACTATGATTCTTCGGTGGGAGTAACTATGATTTTTCGGTGGGAGTAACTATGATTCTTCGGTGGGAGAAGCTATGATTCTTCGGTGGGAGTAACTATGATTCTTCGCTGGGAGTAACTATGATTCTTCGGTGGGAGTAACTATGATTCTTCGGTGGGAGTAACTATGATTCTTCGGTGGGAGTAACTATGATTCTTCGGTGGGAGTAAGTATGATTCTTCGGTGGGAGTAACTATGATTCTTCGGTGGGAGTAACTATGATTCTTCGGTGGGAGTAACTATGATTCTTCGGTGGTGGTAACTATGATTCTTCGATGGGAGTAACTATGATTCTTCGGTGGGAGTAACTATGATTCTTCTGTGGGAGTAACTATTATTCTTCGGTGGGAGTAACTATGATTCTTCGGTGCTAGTAACTATGATTCTTCGGTGGGAGTAACTATGATTCTTCGGTGGGAGTAACTATGATTCTTCGGTGGGAGTAACTATGATTCTTCTGTGGGAGTAACTATGATTCTTCGGTGGGAGTAACTATGATTTTTCGGTGGGAGTAACTATGATTCTTCGGTGGGAGTAACTATGATTCTTCGGTGGGAGTAACTATGATTCTTCGGTGGGAGTAACTATGATTCTTCGGTGGGGGTAACTATGATTCTTCGGTGGGAGTAACTATGATTCTTCGGTGGGAGTAACTATGATTCTTCGGTGGGAGTAACTATGATTCTTCGGTGGGAGTAACTATGATTCTTCGGTGGGGGTAACTATGATTCTTCGGTGGGAGTAACTATGATTCTTCGGTGGGAGTAACTATGATTCTTCGGTGGGGGTAACTATGATTCTTCGGTGGGAGTAACTATGATTCTTCGGTGGGAGTAACTATGATTCTTCGGTGGGAGTAACTATGATTCTTCGGTGGTGGTAACTATGATTCTTCGATGGGAGTAACTATGATTCTTCGGACGGAGTAACTATGATTCTTCGGTGGGAGTAACTATGATTCTTCGGTGGGAGTAACTATGATTCTTCGGTGGGAGTAACTATGATTCTTCGATGGGAGTAACTATGATTCTTCGGTGGGAGTAACTATGATTCTTCGGTGGGAGTAACTATGATTCTTCGGTGGGAGTAACTATGATTCTTCGGTGGGAGTAACTATGATTCTTCGGTGGGGTATCATATGACGCGGAATTTCCTCAGGATTACGATTCCATATTCGCTTTTGCCGGATCTCTTCAATTAAGCGAGAAAAATGCAAATTTGTCTGGGGGGAAGTAACTATGACTATGTACTTCAAAGGACGATTCTCGATAAACCAAGGTAGTTATCGAAGAGGTGAAAGCGGATTTGACTTCTGCGGCCCGAAATCTACAAGAAAATGTTTTAAGTGAAATTTCGAATATTTTGTTGAAAATTGGTAGAAAATTGAGGTCATTTTGCATATTTTTGAACATTTCAAAGGACGATTCTGGGAAAACCATTGGAGTTATCGAAGAAATGAAAACGGATATGGCTTCTGCGGCCCGAAATGTGCAAGAAAATGTATTAAGTGAAATTTCGAAAATTTTGTTAAAAATTGGTAGAAAATTGAGGTCATTTTGCATATTTTTGAATATTTCAAAGGACGATTCTGGGAAAACCATTGAAGTTATCGAAGAAATGAAAACGGATATGACTACTGTGGCGAAAAAGGACGAAAAAGGATACTAAGAACGAAAAAGGGCGAAGATGGACGAAAGAGGACGAAAAAAGTCGAAAAAGGACATAAAACGGCGAAAAAGGACGAAGACGGACGAAAAAGGATAAAAGGGACGAAAAAGGACGGAAAAGAACGAAAAAGAAACCAAAAATGAAGAGAAGGGCAAAAAGGGTAAAGAGAATTTTGGAGGGGAGTAACTATGATTCTTCGGTGGGAGTAACTATGATTCTTCGGTGGGAGTAACTATGATTTTTCGGTGGGAGTAACTATGATTCTTCGGTGGGAGTAACTATGATTCTTCGGTGGGAGTAACTATGATTCTTCGGTGGGAGTAACTATGATTCTTCGGTGGTAGTAACTATGATTCTTCGATGGGAGTAACTATGATTCTTCGGTGGGAGTAACTATGATTCTTCTGTGGGAGTAACTATTATTCTTCGGTGGGAGTAACTATGATTCTTCGGTGCTAGTAACTATGATTCTTCGGTGGGAGTAACTATGATTCTTCGGTGGGAGTAACTATGATTCTTCGGTGGGAGTAACTATGATTCTTCTGTGGGAGTAACTATGATTCTTCGGTGGGAGTAACTATGATTTTTCGGTGGGAGTAACTATGATTCTTCGGTGGGAGTAACTATGATTCTTCGGTGGGAGTAACTATGATTCTTCGGTGGGAGTAACTGTGATTCTTCGGTGGGAGTAACTATGATTCTTCGGTGGGAGTAACTATGATTCTTCGGTGGGAGAAACTATGATTCTTCGGTGGGAGTAACTATGATTCTTCGGTGGGAGTAACTATGATTTTTCGGTGGGAGTAACTATGATTCTTCGGTGGGAGAAACTATGATTCTTCGGTGGGACTAACTATGATTCTTCGCTGGGAGTAACTATGATTCTTCGGTGGGAGTAACTATGATTCTTCGGTGGGAGTAACTATGATTCTTCGGTGGGAGTAACTATGATTCTTCGGTGGGAGTAAGTATGATTCTTCGGTGGGAGTAACTATTATTCTTCGGTGGGAGTAACTATGATTCTTCGGTGCTAGTAACTATGATTCTTCGGTGGGAGTAACTATGATTCTTCGGTGGGAATAACTATGATTCTTCGGTGGGGGTAACTTTGATTCTTCGGTGGGAGTAACTATGATTCTTCGGTGGGAGTAACTATGATTCTTCGGTGGGAGTAACTATGATTCTTCGGTGGGAGTAACTGTGATTCTTCGGTGGGAGTAACTATGATTCTTCGGTGGGAGTAACTATGATTCTTCGGTGGGAGAAACTATGATTCTTCGGTGGGAGTAACTATGATTCTTCGGTGGGAGTAACTATGATTCTTCGGTGGGAGTAACTATGATTCTTCGGTGGGGGTAACTATGATTCTTCGGTGGGAGTAACTATGATTCTTCGGTGGGGGTAACTATGATTCTTCGGTGGGAGTAACTATGATCCTTCGGTGGGAGTAACTATGATTCCTCGGTGGGAGTAACTATGATTCTTCGGTGGGAGTAACTATGATTTTTCGGTGGGAGTAACTATGATTCTTCGGTGGGAGTAACTATGATTCTTCGGTGGGAGTAACTATGATTCTTCGGTGGGAGTAACTATGATTCTTCGGTGGGAGTAACTATGATTCTTCGGTGGGAGTAACTATGATTCTTCGGTGGGAGTAACTATGATTCTTCGGTGGGGGTAACTATGATTCTTCGGTGGGAGTAACTATGATTCTTCGGTGGGAGAAACTATGATTCTTCGGTGGGAGTAACTATGATTCTTCGGTGGGAGTAACTATGATTTTTCGGTGGGAGTAACTATGATTCTTCGGTGGGAGTAACTATGATTTTTCGGTGGGAGTAACTATGATTCTTCGGTGGGAGTAACTATGATTCTTCGGTGGGAGTAACTATGATTCTTCGGTGGGAGTAACTATGATTCTTCGGTGGTAGTAACTATGATTCTTCGATGGGAGTAACTATGATTCTTCGGTGGGAATAACTATGATTCTTCTGTGGGAGTAACTATTATTCTTCTGTGGGAGTAACTATGATTCTTCGGTGCTAGTAACTATGATTCTTCGGTGGGAGTAACTATGATTCTTCGGTGGGAGTAACTATGATTCTTCGGTGGGAGTAACTATGATTCTTCTGTGGGAGTAACTATGATTCTTCGGTGGGAGTAACTATGATTTTTCGGTGGGAGTAACTATGATTCTTCGGTGGGAGTAACTATGATTCTTCGGTGGGAGTAACTATGATTCTTCGGTGGGAGTAACTGTGATTCTTCGGTGGGAGTAACTATGATTCTTCGGTGGGAGTAAGTATGATTCTTCGGTGGGAGTAACTATTATTCTTCGGTGGGAGTAACTATGATTCTTCGGTGCTAGTAACTATGATTCTTCGGTGGGAGTAACTTTGATTCTTCGGTGGGAATAACTATGATTCTTCGGTGGGGGTAACTTTGATTCTTCGGTGGGAGTAACTATGATTCTTCGGTGGGAGTAACTATGATTCTTCGGTGGGAGTAACTATGATTCTTCGGTGGGAGTAACTGTGATTCTTCGGTGGGAGTAACTATGATTCTTCGGTGGGAGTAACTATGATTCTTCGGTGGGAGAAACTATGATTCTTCGGTGGGAGTAACTATGATTCTTCGGTGGGAGTAACTATGATTCTTCGGTGGGAGTAACTATGATTCTTCGGTGGGGGTAACTATGATTCTTCGGTGGGAGTAACTATGATTCTTCGGTGGGGGTAACTATGATTCTTCGGTGGGAGTAACTATGATCCTTCGGTGGGAGTAACTATGATTCCTCGGTGGGAGTAACTATGATTCTTCGGTGGGAGTAACTATGATTTTTCGGTGGGAGTAACTATGATTCTTCGGTGGGAGTAACTATGATTCTTCGGTGGGAGTAACTATGATTCTTCGGTGGGAGTAACTATGATTCTTCGGTGGGAGTAACTATGATTCTTCGGTGGGAGTAACTATGATTCTTCGGTGGGAGTAACTATGATTCTTCGGTGGGAGTAACTATGATTCTTCGGTGGGAGTAACTATGATTCTTCGGTGGGGGTAACTATGATTCTTCGGTGGGAGTAACTATGATTCTTCGGTGGGAGTAACTATGACTCTTCGGTGGGGGTAACTATGATTCTTCGGTGGGAGTAACTATGATTCTTCGGTGGGAGTAACTATGATTCTTCGGTGGTGGTAACTATGATTCTTCGATGGGAGTAACTATGATTCTTCGGTGGGAGTAACTATGATTCTTCTGTGGGAGTAACTATTATTCTTCGGTGGGAGTAACTATGATTCTTCGGTGCTAGTAACTATGATTCTTCGGTGGGAGTAACTATGATTCTTCGGTGGGAGTAACTATGATTCTTCGGTGGGAGTAACTATGATTCTTCTGTGGGAGTAACTATGATTCTTCGGTGGGAGTAACTATGATTTTTCGGTGGGAGTAACTATGATTCTTCGGTGGGAGTAACTATGATTCTTCGGTGGGAGTAACTATGATTCTTCGGTGGGAGTAACTATGATTCTTCGGTGGGAGTAACTATGATCCTTCGGTGGGAGTAACCATGATTCTTCGGTGGGAGTAACCATGATTCTTCGGTGGGAGTAACCATGATTCTTCGGTGGGTGTAACTATGATCCTTCGGTGGGAGTAACTATGATTCTTCGGTGGGAGTAACTATGATTCTTCGGTGGGAGTAACTATGATTCTTCGGTGGGAGTAACTATGATTCTTCGGTGGGAGTAACTATGATTCTTCGGTGGGAGTAACTATGATTCTTCGGTGGGAGTAACTATGATTCTTCGGTGGTAGTAACTATGATTCTTCGATGGGAGTAACTATGATTCTTCGGACGGAGTAACTATGATTCTTCGGTGGGAGTAACTATGATTCTTCGGTGGGAGTAACTATGATTCTTCGATGGGAGTAACTATGATTCTTCGGTGGGAGTAACTATGATTCTTCGGTGGGAGTAACTATGATTCTTCGGTGGGAGTAACTATGATTCTTCGGTGGGAGTAACTATGATTCTTCGGTGGGAGTAACTATGATTCTTCGGTGGGGTATCATATGACGCGGAATTTCCTCAGGATTACGATTCCATATTCGCTTTTGCCGGATCTCTTCAATTAAGCGAGAAAAATGCAAATTTGTCTGGGGGGAAGTAACTATGACTATGTACTTCAAAGGACGATTCTCGATAAACCAAGGTAGTTATCGAAGAGGTGAAAGCGGATTTGACTTCTGCGGCCCGAAATCTACAAGAAAATATATTAAGTGAAATTTCGAATATTTTGTTGAAAATTGGTAGAAAATTGAGGTCATTTTGCATATTTTTGAACATTTCAAAGGACGATTCTGGGAAAACCATTGGAGTTATCGAAGAAATGAAAACGGATATGGCTTCTGCGGCCCGAAATGTGCAAGAAAATGTATTAAGTGAAATTTCGAAAATTTTGTTAAAAATTGGTAGAAAATTGAGGTCATTTTGCATATTTTTGAATATTTCAAAGGACGATTCTGGGAAAACCATTGAAGTTATCGAAGAAATGAAAACGGATATGGCTTCTGCGGCCCGAAATGTGCAAGAAAATGTATTAAGTGAAATTTCGAAAATTTTGTTAAAAATTGATGGGAAATTGAGGTCATTTTGCATATTTTTGAATATTTCAAAGGACGACTCTGGGGAAACCATTGACGTAATCGAAGAAATGAAAACGGTTATGGCTTCTGCGGCCCGAAATGTGCAAGAAAATATATTAAGTGAAATTTCGAAAATTTTGTTAAAAATTGATGGGAAATTGAGGTCATTTTGCATATTTTTGAATATTTCAAAGGACGATTCTGGGAAAACCATTGAAGTTATCGAAGAAATGAAAACGGATATGACTACTGTGGCGAAAAAGGACGAAAAAGGATACTAAGAACGAAAAAGGGCGAAGATGGACGAAAGAGGACGAAAAAAGTCGAAAAAGGACATAAAACGGCGAAAAAGGACGAAGACGGACGTAAAAGGATAAAAGGGACGAAAAAGGACGGAAAAGAACGAAAAAGAAACCAAAAATGAAGAGAAGGGCAAAAAGGGTAAAGAGAATTTTGGAGGGGAGTAACTATGATTCTTCGGTGGGAGTAACTATGATTCTTCGGTGGGAGTAACTATGATTTTTCGGTGGGAGTAACTATGATTCTTCGGTGGGAGTAAGTATGATTCTTCGGTGGGAGTAACTATGATTCTTCGGTGGGAGTAACTATTATTCTTCGGTGGGAGTAACTATGATTCTTCGATGGGAGTAACTATGATTCTTCGGTGGGAGTAACTATGATTCTTCTGTGGGAGTAACTATGATTCTTCGGTGGGAGTAACTATGATTCTTCGGTGGGAGTAACTATGATTCTTCGGTGGGAGTAACTATGATTCTTCGGTGGGAATAACTATGATTCTTCGGTGGGAGTAACTATGATTCTTCGGTGGGAGTAACTATGATTCTTCGGTGGGAGTAACTATGATTCTTCGGTGGGAGTAACTATGATTCTTCGGTGGGGGTAACTATGATTCTTCGGTGGGAGTAACTATGATTCTTCGGTGGGAGTAACTATGATTCTTCGGTGGGGGTAACTATGATTCTTCGGTGGGAGTAACTATGATCCTTCGGTGGGAGTAACTATGATTCTTCGGTGGGAGTAACTATGATTCTTCGGTGGTGGTAACTATGATTCTTCGATGGGAGTAACTATGATTCTTCGGTGGGGGTAACTATGATTCTTCTGTGGGAGTAACTATTATTCTTCGGTGGGAGTAACCATGATTCTTCGGTGCTAGTAACTATGATTCTTCGGTGGGAGTAACTATGATTCTTCGGTGGGAGTAACTATGATTCTTCGGTGGGAGTAACTATGATACTTCTGTGGGAGTAACTATGATTCTTCGGTGGGAGCAACTATGAATCTTCGGTGGTAGTAACTATGATACTTCGATGGGAGTAACTATGATTCTTCGGTGGGAGTAACTATGATTCTTCGGTGGGAGTAACTATGATTCTTCGGACGGAGTAACTATGATTCTTCGGTGGGAGTAACTATGATTCTTCGGTGGGAGTAACTATGATTCTTCGGTGGGAGTAACTATGATTCTTCGATGGGAGTAACTATGATTCTTCGGTGGGAGTAACTATGATTCTTCGGTGGGAGTAACTATGATTCTTCGGTGGGAGTAACTATGATTCTTCGGTGGGAGTAACTATGATTCTTCGGTGGGAGTAACTATGATTCTTCGGTGGGAGTAACTATGATTCTTCGGTGGGAGTAACTATGATTCTTCGGAGGGAGTAACTATGATTCTTCGGTGGGAGTAACTATGATTCTTCGGTGGGAGTAACTATGATTCTTCGGTGGGAGTAACTATGATACTTCTGTGGGAGTAACTATGATTCTTCGGACGGAGTAACTATGATTCTTCGGTGGGAGTAACTATGATTCTTCGGTGGGAGTAACTATGATACTTCGGTGGGAGTAACTATGATTCTTCGATGGGAGTAACTATGATTCTTCGGTGGGAGTAACTATGATTCTTCGGTGGGAGTAACTATGATTCTTCGGTGGGAGTAACTATGATTCTTCGGACGGAGTAACTATGATTCTTCGGTGGGAGTAACTATGATTCTTCGGACGGAGTAACTATGATTCTTCGGTGGGAGTAACTATGATTCTTCGGTGGGAGTAACTATGATACTTCGGTGGGAGTAACTATGATTCTTCGATGGGAGTAACTATGATTCTTCGGTGGGAGTAACTATGATTCTTCGGTGGGAGTAACTATGATTCTTCGGTGGGAGTAACTATGATTCTTCGGACGGAGTAACTATGATTCTTCGGTGGGAGTAACTATGATTCTTCGGTGGGAGTAACTATGATTCTTCTGTGGGAGTAACTATTATTCTTCGGTGGGAGTAACCATGATTCTTCGGTGGGAGTAACTATTATTCTTCGGTGGGAGTAAGTATGATTCTTCGGTGGGAGTAACTATGATTCTTCGGTGGGAGTAACTATTATTCTTCGGTGGGAGTAACTATGATTCTTCGATGGGAGTAACTATGATTCTTCGGTGGGAGTAACTATGATTCTTCTGTGGGAGTAACTATGATTCTTCGGTGGGAGTAACTATGATTCTTCGGTGGGAGTAACTATGATCCTTCGGTGGGAGTAACTATGATTCTTCGGTGGGAATAACTATGATTCTTCGGTGGGGGTAACTATGATTCTTCGGTGGGAGTAACTATGATTCTTCGGTGGGAGTAACTATGATTCTTCGGTGGGAGTAACTATGATTCTTCGGTGGGAGTAACTATGATTCTTCGGTGGGAGTAACTATGATTCCTCGGTGGGAGTAACTATGATTCTTCGGTGGGAGTAACTATGATTTTTCGGTGGGAGTAACTATGATTCTTCGGTGGGAGTAACTATGATTCTTCGGTGGGAGTAACTATGATTCTTCGGTGGGAGTAACTATGATTCTTCGATGGGAGTAACTATGATTCTTCGGTGGGAGTAACTATGATTCTTCGGTGGGAGTAACTATGATTTTTCGGTGGGAGTAACTATGATTCTTCGGTGGGAGTAACTATGATTCTTCGGTGGGAGTAACTATGATTCTTCGGTGGGAGTAACTATGATTTTTCGGTGGGAGTAACTATGATTCTTCGGTGGGAGTAACTATGATTCTTCGGTGGTAGTAACTATGATTCTTCGATGGGAGTAACTATGATTCTTCGGTGGGAGTAACTATGATTCTTCTGTGGGAGTAACTATTATTCTTCGGTGGGAGTAACTATGATTCTTCGGTGCTAGTAACTATGATTCTTCGGTGGGAGTAACTATGATTCTTCGGTGGGAGTAACTATGATTCTTCGGTGGGAGTAACTATGATTCTTCTGTGGGAGTAACTATGATTCTTCGGTGGGAGTAACTATGATTTTTCGGTGGGAGTAACCATGATTCTTCGGTGGGAGTAACTATGATTCTTCGGTGGGAGTAACTATGATTCTTCGGTGGGAGTAACTGTGATTCTTCGGTGGGAGTAACTATGATTCTTCGGTGGGAGAAACTATGATTCTTCGGTGGGAGTAACTATGATTCTTCGGTGGGAGTAACTATGATTTTTCGGTGGGAGTAACTATGATTCTTCGGTGGGAGAAACTATGATTCTTCGGTGGGAGTAACTATGATTCTTCGCTGGGAGTAACCATGATTCTTCGGTGGGAGTAACTATGATTCTTCGGTGGGAGTAACTATGATTCTTCGGTGGGAGTAACTATGATCCTTCGGTGGGAGTAAGTATGATTCTTCGGTGGGAGTAACTATTATTCTTCGGTGGGAGTAACTATGATTCTTCGGTGCAAGTAACTATGATTCTTCGGTGGGAGTAACTATGATTCTTCGGTGGGAATAACTATGATCCTTCGGTGGGGGTAACTTTGATTCTTCGGTGGGAGTAACTATGATTCTTCGGTGGGAGAAACTATGATTCTTCGGTGGGAGTAACTATGATTCTTCGCTGGGAGTAACTATGATTCTTCGGTGGGAGTAACTATGATTCTTCGGTGGGAGTAACTATGATTCTTCGGTGGGAGTAACTATGATTCTTCGGTGGGAGTAACTATGATTCTTCGGTGGGGGTAACTATGATTCTTCGGTGGGAGTAACTATGATTCTTCGGTGGGAGAAACTATGATTCTTCGGTGGGAGTAACTATGATTCTTCGCTGGGAGTAACTATGATTCTTCGGTGGGAGTAACTATGATTCTTCGGTGGGAGTAACTAT